>NW_026596125.1:6870280-6912139 GCF_907164565.1 Psammomys obesus | reverse complement strand
AATACAATACAATACAATACAATACAATACAATACAATACAATACAATACAATACAATACAATACAATAAAAGCCCTTCTAGCTTAGTTTCCTGGTGCTGTAATAAAATGCCTTGACAAAAGCAGCTTAGGAGGGAAAGGTTAATTTTGGCTGACAGTTTCTGGTGTTGTTCGCCATGGTGGGGAGGTCAAGGCAGCAGCGCTTGAAACACTGATCATATCACAGCCACTCAAGAAGCAGAGAGCACGGCACCAACGCCGCTATTGTGCAGCTCCCTTCCTTTCTTACACAGCCCAGGAGCACTGCACAGGTTGTCCCACTGCCACCAAGGCAGCTAAGGTGACCCTGCTCCCTAGGCAGGCCCAGAGGCCAAGCCAGGTAATCCTGGATCCTGTTAAGCTGAGCACTGCCTGACATTAAACATCACAAGATCCATACTTAAGCATTCATCCTGCTGTGCTCTTGATCTTCATTCAAGATAAGCATGCTTCAACTGCATCAACTCATCTACAACATGACCGTGGGAATTCTGTATCCACAGTGGGAGCAGTAAGCACAGGGTCTCCCCAACTATCCACGATGAGTTAACTCACCTGCCCGATGGTAGTTGGTGGCTCTCAAGATCAGGTCCGGCACAGAACAACTGAACAACACTGAACCATCTTCCAGCACCTCTTGTACCATGACATCAAGGACCATCCCTGGGGTCATCTCAGCCAGTGTTTGGGTCAATACAGAGTCTACCAAAGGCCCAAAGAAAGCAGGGAATTAGTGATGGCCACTCTCAGCACACTTCCTCTGGAAATGCACCAGCATCAGGGAGCAGCAAATCACCAAAAGAGTGCAAATGCTTTGTGCAAACAGTTCAGGGTCAGACCAGACACTACATTTAACCTAGCAGTCAGACAGGCAGGGACAGGAGAGACAGGCAGTCAGACCTCTATGAATTTGTGGACAGACTGTTCTATATAAGTGAGTTCTGGGACAGCCAGGGTTACAACAGTGAGACCTTGTCTCGACAAAATAAAACATATATAGCAAAACCCAAACTTATCTATTATCAGGCAAGGGAGGTGGTTCAATGGGCTCCTGCTATCAAGCCTGAGAACCTAAGTTCAATCCTGGGGGACCCACGTGATGGAAGGAAAAAACCAACTCCCATAGACCGCTCTCTGACCCATACATGCATGGCATGGTATATTCACATTCTCTCATAAGCATACTCAAATAAACATAATTTAAAGAAAAAAGAAGAGAATGGAAAGTGAATCTGCAGTATAAACTCAAAGCCACAGAATGGAGGGAAATTCTGACTTTTGACTAACTGTGGGGACAAGGGGAAGTTTGGGGTTCCTTACTTACAATGACTTTAAAAAACAGAAACAAAACCAAAAAACTTCTGGAGGCACCCTGCTGGTTGAGGGTGCAGTTCTCGCCTAGTCCAGATAGGCTTGGCGTTAAAGGTAGGACTCCCTCTTTCCCAGCAGGACCCCTTGTTCTCTGCCTGACTTCATCTGAGTGTCATTAGACACAGACATCCCAGCCACATTTGATATGTCTGACACAGCTTCCGCTAGCTCTCTCCTCCCCTGCCTACATGATAAATGGGTGCTGTGTTTCCATTCATATGATAGAAGCGTGCTGTATAATGCAAATCAGGCATCCCTGAAGTGCTTACTTCCAACCAATTCTGTACAGCTATTCTTGGAGCCTGCCACTCACTCGCCAAAGGTTATACAACCTTTGTTCTCTAAAATTAAAGTTGAATTAGCCATCAGCTGGTTCCCAGGATGTAAGATCCCAGTATGGTGCTCGCTGGCCATTCCAGGCAAGCTTCTAGTCTCTGGCCCTCCTGACTTCATAGGCTGCTAGAACACAGGCCCCAGGCAAAAGGAGAACCAACAAAAAAGCACGGTCTCATTTATCCCAGACTGGATCAGAACTTTGCTAGGTAGCTGAGCATGACCTTGAATTCCTGGTCTTCCTGTCTCCACATCCTGGGTTTTAGACTTACAAGTGTGTGCCACTACACTAGTGCATGTTAGGTAAGGACTCCACCAAACAAACTACATGCCCAGCCCTTTCATTTTGGAGGGTAGGAGCAAGGTCATATGTAGCCCAGGCTGGCCTGAAATTTGCTATGTAGCCAAGGATAACCTTGAACTCCTCCTGATCCTTGTACCTTCCCTTCCCTTCCAAATACTGGTATATACATATGCCATCAGATCTGGTTTATGCAGTACTAGGGATAGAACCCAGAGTTTTGTACACGCTAGTCAAGAATTCAGGCGGATCTTCATTACACTCTGGGTAGTAAATGGGTATTCACTTAATAAACATGTAAAGATTACTTTATAAACGACTACTATTAAAAAAGCTTAGATGGCTTAGGAGGCTGAGACAAGTTTAGAATTTCCGAATTCAAGTCTAGCCTGGTGGACAGAGTGAGTTGCAGGACAGGCAGGACTACACAGAGAAATCCTGTTTTGAAAAACAAAAACCAACCAAACCAAAGCATCTCAGCAGTAGAGCACTTGCCTAACATGCTTGAGGTACTAGGTTAGATTGGTTCTTATCTAGCACCACAAGAAGAAAAAGACTAAAAAAGGGAGGTAGGGAGAGAGGGAGGGGAAGGGAGGGAGAAAGCAGAGCAAGAGAGGCTTGCTAAGGCAGCATGCAATTACAGCCCCAGGCTACTGGGGAGCTCAGACAGAAGGGTCACTACCTAAGAGCCACGGTTCAGGGTGAACTGGCCATAAAACACTTCATTCCCTGATCAAACTGCATCACATTCATTTAAACTACACAGTCTCAACTTACCTAACAACAGGTACAATGAAAGCACACACTACTGTCTGGACGTTACCCTCTGCTTCCTGTCTCCACTACACACACCCTACCTTGGTTGCTCATGAGGCTTCGGATGCCCTGCAGCTCTTCCAGGCACTGGCACAGAAGGGTGAAGCTGGTGTTGGCCGAATCCCCCAGACTGCAGTCTGACAGCCGCAGAGACAGCAGCATCCTCTGCTTCAACTGGTCCACGTTGGTCACCTTAGCAACGACCGTCTGACCCTCCACAAAGTGGTCACTTGGAGTGGTTACAAACTTGTCACTCATGATCTGAACAGAGCAGGTAAATAATCGGGACAAGAAAGTCACTGTCCATTAACACAGTCCCGGCTAAGGACAAGGGAGCCTGGGTAGCTTCTCCGGCTTTCTCTGAGTAGTTTTATCCCCCTTCCACAAAAAGGAGAGGCCCTGTCTATGCACCCTGGCATTTAGAGATGACAGCCATTTAGAAGACCCATTACTAGCACACCAAAGGGGACAGAGCATATCTCAACATCTAGGTACAACCCTCCCTCCTACCCTTTTCTGGCAGGGAATAAGACCGTCCCTTCCAAAACATTAGAAAGCCAGACCAATGGAAAATTTTGGTGTTTTTTTTTTTTTTTTTTCCAAAGATTTTGTTTGTTTGTTTTAATTTTTTGGTTGTTTTTTTTTTTTTTTTTTTAATTTTTTGAGACAGGTTTTCTCTGTGCAGCCTTGGCTGTCCCGGACTCCCTTTGCAGACCAGATCTGCTTGCCTCTGCTGGGATTAAAGGTGTGTGCCACTATGGCAGGCTTTCTTTTTTTTAATTTATTTAATTTTTCTTTCTTTTATGTGCACTAGAGTGAGGGTGTCAGATCTGGAGTTACAGACAGTTGTGAGCTGCCATGTGGGTGCTGGGATTTGAACTTGGGTGCTTAGAAAGAGCAAACAGTAGTCTGAACCTCTGAGCCATCTCTACAGCCCCAGGCTTTTTTTTTTTTTTTTTTTTTTTTTTGAGACAAGGTCTCATTATGTAAACCAGGCTAACCCCACACTTTAAAGACCTGCCTGTTTCTGTCTTCTAAAAGCTAAGATTAAAGGCGTATACCACCACACCTTGCTGAGAAGGAATATTCATGAGCAATCTGTGGTAGGGGTTAGCCCCGTGCTGCTTGCCCAGTGTTGTCACAGATTTGTCTATATCCTCCAGGACTCAGTTTGTTCAGCAGGCATGGGAGGCTCCCGGGATACACTGGCGCCTTTACACCTTAAAAACCACAGGAGGCTCTAAAAACTAGACTGGCTATCCAGGGAAATTTAGGCTGAACATGCTATAAACAAGTTCTGTCCTTTTTACAACGGAGATGAAAACCAATCAAAGCCACTGTCTTCCAATACTGCTGTGTAAAAGACAGCGGGCCCCTCCTCCAGGAAACAGGGCAGGCGGGAGGACAGATGTATCAGATGCACTCACTTCTTTCCCACCGGCCTTCAAGGCATCCACACCTTGAGTGGTTCCCCTTGACCTCCTTTAAGCATTAGTCTCCTGCTGTGTCTCAACTCAGCAGGTCTATGAGCCTGAGATCTCTCCTCAAAGGCCCTTGTACATAGAACTGAACTTACAGATTTGGGGGACAGTCCACTAAGACCCGAGGGGAACTGGACGAATACACCGTAGTCCTTGATGTTCTTCACATAACCAATGAGCAGCATTCCAGGCTGGATTTCTGAGAGGCTCTTAGGGTCCTGGCCACCTTCTACTGTGGAGACCAAAGCTGGCTTCCTACAAAGAAGCTAGAGGAACCTCATTAAGGAATGCCAGAAAGACAAATGAAATGTCTATTACTTCCTTCCTCTGTCCCACTGACTTTTCAGTTACCCTGAGTCACTCTGGGTAGAGAACCACAGCGTGAACAGCACACTAGAGCATGGAGGGTCCACATTTGTAAGCATTATCTGACTGCTGAAGCAGCAGCTCCAGAGGTGCAGCCCTCCAGGAGCTACTGATGCTCTGTGATGCTGGACAGTCAGCTTTACTCCTTCCTGCTAACTCCTCCCCAGATTCCTGGAGGTCTGCAAACAGCACACAGCGCAGGTCCACAGTCCACAGCTGGGTCAGCCAGTGCAGCTGTCCACTGACCCTGTCTTGTCACCAGTGAATCCCCTTCTACCCTGATGCCCTAAGGATTTTAGTCTTATGGTTGTTAAGAAAAGGTAGTGTCCTGAAAAAGACCCACAGGCAGCATCAAGAAAACAGTTCTGATCTCCATACCCGCAACAGGTAAGACCTTTCTAGGCAACTGCCTCAACCCCATCCAGCCCCTGGCAGAGCTTTTTGGGCCTGTTCCTGTTTTCCAGGCACAGGTCAATTTGGTCTTATGGAAGCATTTTTTTAAGCTCAAATAGTTGATTTTCCCCCCCTCCTAGTCCTGGTCTAGAATTAAGTGCCTATGGCCTTCAACTGCCCCCAAATACCAGTCAAGGATACAGTATGTCTCTCGCCCTGGCTCAGACACAGAACTCGATGGAGAGTGTCGCCTGCTTGGAGCCAGTGATGCAACAGTGGGCCGTGGGCGACATGGTCTGACAGGTGAGGTGTGGGGAGGAAACCCGGGGTGCCATGGGGCAGGATGGTCACCTCCAGTCCATCTCTGGTCTTCTCCAAAACCTCTACGTCCACCAACTACTCAGAATCAGAAAGGTAAAAATTAGGACCCTTTCTGAGCAAAAAGCTCAGAGCTGCCGGATCCCAATCCCAAGAAGCTAATAGCAAACACACTTTCCTCTAGACCCCCACACCAGGACTCCTAGGGTTCCCCCTGGGAGTTTCTCTGCTGATTCCTGGAGGAAAAAGGGAACTGCAGGCTTGTCTTAGCAGTCAGAGAAGTGACTGGTAAAGCCCTGCCATAACACAACTTTTCTCTCATGCCAGCTTCCATTTGCCACAGCAGGCAAGAAAGAGGCCCTAAAATCTCAGAGCCACCTCTCTTTTCTTGCACAGGCTTCAGTACTTTTCTAGCACTGCTGTCACTATGGGACACAATCACTTGTCCAGGTACCTGCCCAATGTTAACGGCTCCTTCTTTCTTCTGACTGTTTTCGACACTCTCATTCTGTGGCTCTGAATCACTCAACAGTTTGAAGGACAGGAGCATCCTCTCTTTGGAAGGGTCACAGTTCAGCACTGCCACCTTTACCACCTGATGAGAAATCACATGTGTGTGGCCCTGTCCAGCAGCAACAGGCCTTCAGAACTTAGAGCTAAGTGCCCTCCATGAACACTGAAGGGGCCCTGGGAGATCCACCAAGACCTTGGATCAGATCCAAAGGTGGTGAAAAGATGATGGATACAGAGACTACATTAAAAGCCCATAAGCCAACCCTCTACAACAAAGACAAATAACTTCAAGTTATAAGCCTCAAGTTCTAAGACGTTCTTTTTTAAGAGAAATGCAAACCCATTACTCAGCACTCATCTGGTGACAATGTCTGATGTGAAGAGCTCTGGTTTATTATAGCTTATAAGGGCTTTCTTCTGGGTAGTGGGCCTGGGTTCACTGGATTCCAATGAGTACTTCCAGGTTCTGTCACCCCACCCCCTTTTAACTGGTTCAGGTCCACTTTATCTGCGTTCCCTTTCCCCTCCTCTTAAAAGGCAGCCACATGATTACTGATGCTTTAAACTTGTGTTCATGGAGTCACTAAGAGTAGGGCATCTGTACAGGGGTTACCTGGCCAGCGTAAAAGACTTTTTCTGGGTCAGGGATATGCTGGGTACTGAGCTCATGCTTGGGCACAAGCCCCTGCACACTGTTGTAGAACTTTACGATGCAGCCATAGTTCTTGACCCTTATGATAACACCATGAGTCTGTAGGCCAGGCTTGGCATCCTCATAGCAGGTAATGGCAGGTAGCGTGGATGTGACAAGTGTTTTCTTCAGGGTCATTATTAGCCTCTTAGCTTCAGGGTCACAGATCAAAACCTAGGGAAAAGATAAAGACTATCAACAAGTCATTTGTTACCAAGACAGTCATTGCCTGGTCTACAACCCTAGGAACCCAAAGGCCATAGGTCATTTTCCAAGGACCAACTACCTTTTACCTCTAATAATCTCAGCTGTAGATCTTGTTTCCTGCAGGATGGCCATCTAAAGTCAGAACTCTCTACATCAAATGTACTTCCTCTAATAAGCGGCTGTATTAAAACAGTTTCCCAGCCACACACTGATTATTTTCTTACAGCACCTAGCTTGGTGTTTTAGAAACTTACAGTGGCACACCATATGCCAAGTAGATTACCTTATTACCTCATTAGTGCTATTTACTAGTTACAATCTAGTACAGACTGAGCAATCCAATTACCTTGAGAGCAGAGAAACCTGTTTTTAATTCCTTAACCTCACTACATAAAAGTCTGCAATGTTCAATTACTGCCCTTCATGCATCAATAATGATGAAATATAGTAAATGTAAGAAAACCTGGCTCTAGCCAGTGGTATGTTTAAGCAGAACAGCATGCTTAGCACGCAGGAGGCACTGAGTTCAACTATCAGTACCAGGACAAAACAGAACCAGAAACTCCCACTGCCTGAACACTCCAGGCCCTATGCCAGTGCTTTGTATAGTATCGCTTTTTTATGAGCTTCTTGAGGGATCTGAGTATCTGTTGGAAACCTCTCATCTTTTTGTGGCATAGTCTAGCTGTCATTTTTTAAATTAAGTTTACTTATTGTGTGTGTCAGAGGGCATTTATGTGCCATGGCACATGTGTTTATATGTGAATAGTGGAGGGCACGCACACGCCATGGTGCATGCACGTTTGGGTTGGGGGTGGGAAGTATGCAGGTGCTATGGTGCATGTGTGCAGAGGTGAGAGGGTAGTTCTCTTCCTCCACTACTAGGGACCTGGGAATTGGACTCAGGGCATCAGGGTGCAGCAATCACCCACTGAACTACCTCCCAGGGTCTGGGCTATTTTTTAAGTAGTTTATATTAATTATAGATAATAATGGGTTTTGCTATGACATTCCATGCACGTACATAATGTATCTCAGGGTTATTTCTGAGTTTGACATATCCCCTGCTCTTCCACAACCTTCCAAACCTTGTCCATCTTTTCTAGTTCAAACTTGGTCAAAGTCCAGAAGGAATTATTGTCATACTGAGATAAATCTGAAAACTGGTTCTGCAATTATTAGCTGTGGGACTTCGGACACATACTTGGCTTTATCCTATCTGTTAATTGGCCTACTTGGAAAATAAGGGTCCTTAAGACACAGGACTGTATGGTAATGGCTATTGATAATATTCTGTTGCTGAGTCCCACCTCTCCGCTTTCTGAGCTCTGACCACAGCATATAGCCTGAGCCAAACCATGTGGCAAAAGGTCACACACCTAGCTTGCTTTTTTACCTGCATGGATTTTTTTTTTAATTATACTTTATTTACTTTGTATCCCCCTTCTAGTTCCCTCCCTCCTCCCCTCCCAATCCCTCTCTTCTTCCTCCTTTTCCACACACTCCCTTCCCCAAGTCCACTGGTAGGGGAGGGTTTCTTTTTCTTCCTTCTGATCCTAGTCTATCAGGTCTCATCAGAACTGGTTGCATTGTCTTCCTCTGTGGCCTGGTAAGGCTGCTCCTCCCTCAGGGGGAGGTGATCAAAGAGCAGGCCAATCAGATTATGTCAGAGACAGCCCCTGTTCCCATTACTATGGAACCCACTTGGGCACTGAACTGCCATGGGCTAGGGGTTCTAGGTTATCTCCATGCCTGGTACTTGGTTAGAGCATGAGTTTCAGAAAAGACCCCTGTGCTCAAATTTTTTGTTTCTGTTGCTCTCCTTGTGGAGCTCCTGTCCTCTCCAGCTCTTACTATTATTTCCCACTTCTTTCATAAGACCTGCATGGATATTTTAACTTACAACTCTACTACACAACACAGGGACTCACTTTTCACTTCCCAGTGTTGGGTAAAGTACTGGATATGCTGCAGAGATTACACATTCATTTCACAAAAAAAAAGGCAGACACTTCAGCTGAGAACCTCCCTCTTCCCAAAACCCCAACATGGTCTCCTTCAGAGGGCTTACCCTGCACTTGACCTCATCCCCTATATGGTACTTCTTCTCTGGATTCTTCATCATGACATCAGTCAGGTGCAAGGAAGATACTAGGCCTTTTATTTGCTCACCCACCTTCACCAGTATTCCAAATGGCTTGATAGCCAACACTGTGCCCTGAGGAGTCAAAAGAAAAGCCATCACGATATATTTTCTCTTACTAGAGTTGTCACGTCTGCTTCACTGCCCACCTTGCAGATCTCGTGTGGGTAAGCCACTCCTGTACCCCAACCTAGACTTAGCCAGGCTTATGCAAGAAGCCTTTCATGCTTTCTGGCTGAGCATGCACTTCCTGTCTTCTGGACAGGAATACTCCCTAAGAGGGGACATGTCTCTCAAGGTGCAAACTCTGCCTAGAAAGAAACTGCTCAGTGAGTGCTACATGCTGGAGGAGAGGTAACCGGACCCAGTTTCTCTCTAAAATCACACAACTAACTTTCAATCTGCTCTAACAGCTGCCACCAAATCCCAAACCCCAGGATTTGTGACCCACTGTCTCCATTAAGTTGGGTGGGGCTAGTAAGACTTTATTTTGAAGCTAATTACAAGTCACCTAAGGGAAGCTCAGAAATTTCAGTTTTTTGACAGCAGGGTTATGACTTCATATGAATTAACAAGGAACTGATGTGCTGACACTAAGGATGCCTGAAGGTAGAGAAGGATCTATGCGATACTAGCATTCTTACCTTTACCACTGTCCCTGTCCTGATGTCATGATATCTAAGAAACCGAGCTGCAATAACTGATCTAGGACAAAAGAAAAATATGATTACAGAGTCTAAGGAAGGGGTTGCCTAAAATTCAGGACTTCCACAATCATGCCAACAAGAAGACACCCTCACCCAGCAAGACCAGAAGAAAGTGGAGGTGCATGTACACAGAGAATCTCTCCCTGTGTGATAATGGCACTTACTTCCGCAGAGACAGCAAGGCCAGCTCATCCATTAGGCTGTAGTCAATAATTCTGCACTTGTGAGTGCTCCCTGGTTTGAAGGCCTCAGCATTGAATGTTTTCTTAGAATCAGAGAGATGGTTGAGCTACAGAATACCAGATGAGTGAAGTTAAGTCAGAAATACACCTCTGAGGCAGTCCAAATTCAAACCACACAGAGAGGACAACATTAACCATCCACTATAAAGATAATGTTTTTTGAGAAGGAGAGACAGCTCAGTAGCTAAAGCACTGGCTGCTTTATTAGACGACCCAGTTTCACTTCCCAGTGCCCACATGCTCGCTCACATCTTTCTATAACTCCAGCCTCCGTAGGTCCAGAAACATACATTATAAGTAAAACACCCATACATATAAAATAAAATTTAAAAATAGTACTTTGTTAAAACAATTTTCATTCTTCAATATCCTAGAATTTCATGAAGAATAGCCTAGATCATGGGTCAATAAACCATACTCATGGCAAATGTCTATTTTTATAAATGAGTCTTACTTGATGGTAGTCAAGCCTGTTCAGTTATATACTGTCTGTGGCTGCTTTCATGCAAAACAGCTGTTGAGACATAGACTAAACAGCCCATAAGCCTAAAATACTCTCTATCTAGCCCTTTAACAAAAGCTTTGCTGGGACTGAAGGGATAGCTGAGTAGTAAAGAGTAGATACTGCTCTTGCACAAGAGCTGGGTTCAGTTCCCAGCACCAGTAATGGGCGGCTTGCAACCTCCTGTAACTCTAGCTGCAGAGGGTCTGACATTGTACTCTGGCTTTCATGGGCACTCTACACATATACACAAAAAATAATTTAAAATCATATAACAGCAACCAAAAAAAAAAGTTTTGCTGAGCATTGGTCTGGATTCTATCTCATTCCCGTTCTTCCTTCCCTGACCAGGTATCATACGTGACAAGAAGCTGCTAAGCATTCTGAAACAACAACGCACTGGCATTGTTCTGACTTTGTGGACAGCTTTTCACATTGGAGGCTATCCCACAACAAGGGATGAAGGAAATAGAAAAAGACCCAACTTGCCTAAAGTCATTCTAGTAATGAGATTCTTGATTAAACAAAGAATCTCCTTACCCGGGCATAGGCCAGTACCCCATCCTTCAGCCTGAAGGTAGCCCCAGCCTTCTTGAAAAAACCCTGAACAGGAACATTATCCAGCACAGCCCCTAGGTGCTGGTAAGAGATGCGGGTGAGTGGACGCCCAGGCTGCAGGAAGATGGGACGCAGGCTCAGTCGCACAACTCTGGTGCGAGGATGGATGCAGAGGATACAGGCTTTTACCTGGACAAAAGAGCAAAATGAGAAGGAGGCGCTCACATAATACAGGTGAGAGCAGACCTTCTAAGGTGCCACAACTGACTATGCTAATCAGGTTAGCACTAATCTTCAGAAGTACCAGTGTCAGTCTGTGTAATCAAACAGCGTGTGGAAAAGTCAAACAGAATGTTGCATAGGGACTAACTGTGTGTATCCTCATTCATATCAGTGTCACCAATGAAGGCCTATGGAAATGTCTCAACTATCCATCTTACCAGCCAGGTTAAAATGTACAGGGCCTAGCAGCTCTTCACACAAACATAACTATCATGAAACAACACTAGCAAGTTTACTATGACATTAACAGTATTGGTCCAGATCAGGAAGAACATCTATTTTCTCTTAAAACATTTTGAGATACGTAAGTATGTACTACTATTTTGAAAGTGAGATGGAATCATTTGAGAATTTAAAAATTCTAAATAACATACATTCTAAAATATACATGTTCACTGTGTAAAATTTTAACATTTAGGTAACTGTAGAAAACCTACAATGGTTACCACTAAAATCTAAAAACTAAAATGGGTGTCAGCGGGTAAGTGGGTGTCAGCAGGTAAAGGCAGCTGTAGTTCAGTGGGTGTCAGTGGGTAAAAGTATCTGCCTCCAAGCCTGATCAGTCTGCAGGACCCGTATGGCAGGAAGAGAGAACTGAGTCCCACCAAGCTGTCCTCTGACCTCTGCGCTGTGGCACACTTGCTTCCCTCCCTCCACAAATAAAATGCAATAAAAATTTATACTACTCACAGAATCACAGGTGAAAAAAAGGGAGAGGGATAGGGCTGGAGAGTCGGCTAATCTGTTAAGAGCGTGCACTGTGTTTATAAAGGGCCCAAGTTCATTTCCTAGCTCATAAGTGCCTACAACTCCAGCTTCACTAGATCCAATGCTCTGGCCTCTGAAGACGCTTGCAGTCAGGGCCATGAACAACCCACATACATAATTAAAAACAAATCTTAAATATGGGGATGGTGAGTGCTAGAAAATAAAAACAAGGGCTACAACATTGCTAGGTAAGTATTCTAACATGAGTTATACACAGAGGCTTCACATAACTTTTTTCCTCGGGGTGGGGGATGAAGAGTGGTGTACTTGAAAGAGGGAGAGGCAGAGAGAGAGAGAGAGAGAGAGAGAGAGAGAGAGAGAGAGAGAATGAGAATGTTCTGACTGGCCTGGAACTTGACCAGTTTGACCGCAAATCTGAGGTTATCATCTTGCCTCTGTCTCACGAATGCTGCAACCCAGGCATGAGCCACTGTTCCTGGCCTCACATACTTGAACAATCTGTGTTCTCTTATACTAACTGTTCTTCCTTTAAAATAAAAGCCAAAAGCTGCCTTCTGGGGCTGCCCCTTCTCTCAGCTCAGTCTAGCTACTAGTTACTGTATCTTCCAAAGCACTTGTCAGCACTTCCCCATCTCACTACACACCACACACGCAGCCCTACAGCCTCCCTGGAAGCTAGCTAGGACACTGGGCAGCTAGACACAGCTAGGGACCAAGGAAAGATAGCTGCAACACTTCTTACTGTTTGCTTGGAAGAATATGCTCCAATTTTCTTGGGCTCCAGGTGCATGAAGTCAACCAGGCCCGTAAAGAATGTAAGGAAGTTTAGCTGGAGTCCAAACTGAGTTACCTAGAAGTAAACAGAACAGTTAGTTATCTAAAAGAATTCTACCAAGTGGCCTGGAATAGAAGAGATAATTCATAACAAACACTGGATTACACAACACCCACAACTTTGCATTTCTCCTCCCATTGCTAGCCCTTCTCAATATTAATCAACATGAGTTGGTGGGAGAGATGACTCAGAGATTAAGAACATTGACGGTTCTTCCCAAGGTCCTGCGTTCAACTCCCAGCAACCACATGAGATTGGGAGTCCTCTACTGGCATACAGTCACACATACAGGCAGAATACTTGATAGATTAGATTAGATAGATGATTGATAGATGATAGACAGAAAGATAGACAGACAGACAGGCAGAGAGATAGATACAAGTCATATTAATAACCTTAAAAAATTACATGGAGCCAATAAGCTGATTTATTGAGTAAAGATGCTTGATATCAAGTCTGACAACCTTAGTTTAGTTTGATCCTTGGAAACAATATGTTGAAGAAGAAAACTGAATCTCACAAGTCAGCCTATGACTTCCACAAGGCACCATGGTATGTGTGAACTTACACATACTCTTTTCAATGTAGGTTTTTTGGGGAGTTTCTTCTTCTTCTTCTTTTTTTGTTTTGTTAGTTTGTTTGTTTTGAGACAGGATTTCTCTGTGTAGCCTTGGCTCTCCTAGACTCGCCTTGTAGACCAAACTGGTCTCAAACTGAGATCTGCCTGCCTCTACCTCCCTGAGTGCTTGAGTGCTGGGATTACAGGTGTGCGCCAGCCGCCGCATCCGGCTTCTCTCAATGTTTAAAAAGCTCTTGTTTTAGATTAATTTAGTTTATGTACAGTGCCGACTGCAGTGCACATGCATGTCTGGTGCCTATGGAGGTCAGAAGACGGGGTCAAATCCCCTGAAACTGGAATTACAAATAGTTGTGCGGAATCATATGGGTGTTCGGAACTGAAGCCAAGTCCTTTGCAATAGCAACAAGCATTCTTAACTGCTGAGACATCTCTCTAGCCCTATAAATGAAATTAAAAACAACAAAACAAAACAAAAAACTAATTTTACAAAAATATCAGATAAAGTTACACAATAATAGCTTGTCGAGGCTGGGCATAGTAGCACATTCCTTTTATCCCAGAAATTGGGAAAAAAAGACAAGAGGATCTGAGTATGAGGCCAGCCTGGTGTCTAAACCATGAGTTCCAGGCCAGCCAGAACTATATGGTCTCAGCAAACAAACAAATAAAATAGTAACAGTTTGTCCAAAGTTCTGTTGTATCGACATATAACACTGGCAACCTTCCAAGTGCTCAATAACCAGAACTATCGACTGGGTACCCTCTTGGACAACAGTTTTATTAGAACGTATATGAATACCTTGTTACAAATTTCATTTCACAGGGGCTGAGCCATAGACAGCTCAGGGACCAAGCGTGTGCACTGCTCTCCTGAGGACCAGAGTGTGGCTTCCAGAACCCACACGAGGCGGCTCACATCACCTATAACCTGAGCTACAGAAAAATGAGACAGGGTCTCCGTGTAGCCCTAGCTGTCCTGGACCTTGCTCTGTAGATTAGGCTAGCCTTGAACTCAGAGATCTGCCTGCCTCTGCTTCTTGAGTGCTGGGACTAAAGGTGTGTGCCAGCCCTGCCCAGCAAATACATATTAAAAAAAATTTTTTTTTTCAAAACACTAGTAACAACCAACAGCTTACCTTCTGCACCTGGGCTCTGACCACCAGCCCTGGCAGCAAGGTGTTCAGGTTCCAGCTTTGGTCCTCAGTTGCAATGGCAGAAGAAATCTCTGAGTGCTCTATAGAGAGAGCCACAACTCCTCCGTTGCTTTTCACTTCTTCAACAAGACAGGTCAGGTACTGGCCAACTTTGAGCTTAGCACCTGTAAGGCCAGGCCAGCAACCAAAAAAGAAAATATATCTTTATGAGAAGAGTCCTTAAACATGGCCCAAGCAAACCTGGAAAGAACTATGGCCTCCCCACCCAGTGAGCATCTGATACTCACCAGGCAAGAAAAGGGTAGGATGTGAATCTAACTGATCTAGAATTCAACTATTTAAAAAAAATATAAACCAAATAAGCCAGGAGTGCCAGTCAAAGGTTCTGGGAGGCCAAGTTCAGCAGAATCTTTGAGATGAAGGAAACTGAAGCCAGACCATAAGAGAGAACAGACCTTGTTACTCTCTGACCCTTCCACATCTTTTTCCCTATCAGCTGGCATTTATTAGACTTTATTAGCAAACCAGTCTTTCAGGGTCACCATTCTGTCTTGCTAGTCAAAGCGACATTAAAATATAAACATTCAAATATAATCCCACATGCTTAAGCTCACTCCCACATATCAGCCCCTTTCTCTGCTCACCCTCACCTTTGTTCTTCTGTCGAATGTATTCTTGGGCTTTCTGCAGTGACAGAAAAGCTCTGGTCCCACCAACACCAATGTCCACTAAGTAGCCATGGTCTTCCAGGCTTGACACTGTGCCTGTCAGCAGCTGGGGGAAGGGAAAACATTCTCAAAAGTTCCAAGTCAAAGGTAAACAGAACACCTACAAATTTCACTACCATTTAAACATGAATGTTACAAATGTACTACTCATTAACCACAACCTCTCAAGCCTGTTAATCACAGCTCCCTACCTGAGTAAAGAGAAGACATCAACTTTTTCACAGAGTGTAAAGAGTTTTGTTACCTGAAAGTGAGTAGTGTTATATATAGCTAAAGTGTGAAGTAACACATGAATACTTTTATATTATGCAAAGAGCAACAGAGTCACACCCAGAGCCAGGACTACCAAGAGAATCCAGAACCATCCTTTTATCTTCTGTTCATTTTTTTCTAAAGTCTTGAGGAAGTGTATCTTCCCAAGATCTGTTTCATGAGAAGCAGTGCAGCTGACTTTAGCTGCCCTCTGCGAAGTGACTGAGACCTCATATGGAGAAGGGAGACTGTCTACTGACTTCCATATTTGCTGTGAGAACAGCAAGAGACAAAGTGACTAAAAGAGCATTGTCATGGAGTGGGCTCCTGACACTTGCAACTCACTGTAACATGGCTTTTATTCTCTTTGTACTGAACTAAATACTATTACACTTTCCAGCTTTCCCCAAATCCCACTGCTTCTAAGAAAACACTTCAAGATACATCTGACCCTTAATCACCAGACATGACTGCAGCACTTTCTGTCATTCCTAGAAGAGCTAGAGGATCTAGCCTGAATAAGTTTGCTTGAATTCCCACAGAGTTGGGTATTAAGACAGCTGGTTAGGAGATGGGTGGTGGTGGCATATGCCTTTGATCCCCCAACTTGAGAGGCAGAGACAGAGGCAGAGGCAGAGGCAGGCTGATCTCTCTGAGTTCAAGAGGCCAGCCTGGTCTACAAAGCAAGTCCAGGACAGCCAAAGCTACTATACAAAAAAAAGACAACTGGTAGGCTGACTGCTGTCTGCCCTTTTCCTATATTCACTGAGAGCCCCTTGACACTTTACATGGCAAGATTCTGGGAAAACTTAAGTCTGTGAAGAGCTGGTGGGGAACTCTTTCACCATCTCCAAGCCTCCCATGAATGCTCTTTGCAGACATTTGACTGTGCCACCAAAAAATCTTAGAGTTTTCTTTCCTCCTTCCACAGTAATAAAACTAGGTTCAAATGTTCAATGATCACTAAGTAGCTAACAGACCACTGTTCCAGAAAGCCCAATTCCTGAACAGCCATTAAGCAGAAAGTAAAAGGTGGCACAAGCCACACCCACAGGAGACAGGGTACAACCTGCTCCTCCTTTCCATGGCATCCAGATACGTACCATGCCAGGCCTCAGGGCCTCAGCACTCAGCACTTTGTTGACATGTTTGGGATTCACAGAAAGTTTGACACTCTTCTTGCCCGTCTCTGTGATGTCCAGGCTGCTCACCACACATCTCACCAACATTCCAGGTGAGAAAAGGTCAGGCAAGCGAAGTAGGTCCTGCGTAAAGGTAATGAGAAAGACCTGATATGTATGTATTTCCTCTGAACGAAGAATCCATTGCCCAGCCTCACCTCAGTGACTTCTCATGCTCAAACCTCCAGAGAAGCCAAAAGGTAAACGGGAGTAAGGCTCTTCATGAGGAAGAGCCTACAGTTAAGTCACAATCTTGGGCTTAGGTATAGAGCCTTCAAGTACTTCCATGAAACAGGCAGATGTCAATGAATGACCCAGGGTTGTCTGTACTTACTGTCTCTATTTCATCTCCCTTTAGATCACACAGAATTCTTCCTATTCCTCTCACTCTATTTTACCTGCTAAGACAGTAGGCTCCATGCCACCTCCATTTTGTAGTCCTTTGATTACTTGACATTTACATATTGGTACTGGGGACTGAATGCAAGGCCTCATGCATGCTAAGCATATCCATTAACCTGAGTTAGGCCCTTGCTCTCTTACATAAATATTTAACCGCTGCCCTTTCTATCCTGCTGGCCCTCCTGCTTCTTCTGACAGCAAGTCTCTTCAGTTCACCATTTGCTCTAGACTCAGTCTTGCAGGCTCTTCTCACTCTAATTTGATCTCCAGAAGTAATTTCTTCCTTTCACACCTTCATCAACTATACAAGTTCCACATATTTGTTTCCAGTCCAGATTTTCTGGAACTCAGCAATCACCCGTCCCCTGGGATCAAGTGCAGCTCAAATTGAAAATAGCAGCTGACGAATAACCATCTCTCCCATCAAACCATACACAGTGGAAGCTTACAACTGGTCCCCAGCACCTCTCTGCCTCACCATCCATATCAAGTGTATCATTCTGGCCATGGCTTCACCTCCTCAATCCTTGATAAATCCTGGCCTTAGGCTGCTGTCAATATCAGTGCCAAGGTTAATAGCTGTAGCATCCTAACTGATCGAGGCAACTACTCATACCATTTTAGTTTATTTGCTATGCCATCAACATGTCACCCACTCCAATGAGAACAGTTCAAAGACTTCCTTTTGATTATAGCATCTAAAACCAATCTTTAAGATGGTCTGTAAAGTTATGGGTAGTCTGGCTTCTATACAGCTGCCCAGCTTCCTTCTACACTGCCCTTCCTCTTGCTCTTCCTATGGTAGCAACACTTGCCTTCTCTGCAACAGCCTGACTCGCTTGATCTCCCTTCTTTCTCTATCTGGAAAACCATCCTTCAGCCCTCAGCTCCAATGGTCCTTCCTTATGGAGGTGTTCTAGGTTCCCTAAACTAAGTAAAAAACAAAACAACAACAACAACAAAACACCCTATATTATTTTAAAAATACAGCAGGATAGTTCAGCAGGTACAGATGCTTGCTGAACAAGCCTTAAGGACCTGTGTTGGCTCCCAGGAACCCACAGGGTGGAAGGAGAGATCTAAATCTCACAAGTTATCCTTTGAGCTCTATGTGAGTCCTGTGACATGTGTATACCCACATACACACACATACACACAAAAACTGAAAGATTAAAAACACAATGGTTCTCCTGGCACACATACTTTCCTTTCTTAGCATTTGGCAAAGTGGTGGGTCTACATCTGTTTGGCTCTATTCTAATTCCAGGAGCAGGTTTCACCCAGACACCCCTTACCTCAAGAGGTTCTTCCTGTGCCACCTGCTCGTTCAACTTCTGAGTGTAGGCATCAGAGATTTCAGTCACTTGCACAAAGCCTTGGAGGCCATTGGGAAGACTGACCACCAGTTCCAGCTCACTGACCTCTTTCACACAACCCAAAATCCGCATTCCCTCACATAGGGACTGAAAAGGAAAACACACAGTAAGGCGGACAACAGTGATGAGGTCTGGGGGACTGTGGCTTCCCAGTCCCCACACTGATGCTAGAGGAATTTGATAAAGGAAAGGAGAACGCATGCATGCAGGCGCCATGAAAGGTCGTGATGAGAAACAGCGTCACCAAGGAGCTCTCACCTTCTACTGTATGCCGGCAACCCTCACTCCACACCTACAAGAAAGCACGGTGACGAGACAGGCTACTGAAGCACTGGCAGTCTGGAGTGTGTGTGTCCCTTCTAAGGGCACAACCATAGCACAGCCCCCTGAGACCTCAAAAATGGAAAAACGGGCTTTCTGTTGTCAGCACTTTGATTTTCAAGAGGGGCCAAGATCACATTTTTATATAAAACCTCCAGTTTTCTAAACTGCCACCAAGTTGAACAATTTTTTAAAAATGTATTAGGAAGCCAGGTGTAGTGGCACATGCCTTTAATCCCAGCACTTGGCAGGCAAAGGCAGGTGAATCTCTGTGAGTCTGAGGCCAGTCTGACCTACAGAGTGAGTTCCAGCATGGCCAAGGCTACACAGAGAAACCCTGTCTCAAAAAATATATATATTCATATTGAAAAACAAAATACTTCTGCAAGCTAATTAATCTTTACTCTCAGAATAGTTTAACTATTTTTTTTTAAATGAACATATACTGGGGGAGTGGGGATAATATGAAATTTTAAGAACCATAAAAACCACACCATATCAGATGTCATTTCACATCTACAAAGCAAATGAGTTGTGGCCAGGTATGATTGGGCACACCTTTAATCCCATATTCAGCAGGCAGAGGCAGGAAGAGCTCTATTAATTCATGGACAGCCTGATCGGTATAGTGAATTCTAGGCTAACCAAGGGCTATAGAGTGAGACCCTATCTCCAAAAACAATAAAAATAAAATAAGAACTAGAATGACTGCTAAAGTTACTGTCAATTCTAATGTCTACTAAAACACAAGCGAAATCACACATATCTAACATTTTCATAATTTGCTTTGTTTATTGAGATAGGGTCCTGTGTATCTCAGACTAGTCTGGAACTAATAATGACCTTAAGCTTCTGGTCCTGCTAACCCCAGCTACCAAGTGCTACTATCACAGGCATGCACCACCACTTCTGGCTTATGTGATGCTGACTCAAACTTGAGTGAACAAAGACTGAGGGTACCGGACAGAAAGGAAGCAGGCTCGATACAGACAGCAGCACACACCTGTAATCCCTATACTTGGGAGGTGGAGGTTCTTGGCTACCTACAGGAGCCTGGGCAGCATAGGACCTTACCTCAAAAAACTCCAAATATCTTTTTTTTAAAAAAAGCTCATTTATCATAATTTGCATAAATCCCTACAGACACAAAAAACATAAAATTGTGTATATGTGTACGTATATGTGCAAAGAATGAAGGAAAAAAGGGAAGAACATATACAAACTTAAACAAGTAGCATGTTAAAAAGAAAAGCAAATAGCAACGAACCTCAATATTAAGAATTTCAAACTTCTCTTTCACAGATTTGCTGGTTTGTCTCTTTTCAATTTTTAATTTTTTTGTTTTTGCTGGCCCTTTCTGGCTCTTTTTCCTTTTAGTGGATTCTTCTTCTGTAGAAATCTAAAGGGAGCAGGGGGAAGATCCATAAAGGTGCAAAAGGATGAGAAGCCACAACCTTAGCCACTACCACATTTGGGGTTACGTTACCTTTCCTGTCACTGCAAACTTTCCCAAGCCGCCCCCACCCCCGTTCTTTTCATTTCTGTTCCACTCCCAAGCCCAGCATACAGGCACCAATGTTCCCCTTGCCCATGCTCTGAGAAGTCTCCTTCATCTTCCCAACCTTTATGTTTTATGTTCCTCCTCTACTGAATGGGGTGAATACTGGGCTTCCCCAGTTGAGAAGCCATGTGTTACAGTACATGGAAATGGAGTCCAGAGTAATGTAAAACTCCAAAGCTCTTCCACAACAAGCTTTATAGCTTCAACTAACTATATAACTTCTCTCAGTTCCTCCACATGGAACAATGACTTCTACCCTAAAACCTACATCAAGAGATTCTGTAGCACCAACCTTAAGGCACACATCCAAGGCAATTTCCTTTGCTGTAGCATCTAGATCACAAACTACTCTATGGGACTGCATTTCGACGCAAACTCTTATTTACTACGACTCCTTTTAAATAAATGCACAATAATGAGGACTGGGACAATGGAGCTCAGGAGTAGAGCACTTGCCTAACATGCACAAGGATATACTCCCAGAACCATAAACAAAACAAAATTCAATATCAAGTACCTATATTCCCTTTCCTTAACCAACTGGCACAGACTCCCTAAAGACAAGTTACAAAAGCACTTCAGTGTCAAATACTTAATGCCATGCTTCAAAAGAAGCCTGAGGTGGCAGAATCTCTTTAAAGTTCGATTTCTAAAAGTATCATAAAAGGGAAGCAAACTGGAAAATAACTGCTGCAAATGGGGCTCAATCTTCCTGAAGATGCTAGAGCGTTTCTGGTCCTGTCAAAGCAGCATCCCACTTACATCAAATAAGTTGTCTTGTTCAACTGCCTTCTGGGAAGATTTCTCTGATTTGTGGCTTTTCCTTGTACCGCCTCGGGGGAAGCTTTCTTCCAAGTTTGCCATGTTTGGTTCTCCTAAAGCTGATGGAAAGAATAATGGTAAGTCATAGGATTGATGGCAGGATTCATTAAGGATGTGACGAATGGACAAGAGAACTGTCCAGCAATATCACTAAACAGGACTGAAGAGTATGATCAAATAGCTGATATGCTGCCAGGAGGTGGGAGCTTCCAGCTTTAATCCCGGAAGAGGCAGCTGAGGTCAACCTGGTCTACAGAGTCTCAGCTAGAGCTACACAGAGAAACAGTCGATATATCAGACTCTTGTTAATCCATTTTTCATCTTTCCAACATTGTCTGCCTCAAAACCACAAACTAAACACTATGCACTGTCTTCCAGAAAATAAGTTCAATTTGGTAAATGTTCATTTAATTAAATCGTAATTTATCAGGTTTGTGTATGTATATGTATACACACATATAAACACATAAATTCTTACTTCCAAACACACATTATTTATAAAATATGTAATTTAAAATACAAATCATATTACAAAGCATAAACAAAAAGGAAGTGGCAAGCTTCAGTAAAGATGGCAAGCTTCATAAGAACGATGCTTTAGAGCTATATATTAAATAAGTAGGAAGCCAGATCTAGTGGTCCATGCCTTTAACTCCAGCACTTGGAAGGCAGAGGCAGGCCTATCTCTGTGCGTTCCAGACCAGCCAGGGCTACATAATGAGACCCTGTCTCAAAAATAACTAATAATAATAGCAAATAGGAACGTGACGGTAGAAAATATGAAAAAATACAGAAACAAGGAAAAGCTTATTCTTCAAAATACAGCAGCCATTTGCCTATTAAAAAGATGTTCAAAGGCCTTTCTTAAAAAACTGAATTATTAGGGAGAGGACTGGGATCAGGCTGTACAATGATTAAATTAAAAAACAACAACAACAACAACAACTTGAATTATTCAAGTAAACCATAAGGGAAATAAAGCACAATAACAAGTTACATTTTAGAAACAATTTGGCTCTTTAGTGGAAGATACTTAATTAAAAATAAGTACTTTGTATTTACTTGCTACTTCAGAGACTTGGGGGAAGTGACAGAATAATGAACAATATTCTCCAGTTTACAGATTGCACAGAAAAAGAAAGAACTGAAGGCAAGTAAATCAAGTATAAGGATTTAAATGACGTATATCAGGAAAAACATGAGAACCAGGGCTACGTATAAATGAAGACGAAAGACAGGATGGTTGGTTCTGAGATTAAAACTTTAGTAAGAACGTGATTGTGAGAGACGTGACCACCGAGAGGAAATTCAGGATTTGATCTGTTATGGATGCATGCTTCATAGAAACCGTGTATTTCTCGAGGTCTCCTCTGCTGGGAATCCAACTCTTAATTCTCACTTTAGAATTTGAAACAGAGGCACCAGCCTGGCGATTACGTGCGGAGAAGGTACTTAGGGTACCTGAAATGGAAATCCTGGCTTGCAGGAACTGCTAGCGCAGAGGGGCATGAGGACAGACCACCTAGCAGGAAACCCAGAGACCCAGGCCAGAAAGCCGAGGTGGGAGCCATGGGTTCTCGTCCCTCCTCGCCGAAGCTCCCGGGTCACAGGCCCACCGCTCCCGCGGCTGCCTACCTCACGGATGGGTCCAAAGAAATCGCGCGCGCACATCAGGGAGCCGACAGCCCCACGCGCCTCTTCCACACGCTTAGGCAAGACCAGGGCTACTTCCGTTATGACGTCATAAGACCGGGGCTGAGATAGGAAGTAGGGGGGCGGGACTTTGCGTTGTAGCCAATCCACGCAGAGGGCCGAGTCGCAGGGCCAGGCGGTCGTGTGCGGGAGGGGGCTGTCTTCCGGTCCGGTCGCGCTGGTCGTTAGGTTTGTTGAAGGACATCGGCTGCGGAGTCTGTGGTTTAGGCTAAGGTGGGTGAGGAAGCCCCCTCGGCTGCGCTAACCGGTGACTTGGCTTTGTAGGGCCGACGGGAATCTGGCCGTTTTTCCCGTCCCGGAACAGCGCGAGGTTTACTTTCTGCGGGGAGGGAACGGTGGGAGATGGGAAAGGCCCTGGTGGAAAATGAGGGTCGGGGCCCCAGGCGCGTCTAGGAAGCCTCAGCACCAGCTCGCCCAGCCTCGCACGGTTCGCGAAGAGCCGTTTGTTCCATTTTCCAGTGTGGACCGAGGGTGAGACCCGTCGAGAGAGGAGCTCCCCAAGGTCATCCAGCGATACAGTGTTGGGAGAGAATTCTGACGTTTGAGCCCACCTCTGGCTGAATCTATGTGTCTGGCCTGTGTGGCCGTAGCGATTTGTTTTCTCTTGAGCTGTGATCAGGAAACTAGGCCTCCTTTAACTGCGCGGTAGCCTTTGTCAAAGCCAGAGTAAACGTGGAGTGGCCCTTGCTACTCTACAGGCCTGGGCGCGACAAACGGATTAGATTTTAGTTTATATTCCAGCGGTTCTGCAACCTATGGATCGCGACCCCTTTTACAAACCTCTCTCTCCAAAAATATTTACATTACAATTCGTAGCCATAGCAAAATTACAGTTGTGAAGGAGCAACGGAAATAATTTTATAGTGGGGATTGGGATCCACCACAACAGGAGAAATTGTGTTAAAGGGTCGCAGCATTAGGAAGGTTGAGAACTGTATTCAATCAATGGAAGGGCTTCTACAAGAAGCTGTTGTGCTTGTGGTCCCTGGGTGCCTTTGAGTAGTCTCTCCTTTTACTTAGACCTGGTGATCTCACCACTACAGATGATGATTGTAAGACAGGAAACTAGCTGTATCCAAGAACCAATTAGGAAGCAAAGGCAACATCACCTCAAGACTTAAATAAAATGCCCATTTCACGAACATAATCGTGGAGAGACTGGTTCTATTTAATAGTACTTGTTGGATTATTTAGAAACAGAAGCAAAACTTATCAGTTTAAGCTTTCTAACAGGCTGCTGTTTAACAATATTACATTTTTAAAAATATTAAACCACAGGTTCACAAGTATTAGTCTTACGTGATTTTTTTTTTCCCACTATTGTATGGCTCAAAACTTGCATATGGCATCAAGGAGAGCAATTTTTAGTTTATTCCAATTGCCAGGTGTGAATTGTGAATGGCTAATGCTTTTAGTCCCAACACTGGCAGGCAGGTAGGTCTCTGAGTTCAAGGCCATTTGAGGCTACATGTTGAGACACTGTCTTTGAAAAAAATGAAATAAAAATCCCATAATGGGCATTGTTAGCCAGACTTGGTGGCACATGCTTTTAATCCTAGCGCTCAGGGAGGCAGAGGCAGTCGGATCACTGAGTTCAAGGTTAGCCTGGCCTGCAAAGGGAGTTCAGGACAACCAAGGCTACTCAGAGAAACTCTGTCTCAAAAACAAACAAAATTGTATGTGTGTAGGGGGTGGCATTGTTAACAAAGGCTTCTCTTGTTGCCCCAAACAATACAGTTTATTGGAAGGTACAGACTAAGTGTTTTAAGTCTTAATATGACCATTGTTAACCAAAGGTGGTTGTGCCCCACACCTTTGTTCCCAGCAAGGTAGGAAGATCTCTAAGTTCAAGGCCAGCTGGGTCTACAGAATGAGTTCCAGGACAGTCATGGCTACACAGAGAAACCCTTTCTCGAAAATAATAATAATACCATTGTTTATCTCATCAGCAACATCGCTATTCTTCTATCTAAGCTTCTGGTGTGTCCTTCAAGACCCCAGTTCCCATACCATTCTTTTACTTCAGTCAGAATTAGTTGTCTTTGGAATATATCATCCTTACTCCAGTATCCTGTAGCATGAAACTTAAAAGCACCTTAATATTGACCAATTATGCACCACTTCCTCCTAAAGGTAATAGATTATCAGTTAATGAGTTGGAAGGTTAATGGATAGACAAAGTTAAGACTTAGTTTTCTAAAAGGTTTCTCAAGAGAACCTTCTTCATGAAAAATACATCATGAAGTGAATGTGCTTTGGTAGGTTAAGTAAAGGGAAACTTGACATCCTATGCAGGTTTTGTTGTTGGTTTTTAGTGGTGATTTTCCTGCTTTGGCTAGAATGACCAAGGTGTGTGAAGTTTAGATTTCCTTCATTGTTTCAGTAACCATTCTGAAAGTGTTCAAAATAAAGATCTCAAATTTTGTTGTGAAATCTTTGAGCATGAATGCTTCTGAAGACTTTGAATGGTAAACAGGGATGCTAGTTTTCTCCTACTTCCATTTCATCTAGAACCAGCCAGTTCACCAATCTTGCCTGGACCTCCACCAGCTAGTCCAAGTTGCTATTGAGTCTGTGGCTTGGTTGTGGTAGACAGGCAGTCAGACACACAAAACTTTGAATAGTTTTGAATTCTGCTGTGACTTCCTAAATTTGTGTCTGCTGGTTCTTTTAATTTAGCAAACAATGTAATTTTACTGTTATTTTTCATCCTTCTCTTTCACTGTCCCCACCATCAACCTTACCCCACTCCTTAGTGTTCCCTGCTTCCAGCCAAATAGTCAGAATTAGTTCTACTTTTGCGACTTAACATAGGCATACACATACATCTATAGATATATATTTAAATCTATGGTTTGTGTACCAAGAGAAAAGAATGGGTATTTTGTGTCCGGTTTGTTTCATTTAACGCAATGGGCTGCTGTTGTATCCATTCTCCTGCTTGCATCATAATTTCATTTTTCTTTATGGCTGAATTAAATTCCACTGTATACATGTACCACATATTCTTTGTCTGCTCATCTGTTGATAGGCATCTAATCTGTGTCAGTTTTTTCCCTATTGTGAATAGTCTTATCAGTAAACAGTGATACGCAAGTATCTTTGTGGTGTGCTGGCTTAGTCTTTCAAGTATATCCCCTGAGTGGAATAGCTGGTTCTGTTTTTAGTTGTTTGAGAATCCGCCACACTGGCTTTCATAGTGGCTACACAAGTTCACATTCCTATCAGCAGTATGTAAGGATCCTCTTTCCCCACATCTCACCAGTGTGTGGTCACTTTTTTTTTTTTAAAAATGCAATTTCTTACATAAAAGAAATAGGTGGAACTCTGGGAGGTCGAGACCAGGCTGGTCTACAAAGTGAGTCCAGAACAGCCAAGGCAACACAGAGAAACCCTGTCTTGGAAGAAACAAAATAGATCCTAGGTAGGTAGGTAGATAAGTAGATAGGGCAAGCCAGGCAGTGGTGGTCCACACCTTTGATCCCAGCACTCAGAGGCAGAGACAGGTGGATCTCTGTGAGAGAGAGAGTTAAAATTACTTAGAGGCCTTATAAGACAGATAACTGGTTTCTATTTCAGTGTCTGTGGTAGGGACCTGAGTGTCTGCATTTTTAACAAATTTCCATTGGCCTCATGCTGCTGTTCTAGGAACCAGACTTTGAGAACCGTTAATAAGCCCTTAACACCCAGAAGCAGAGTTGATTTTTAACATTTAACATCACCTGGGGCCTTCTTTCATGGTGGTATACAGATCACATAGTTTTCTTCAATAGCATTTGTTTTTTATCAGTCCCATGGATTTCTGTGAAGAGTGTTCAGTGATTATTCACGAACCACATAGTTCTGCCTTGTGATAATTTCAGTAAAGTTGAATTCTTGAAGAAATCAATCAGCTATCTAGAAGGGTATATTCATGATATAATTTAATAGACATTCTAAATATATGTTATTGTTCCAGCTTAAACCATACAATGTTAAGGCCAGTTACTTGTAGCTTATCTGTGTTGGTGTGATAATTAAATATTGGTTTGTTGTTAGGGTTTTTTTTTTTTTTTTGTTTTGTTTTGTTTTGTTTTGTTGCAATACTGGGTCTCCTCTTTTACCTAGCTGGCCTAGAACTTCCCATGAAGAGCAGGCTGGCCTGAAACTCACAGAATTTAGCCTGCCTCAGCCTCCTAAGGCAGGGATTAAAGGCTTGTGCTACATGGGTCTGATGTCACATTTCTTTCTAATGTTGGCTCTCGTTTTGTTTCCCTTTCCAAAGACAAGTTAAAGTAATTGCCAGTTTCCTTCCAGGAGTTTTTGGCTCCATTGTTTACACTCAGTTCCTCTGTTTGGGTAGTAGATTCCAGCTTCCGAGACCACCGCTGCCTGGTATCAGTATCATTAGTAAATGATTTGTCTTCCTTGGAAGCCCTTAAGTGATTAATAGGAAGAAAACCTGTGAGAATATGTGTTACTTTGTGTGTTTGAGGGGGAGGGGTTAGAGACAGGGTTTCTCTGTGTAGTTTTGGTTGTCCTGGACTTGCTTTGTAGACCAGGCTGGCCTCAAACTCACAGAGCTCTGCCTGCCTCTGCCTCCCCAAGTGCTGGGATTACAGGCAGGCATACGCTGGCAAGCCAGGCTTTTCAACTGGTCTTAAGTGTTTCTTGTTTTCTTCTACTTCCAATATCCATCCCATTTGTGGGCCTCTGAAAGACTCTACCCAGCAGAGTATCAAAGCTGATGGTGAGACTCATAACCAAACCTTGGGCAGAGTTCAGGGAATCATATGAAAGAAGGGGGAGTTAGTAAGACCTGGAGAGGACAGGAGCTCCACAAGGACCAAATATGTCTGGGCACAGGGGTCTTTTCTAAGACTGAATCTCCAACCAAGGACCATATATGGATATAATTTAGAACTCCTGCTCAGAGATAGCCTATGGCAGCTCGGTATCCAAGTGGGTTTCCTCAGTAAGGGGAACAGGGGCTCTCTCTGACATGAACTCAGTGGCTGGCTCTTTGACCCCCCCACACACACACACACACACACACACCCGAGGGAGGAGCAGCCTTGCTAGGCCACAGAGGAGGACATTATAGCCAGTCTTGAAGAGACCTGATAAGCTAGGGTCAGATGGAAAGGGAGGAGGACCTCACCTTTCAGCGGACTTAGAGAGGGGCAGGGAGGAGATGAGGGAGGGTGGGATTGGGAGGGAATGAAGGAGCAGGCTACAGCTGGGATACAAAGTAAATAAACTGTAATTAACATAAAAAATAAACATTTAATTTAAAAATTAATTTCAAAAAAAGTTTTTTTAAGTGATTGTTTACAGTATGGATAGAACCACAAATGAAAACATTAAGCTGTCCTGAGTCAGAGACAGAGTTAACAACTCTTTGTCTTCCTATGTTGAGTGCTTGGCCATTATGGAGTTTTTAGGTGAAGGGCCTACTAACAGTCCTTATTAGCTAGGCTTTTCCTACCGGCTCTGCTAGTGCAATGGCAACTGAACCACAGATAACAGGTTTTGGGGGCTGGAGAGATGGCTCAGAGGTTAAGAGCACTGGCTGCTCTTCTAGAGGTCCTGAGTTCAATTCCTAGCAACCACATGGTGGCTCACAACCATCTATAATGAAATCACATGCCCTCTTCTGGTGTATAAGCATACATGCAGACAGAATACTATGTAAATAAATATTTTTTAAAAGAAAAAAAGATGACAGGTTTTGAAACTGAACTATTTTTCTTATAAATTGCACCCAAAGCCAGGTGGAGGCAGAGGCAGGCTGATCTCTGTGAGTTCAAAGCCAGCCTGGTCTACAAAGGACAGCCAGGACTCTGTTCGAGACAGAGAAACCTGTCTTGACAAACCAAAAAATAGCCAGGTGCTGTAGTGCACACCTGTAATCCCAGCACTCTGGGATGTAGAGGCAGGCAGATTTCTGTGAGTTCAATGCCAGCCTGGTCTACAAACTGAGTCCAGGACAGCCCAGGCTACACAGAGAAACCCTGTTTAAAAAAAAAAAAAAAAAAAAAACCCAAATAAATAAAAATAAAATAAATTGCATTCAAATCAATTTATCGTGTTTTGTTGTTGTTTTTTAGCTTGAAGTCATGGCTGGTCCAGAAAATGATGCCCAATTCCAGTTCACTGGTATTAAAAAGTATTTCAACTCTTACACTCTCACAGGTAGAATGAATGTAAGTATTAATTATATTTTTAAGCAGTTATATCTTAGAATAATAGAGATATGACAGCTTTCATTTACATCTCTCTTTTTTTCTCAGTGTGTGCTGGCCACATATGGAGGCATTGCTTTGTTGGTCTTATACTTCAAGTTAAGGCCTAAAAAAACTCCAGCTGTGAAAGCAACATAGATGGTAAGGAATCACCATTAAAAATTTTTTAACTTAGTTATTTAAGTTTTTTTCTCTCTCTCTCCTTATAAACTGTTGGCACTCTGAAATTACTTGCCTGAAAGCACTGGGTATAATGTGCACAGGTAAGCCCAACAGTGAGGGGGCAGAGGCAGGAGGATCACAGATTCAAGAACAGCTTATACTACATAGCTGGACTTGGTTTCAGAGCAATTCAGAGAGCAAGAACAAGGAACTGGGTGTGGTGTCTTATACCTGTAAGCGCCGCAACACAGGGGAGGGTGAAGCAGAAGGATCACTGTGAAAAGAAAACCCCCCAAAAAAGGTATTACAGCAGTGGTTTTGAGCTGTGTTAATTTCAGGCTTAAGAGCTTTCCCAAATGATTATGGGACACCTAGCTTTGTAAGAGGGTGTATCTTTTACTTCAGCCAGTGTTTTACTTCAGACTGTTTTTTGCTAAATTGGTGTGTTAAAGAAAAATTGTCTCGAGTTTTGTTGAAGTCCTTTTGTTCTATTATCATTTGTATTTTTCTTAACACCATTTTTGGGAGCATATGTCCTTGTACACTCCCAAGTCAGGACGCTGATGTGGAAGTATGTGGACAACTTTAAGGAGATGCTTCTCTTTCCACCTTGTTGAGGCAAGGTCTTCATTTCTGCTTTCTGTTCCATTGTGCATTCCCAGCCTAGCTGGCATGCGCATTTACAAGCCAGTTGTCCTGTCTCTGCCTCTCATCTCTACAGAAGAGTGCTGGAAGTACAAATGTGCCACTGCGTCTGGTTTTTTTTTTTTTTATTGTTGTTGTTGTTAGTTTAACATAAATTCTTGGGATCAAACTCAGTTCTTCATTTCTCCCCAGCCCAACTAGAAGCTTATGTAATTTAGTTTGGGTTGGGTCTTACTTGTTTATAGCCCAAACTGGCCTCAAAAGAGTGTGGCAGTTCCTCTTTCTCAACCTGCTGGGTTTTGGGATTACAGACATATGCTACCATGCCTAGGTTGGAGCGGGGATTAGCTAGAGATTGCTCAGTGGTTAAGATCAAGTCCTGTAAGAACAGAGGACCCAAGTTCAGATCCCAGCACCCATGCCAAGAGGCTCACAACTGTCTGTAACTCCAGTACCAGGTAATCTAACACCCTTTCCTGGATTCTCACACATAACACACATAATTAAAAATAAAAAAATCTTTTAAAAGGAAAAAAGGGGGCTGAAGAGATGGCTAAGTGGTTAAGAGCGTTGTCTACTCTTCCAAGGGACCTGGGTTCAATTCCCAGCACCCATGTGGCAGCTCACAACTGTCTGTAACACCAATTCCAAGAGATCTGATACTTCACACTAATGCACGTTAAAAAAAAAAAAAAAAAAAAAAAAAAAAAAGGAATTACAAGCCGAACTTGAACTCAGGGCCTTAGCAGATGCTGGACTATCTGCCTCAGAGTTACAACCCCAACCGTAACCAACCTTTAGTATATAAAGTTGTAAATCTTTGCTAGGATATTGCTAGCTTTACATTTTCATAGAATACTGGATTCTCTCCCTGAATAAACCCTTTTGTATTTTCTTATGGTCCCCCTCATGCTCTTTTATCTATACGGAAGTCAGTAAATATTGTCTTAGCAGCAAGTGTGCAGAAAGGCAGAAGGCTAGAGCTCTGATGCCTTTTTCACTTATTTTTGTTCTGCTCTTAAAGCTTTTCCTATCTTAAATGCATTTAACTTGGGAGACTGTGAGGTCCAGTGCATGCCTTGCTCCGGGTACACAGGCAGTACTTTACCCAAATTTCTACATAGTTACTCTAAACTTTAGAAGGGTGGTAGCAGCCCCATAAAAGTTGTATCTTGAAAACTAAGTAGCTGGCACGTATGTTATCTATTTATGCTATTTTAAATGTTACTTTGCAACTAGAAAGATAGCTGGGAGGTTGAGAGCACCTGTTGCTCTTGTAGACCAGGATTCAGTCTCCAGCGCATGTTGATTCACAATCATCCATAACTCTTAGTTCTAGGGGAACTGATACCCTCTTCTGATGTCCATAGGTACCAAGCACGTAAGTGGTAGGCACACACACACATAAACCTAACAGATTTTTTACTTTGTATACGACACTTTTTCCCCCCAGATTTTGTTTTTAAGACTATACTGATTTGTTGGCAGTTTCAACAATTACTTAAGTTGTTAAAGCTGGAACATTATATCAACCTGAAGGATGTGTATGTGCTGTGTGCATGCCCTGACTCTTGAGAATCTAGTGAATTTACATTTTATTTTGGGGATTTGTGGTAATTACTGACTGTCAGAGTGGAACACATTTGTGTCAAACTGTTTTTGCTTTGTTTATAGGATTTTGAAATGTCTGATCTCATCTGTTAAGTCCCATGCCTGAAGAAGCTGATGTCAACTCATCATGTAATACTCAATTTGTACAATAAATTATGAACCTGGAAAAGCTGGTTGTCTTTATTTACAAGATATCAAAAATATAAAACTGTACAAAATGCAACAAAGGCAAAAACTGGCAGTAACTTGGTCTATATCTTTTAGTTCTCCAAAGCAAGGCTCAGTACTGGAGGTAAGCAACTGAAATGTCTGACTGACTTCAAGTGTGCTAGGTCAGATGTAGCCATGTTAGCTGAAGTAGAGTAGGATCTAAATCTCGTCACCTGGTTCGTAGAGCATCTGATTGCACTGAAAACTTACAAGGTAGGAATTGAGATGTTGGTGGATGGTTGGTACATCCAGGTCTTAGGAACTGTAGTCCCTACCCAGTTACATACATCCCGCTAGTCACAGAAAAAGGAAAGCACGTTAGTGGGATGGTTAACACAAGTGCCTGAGTGCCGTACAGTAACTTCATTTTACAGCAGACACACACATGCTCATAGAAGTCTTCAGCTACTCAAAATGGTAGTATATTTCTTATTTGAATCTTGAAGCAGAATGAATTGTTTGAATCAAATTGATTTCCTTTCTAAACATAATAAATTAAAATAGCATTTGAACAGAAAAATGCATAGTTTCCACACAATCCAAAGCACCATAAATGTCCCTCCATGAACATAATACCTCTTATTCAACTAACGGAAATTAGTTAAATGTGGTTGCTATAGAAACGTGGAACTGTCCTGTTCAGATTTTCCAAGCAGCATACTTCCAGATCCATGTAGACAAAAACATTCTTTGTAGCTTAAATACTAATCACTGAGGTATTTGCTTTTAGTCTCCCTTTTCCAAACAGTAGCTTCCAAAAGGTCTCTAATACCGTTGGTTTATTGCGGACTGTAAGCTCCTGCAGCTAGAACCAAGTTTCTTCGAGTAAAATGTAGATGTACAACTGGTGTTGATTTGGTCATATATGTACCCAATAATAACTCCTGGGAATTTTCAGGTAGATTTATATGCCCAGTGGCTGTAGTAAAGTCATCAGTCTCTAAATCTTCAAATGCTTTGATGGCATCCCATAACCGGACTGTATTATCCATTGACCCTAAAAGAAAGCCAAAGAAAACTGTTAGTGTGTATCTATCACAACCAGCGTGGTATTTTCCTTTGTATACTTTGTGTTTACTGTGGGTTTTCTGTTTGGTTTTTTTTGTTTGTTTGTTTGTTTGTTTGTTTTTTATGAAAACTAAACCTTTACCCCAAAGCCATTAAAATAATTTACCTGATGCCAGAATTTCACCATCTCTACTAAACCTAAGTGAACACACTGTATCAGTGTGGCCTTTTAATTCTCCAACCATCAAGCCATGTCCAATATCCCAAAGAAGTACTCTGCCATCTGTTGCTCCCGTAGCCAGGAATCTCCCATTGGGAGAAAATGTCAAGGAATGAATTGGTCCCTAGAAAAGATCAGAGTCGGGTTTAGTATCTCTGATACCGCCAAGAAAGAATTGTAATTTAGTATCATGAGTGTTATCTTTAAAGTGTTTATGCTATTGGTTATATATTTTGACTTTAAAAGCATCTGTGTGCTGGAATAAAATAAAGTGTAAAATACCTTGTGTCCAGTGAAGATCCTTACACAGTTACCATTGAGGACATCCCAGAGCCGCACAGTTCTGTCTGCAGAGCCCGTAGCAACATAGTTCGAATTTGGATGAAATCTAGTGCAATTCACATCAGCTAGATGGCCAGCAAATATCCTTAAAGGCTGATAGTGATCTGTAGCCCAAAGCCTTTTATAAGTTCATGGAAATTAAGAAATAATAGTAATTAATTGAAGTAGCAAAATTTAACCCAAAATATAGGTATATCCAGGTGAAATTCAATTCCAAACGGTTCCTCCTTGTCATCTACCTGAAGGAACGATAATAGATTGGAACTAACATTTTCTGTTTTGAGATAATGTCTCACGTAGCCCAAACTGTCTTTGAATTTATTGTCCTGTCTCCACATCCCAGAGTGCTGTTAGGTTTGGGTTTGTTTTGTTTTATTTGAGCAGGGTCTCATTATGCAGCCTTAGCTGTCCTGGAATTCACTATGTAGATTAGGCTGGCCTTGAAAACATGTACCATCCTGCCCTGTTCCAGAATGCTGGGATTATAGACATGTAAATTCTCTTTTGTTTTTTCAATACAGGATTTTTCTGTGTGTAGCCCTAACTATCCTGGAACTCGTTTTGTAGACCAGGCTGGCCTCAAATTTACAGAGATCTACCTGCCTCTGCCTCCCAAGTATTGAGATTAAAGGCATGCAACTTTATTTTATGGGCATTGATGTTTTGCCTCTATACATGTCTATGTAAGGGTGTCAGAAACCCAAGAACTGGAGTTACAGACAGTTGTGAGTTGCTATGCAGGTGCCAGGAAATGAACCTGGGTCCTCTGGAAGAGTAGCCAGCACTCTTAACGATTGAGCCATCTCTCTAGCCTGCATGTAAATTCTTAATTCTTTGTATACCCACCTTCCTTCCCACTCCTCATGCACAGAAAACCATCTTCCTGTAGTTTGGACAACGACAAGAATTACGTCAGTGGGGACTTTAGAGTAACAGGAGACATAAAGGTACCAGCGGTAATGGAAAAAACAAGACACATCTGAGGTGTGGGGAATGTGTTATATTAAAGCAGGGCTATTGGTGTAGACATGGGAGGGAGAGTAATACTCTCACATTCATTTTTCAAACTATAGCTATGACTACTTATCTTCTCAAAAAGTTAATCCTATGAATAGTATGAAAATGAGATTTGCTAGACTTGGTATTCCCATAAGAAACGGTTATACTGAGTGAATAACCCTGTTAGATCAGTGTTCTTACCGAGCTACTCGGTCATGGCCTCCTGACACAAAATAATATCCATACGGAGAAAACTGTGTGTCCCATACTGGATAGTTGTGTCCTTTATATCCCACCAAGCAAGTAAACGTCTGAAGGCTCCAGAGTCTAACAGTTCCGTCCTCTGAAGAGGAGAGCAGATAGTTCCTGAGGAAAAAAGGTGATGTTTGACTCCCAGAACAACCGGTTACCTGTCATTCTCATTTTCGCACTTGAGCAAATGACACGCACTTGTCTTTGTGTATGCACACACATGCACAGGAGTGCACAGAGTGCTCAGGACTGAACACGGCCTTGCACATGGCAGGCAGGCATTCTGCCACTGAGCTATACATCCTTAGCCCTCTCATCTGTATGTGTGGTATGCAGTATGTATGGGCACATTCAGGTGTCTTCTTTGATCAATCTCCCAGAGCTTGTCAAGCTTCGTCAGAGATCCCAGCTCCACAGTACTGGGATGACACAAGGGCTGCCATGCCAGTCCAGCATTTATGTGGGTTATGGGGAGCCAAACTCTAGTCTCCAGACTTGCATGACAAGTAGTTTACCCACTCAGATAGCTCATCCCTACCTCTTTATTTATTCTTAGAATTCACAGTAGATACCAAGAGCTAAAAGTATTAAACTAATGTTAAAATGATATATTGTCATACTATATCCTGAACACCTACTGTATAAAGATATATATATATATAATATATATATATAATATTATATATATATATATAATAATGATGGAGACTATGGAGAGGGGCTCGTGTAATCTCAGAATCTGGGAGATTGAGGCAGGAGGCTTGCTGCAAATTCAAGGCTAGTCTGGGCTACAGTGGGAGACCCTGTTCCAAAACAACAACAAACTAATATTAATTATAATAATGACTATCAAGACAGTCTTGAAATGAGGTGTACCAGTTTGGGATATGTTATTTCCCATCCGCATGGGCTATATTTAAAAAAGGAAAAAGAAGTGGGGTATAGCTCAGTAGTAGAGTGGGTGTCTAGCATGTGCTTGAGGCCCTACATTCAACCAGGACACTCCTCACATGCAGAATGCTAATGTTCTACCTTTTCAGGGATAAATAAAAGCCAACAGTTTTCACTGAAATCAGACATTCTCTTCAAGCAAAACGTAACATTTGGCTAAATCCTATAAAAAACTTTTTTTTAATTCTCAAGATCTCAAAAACTCAATGAAAACTACTATCTAAGCAGAATACAGATGATAGTATGGGTGAAAATACCCTCTCCCAGCCATTTTTGCAAAAAGAAATGAAACTCAAAAAACACCTCAATACATATGGTGCTATTATTTCAAAACATGGTCTGGCCATGATGCCCAGATGACCTTGAACCACAATTCAAAGTACCCTAGTGTCCAGAATATTAGTATTACTGTCTAAGGATTGCAGGCACTTACCACAACACCCAGCTTTATTCATTATTTCCATTACAGAAAGCTAATGCTTCAGTTGATAGCTATTAATGCCATTAGTATGATTTCTCTTAAAATTTATGAAGTACCAATCCAAGAACAATCAAGAACCCAAGCAGTTCAATCTCCATATTCAAAGATACAGCTAAACCTTGAAACCAGTGAGCCCTGAATGTGTACCTTGATTCTGTAAATTCAGTGTATACTTAGTTGCTATTTTATATTCCAGTACCCCAAAATAAATTAGCAAATGGTAAGATGCCAAAAGATACTTAACTACGGGCAACCATGATGTTTTTCTAAAAAGTGTCTAGACATTTGCATTTTATTTACCGCAGTTTACTTTTAAATCTCAATACTGTTTATCAGCATTAATTTTGTTTGTATTTTACCTATCCGGACTGAAGCTGGCTCCATAGACAGGCCCACTGTGACCATACAAAATCTTCAACTCACTTGCAGTTTTCTCATCCATGATTCTTTCTAAGACATCATCTGATTCTTTGTCTATAAGACTAAGATCTAAAAAGGTCCAGAAATATTATTTTAGGTGCATTCAGTGTATGGCAATCCATCATAGTTCAGAACTAAGATTTCAACATTTCTCCCTATGTACCAACACTATGCTAAAGCTGAAGTCAGTGATACATCCCCTTGTACATAAGAAAATGAGTCTTCAGTTAATCTGCTACACCACACAGTTATTCACTATGAAAACCAGTTCTGATTCTTTAGTCTGCCTACCATGCTGTTTCGTAAAAATGAAGCTATAAAAATCCTAAAACAATTTTAATGTATGTTTTAGGAAAAATAACAGAAAGCTTTTAAAATCCTGACCTTATTAGAGGTTTGGGTTTTTTGTTTTGCCTTTGTTTTTGTTTTGATTAATTTTATGTGTGTCGATGTTTACCTGCATGGATGTGAATGTACCACATGTATGGGTTGGGTGATGACTGGAACTAGAGTGATGACTGGTTATGAGCCACTATGGTGGTGGGAATCTAACCCAGGTCCTCTGCAACAACATGCAGTGCTTTCAACTGGGTCATCAGCATCTATCCAGCCCCTTGGTTTGATTTTTGAGACAGGGTCTTCACTATGTAGCTTAGGCTACTTTGAACTTACAGTGATCCTTCTGCCTCAGCCCTTGTATGAATGTGAATTTGAGCATGCATGCCAGCACACGCATGTAGATGTCAGAGAATAACTTGTAGGGTCAGTTCTCTTCAATCATGTGGGTCGTGGACATTGAACTCAGGCTATCAGGTCTGGTAGTATTTGCCTTTACCTGCTGAGTTACCCTGCCAGCCCTCACTAAAGTTCCCTTAAAATGTACAGGCACTTTCACTATTGGAAATATTATTTTGCTTTGGTGTTTTTTTGTTGTTGTTGTTGCTTTGAGACACTTTGTCTAAGCTTACAGGCTGGCTTTGAATTCGCTCTGCAATCCAGGCAGACCTTGAACTCACTCTCTTTTTAGAAAATATTTAATGTATGTGTATATGTGGATGCCTAGCACATGCAGGGAGGCAGAAGACAACTTCTGGGAGGCAGTTCTCTCCCACTTGTGGCTTCCAGAAATAAAACTCAGGTTGTCAGGGTTGGCAGCAAGTGCCTTATCCTGCTGAGCCACCTCACCTGCCCAGTCCTTGAATTCTCAATTCTCCTCTCTCCTCCTAAAATGTTTGTAATCATGGGCCTATACCACCAGTTACAGCTGAGAATGTTACCCTTGAATTCAAGTGAAATCAGTTCAGCAAAGATCACAATTTTCTGTCTGCATTCTATAAAATTAAAGTGGTATAGACTAATTTCAAGTTTATAGCAAAAGGTCCTCTCAGTTACCTGATGCTTGTTTGACACTACGAAGCTTTTTAGGTGTCACAGACCACACTCTGACAGTTGAATCTGCAAAACCTCCAGCAATCAGACTAGAATCATCAGTGACATCCACTGCAGTGAGGCCCTGAGAGTAAAATAAATAAATAAATAAAATAGAATTAATAATGGGCATTTTTCCCATATGGAAGATCATTTGACAACTATGAACACATGTACATATGAGTGAAGTTAAATACAAACCTGTATATATAACTATTCACTTACATACATACATACATATGTAATAACAATTAAGATCATAATGTGGGGACACAAGAGGAGCTGAGAAGGAGCAGCAGGAGTAATATACATGCAGTTCTCATGTTTGAAGTCCCCCCCAAAAAAGTAGAGCCAAAATAAGATTATCTGACTTCCATTCTCAAATAAGACACATACATGAAGAACATGTGATCAACTTGCTTTTTTTGCCCTATTTAGAATGCATAATAAAAGTAAAGATTAATCATTTTTGTATGTTACTAAATACATCCTCACTGGTCTAGTATAAGAAGTCAACTAAAATGCCAACTTTACATTATTAATACTTAAACCAAGTTCAAGACATGAACCAGATGAGCAGCCTCAAAGGTTAGAAGAGCAGAGCTGCAATCAATCAAGGGTCAAGTATAAGCAAGACTCTCACTCTCGCAAGATGCTAAAAGGCTTTTACAATCAGATGTCTACCTATCCTGACCAGTGTCATTTCTCTCTCTCTTGCTTTCTTTGGCTTGGTTTTTTGAGGCAGGGTCTCACTATTTTGTACCTCTGGCTGTCCTGGAACTTGCTATGTACACGAGGCTACCCTCAAACTCTCAGAGAGCCCCTCTGCCTCCGCCCAAACTGCTGGAACTAAAGGCATACACCACCACCATACTGGCTTTCCTTTGTTTTTAAATTAAATAATGCCAAGATATTAAATAATAAAATTCCATCTTAGTTTCTTTTCCCCAGTAGTAAATCGCCATTTTTTTTTTTTTTTTTTTTTTTTTTTTGGTTATCTGACTCTTCTGGAAGAAACGTCTAATTATTTTACTAACCTGGTAAGCATTAAGGAATGTATAAAAGCATATAGAGGGTAAACAGTCTGGCCCAAGGCGCACTCGTTTAGTAGTTTCTTTCATATTCATTATTTTGTCCAGTTTGTCTGAATCTTTCAACTCAGGAAGAGGGATTCTATAAGAGAAAACAGACTAAGAATCACTCTTTGACTATTAATAAACTTCAACCTTCTGTAACACAGCTTTCACCCTATTTTAAGTTTCTTCCCCACCTGTTTTGAGGTGGGGCATTGGGATCTTGTTTTTTGCTTTTAGATCCCACACTATCCTTTTTAGGCTTCTTCTTTTTAGGTTTTCCTTCTTCATTTTCTCCTTCTTCATCCTCATCATCCAAAGGAACCTCAATTTCTGGTTCTTTTAATAAACCAAAAAATACCTACAAGTCAAAAGTATGAACATTTTTAAAATTAACTTTTGTTCAACGTGTTTGGTTAAATAATTTCTCTTTTCAGGCTCTCTAACAGCTATAAATGACCACATAAGGGAATTGTAGCCAACAAATATACACAGAAGTACATTGCATATTGTTTTAATTAAAAATAAAAAAGCAAGCAAACAAACCCACCTGTTGTCCTGGCTTTTGTCTTGGCAAACCTTTTGTTGTGCCTCCTATTCCTCCCTGGATTCAGCTGCAATACTATAGCAGCCATTTGTGAGTGTGCGCACACACACATTCACCACATTCTAAAGACTGTGGGCCAGGAACTAGAAGCCAAGGAGTACAGAGAGCACTTTGGAACTATTATGCCAGTCCCGGAAGAAAAACAAAAACCCTTGCTTGTCTCAGCTGCTGTAGTTAGGGCTCTATTACATGCAAGCATTCCCAAATCCTCACATACACCAGTAATCCTTAAAACAACACATTTTACGTGCGGTGTAAGATTATTCCCAAGGCAGCTGTAAGAAGAGCGTATAGATAATATAATGGAAATCCCACAATTTCCATCTCATCACATTGTCCCAGGTTTGCTCCCGTACCTTTGATTTGTTTGCTTCTCGTTTAGCCTCTCCTGCCAAGCTTCCCACCATTGCGTCTATCTGCTGCTTACTGCGAGGCATCCCATCAAAGATGTCAATGTAGAGGTGCTCCTGCACTATGTTCCATATCTGATTGTTCTGTTTCTCCTGAAGATGCCGCTTCAAGAGTTGGTACGAGTCACGGGAAATGCGAAGAACAAATTTACTTGTTCGAAAGTCCAGCATGGTTTCATTCCCTTTCATGTGTTCCTTTTTGGTAAGACTAGATAATACTCGTAGGTCATCCTGGTAATAACATTCCTGATCTCCATGGAACCTGTTTCAGTGATTTTAAAAAGTCATTGTTCAAAGTGTCATTAAGGTAATCTGCTTCTTCCTCATACATTTATAAACCATCCCAGACTAACCTGTAATTAATATATAAGTATTTATTTATAAAATAATATGATAATGTAACTATATAAATTGCCCTGACCTAGGCTGCAGGATCAATAGTAATACAGTTCAAAATTATTATAATTCAGTTTCTAAAATCACCCCTAAAATGGCTAATTTCTCTAATGAAATGTATCCTAAATATTTCAAGAGAAAGTTCTGAAATAAAGGAGAGTGAATGAAACATTTGAGTGGAACATACGACTCATCACTAGTATGTATTTCTTTTGAAAACCATCTTTGACCTATGGTGGTTCGTGTCTTTAATCCCAGCACTCCGGAGGCATAGGCAGGCGAATCTCTTGAGTTTGAGGCCAGCCTGGTCTACAGAGTGAGTTCCAGGAACAGCTAGAGCTGTGCAGCCAGAGCTACATGGAGAAACCCTGTCTCAAAAAATAAATAAATAAAAACAACTCTTTGGTAATAAATAAAAATATCAGAATCCTTGTTTTACTGAATTTTGTGCTTTCTCAAAACCCCGCTCTTTAAAACTTTTTATTAAAAATCATTTCAAACATAGTAGAAAATAGTGTGCCTTCAGTGTACTTATCAGCCTCACAGATAATCAGTACATAAACTCTCATAAGCCTATACATTTTAATTACTTCCTATGTTAAGACTTACTAAATATCAGTACTTTAATATTGATAAACTAGAGAATATTGGTATTGAACAATGAGCACTTTCATATTTTCACTATTACCAAGGCAATTAAATAAAGCCTTCAGCCTTGGTTATAACTTACAGTTTAAGTATACTTTTATTTTTACAAGTCTTGGTTTGTTTTGTTGTCACTTGGGCATGGGGTCCAAGCAGACTGCCTGTAATGGGAACAGAGAACCTTATGACAGCCCATCTTCCTACATGGGAAGATGGCTATCCTGTGAGACTTGAAAGAGCAAGACTGATGGCAGTACTAAGAATTTAGCTTGCAGTGTAGAAATTTTATCAGCTGGGGTTGGGGGGAGATGAGCTAGTCTGCTTTCTGTGCCTTCAACTGGGAATCTGAGCATAATAAATGAATATAATAGCTTTGTAAGAGTTCTCCTGTTCCCCTATCACCATCATTTTTACCTGACAAGTCCTGGCTTCAAGCTCTATTGCTTGCACTGAAGAGGTCCCCTTCAGTCAATTCAACACTGCATCCTTGACATCTGTAACTCGGCACCTTTCAGGATTTCTTCCTATTTCACTACTGTTTCCTTTTCTATATCTTATACTTGGTTGTTAAATGGTGGAGCTCCTCAAGCCAATGTATGGCTCTAGTTCCCCTCTCAGCTTTTATATGAGGAAAACAGGGGTTACATTATAGAAGGACAGAGTGACTACTGGCCATCCAATATTGGAGGTATTAGGTGTTTGTTGTTCTTTTGGTTTTGATGCAGGCTTTCTTTGTGTAGCCCTGGCTGTCCTGGAACTCGCCCTATGGATCAGGCTGGCCTCGAACTCAAGAAATCCACCTGCCTCTGCCTCCCAAGTGCCAGAATTAAAGGTATATGCCACCATGCTGGGCACAGTT
>NW_026596125.1:6845280-6865280 GCF_907164565.1 Psammomys obesus | reverse complement strand
CGCCGTCGCCGCCACATTCCCGCCGCCGCCGTTGGGACCGTTGTTTGGCGTGCCACCGCTACCCTCGCCTGCGCCGTCGCCAGCCTGCGGAGGTAGCAGCGTCGGCGGTCCCTCAGGCTCTAGCTTGACCGCCACCTCCGTCTGCTCCTCCGCCAGCGCCGCCATCTTGCGGCTGAGCCACCTCGCGCCGTCAAGCGTGACTGCGTTTTCGCCACATGGAGGGCGGGGTGGAGCGTTTCACGACAGCTGGGGCAGGCCGTTTACGGCTAGAGGCGGAGCTAGCGAGGAGAAAAGGGCATGAGCAAGAGCTATTTTCAAAACCGAGTGAAAGGCAGGCAGGAAGTGGGAGTTGGTTACCGTCTCTATTACATTTGCCTGATAATTACGTTTATTGCAGGCAGGCTACATTGAGACATTAAGATAGACGTTTTACAGTATACGAGTTCTTTTAATTCAACAATTTTAAAGGGTGCTAATCCCTGGAGTCTTTACAGGCGGCTTAACCAAAACCCACAGAGTTTAAATACAGTGCTAAAATCACACACGAAGAAAGAACGAAGATTCAAGTCTAGATATTTAATTCAAAAGCACATGCCATTTATTAGGAGTCTTCTGAGTTTCTGGTAAGATTTTTCTAATACTGTGAGCTGAGCCGTGGCCACTTTTCATTTAAGTTTTAATTCCTGTAAAAAATCCAGCTTTGTGAACTTTACAGTATATGCTATATTGTAATAAAAAGCCTTTAAATTGGATTTATTTTTTAAAAATAAATTTAAGCCGAAGGCAGAGACATAATGATTGTTACCTAGATCAGCCAGGGCTACACAAGGAGACCTTGTCTCAAACAACAACAACAAAATCAATTATAAATTTAAAGAGTGAGAAAGTTTTTAAATGTCTGTTCATTCCTTGTTATCAAATAAACCATTTATCTCTTTAAAAACTTTAAAAAAAAAAAAAAAAGAAAGAAAGAAAAGATTGTTTAGCCAGGTGATGGTAGCACACACCTGTAATTCCAGCACTCAGGAGACAGAGACAGACAGATGTGAGTTCAAGGACAGCCTTGTCTACAAAGAGAATCCAAAACAGCCAAGACAACACAGAGAAACCCTGTCTCAAAAAACCAGAAAGAGCACCCAGGCTGGCCGTGAACTTGCTGTGTAATTAAGGACAACTTTGAATTTCTGGTCCTCCTGCCTTCACCTTCTAAGTGCCGGGATCACATACAAAGCTAAAACGTTTTTATATAGAAGCTTTTGTGGCTGAAATGTTTATGCTGTGTACTAATTATTAATTCTCACCATTCTGTTGTTTTTTTAAAGCGGAACTGGGAACTGAACCTCACCCCACCTCTTGAATACTAGGCAAGTGCTCTACCGCTGAGCTACAGTAGCAGCCCTTAATTGGGAAGAGATCAGAAGAGGGGGTGTGACTCACAGTATGGCCACCCTTGTCCTCTCTATGGAGTCTCAGAAATTCCAGAGTGTCTAGTTGGTACTTTTGCTGAGGTGAATGAGTGCAAATACAATCATCCCTGTTCCACCAAAAGAAAGAAACTCACTGAGTGCCCAGGAGACCCACTTTTATTTTCTTGTTTCTGTCTTCTTCCTTTCTGACCCCTGCTCTCAGAGTCCTCCTCCTTCTGAGAGTCTGCTGTCAATCTGGGTCTTTGCAGGGTATCCATTCCTTCTCTGGATGTCACTCTTTCATTCTGACATTTTTTTCTGTAGATCTTAATGTTTAGTAAGCACAGCTACAAATATTTCTTCCTTTTTCCTGTTCCCTCTTTTAAAATCTCTTCCTATGCATGTGTCAATGGATAGTTTTGTCTTTGAGGTCAGCTTGCTGTTTATGCTTGCTTAGAGTGTACCAGGCTTTTTTTTATTCCTTCTACCTGATTTTTCTTTTCAGTGAAGTAATACATTTTTAGCATAGGTCTATATTGCTCCACTTATTGAGTTTATAGTCTTCAACCATTGAATTTTATAGTATTTTGATTTGTTTCTTTATTTTTATTTTTCCTGTCTTCTACAACCCAACCAAATGATTTTATTCTCTGTGGATATTTGACAGTGTGTGCAGATATTTTTGAAAATGCTTTTGGCATCAAGCACGTAGAATTCAGAAATGCTGTTAGACATACTAAAATGCGCAGGACAACAGTTCCTCAAAAACATCTTTTTCATAGCTTATAATTATCCAACTCAAAATGTTAGTGTTGCCAAGGTAGCAAGACCCGGATGAACAGTTTTGGTTTGTGTGGGTTTTCTGTCTGTTTGTTTGACAGACTCTCACTGTGTAGCCCAAGCTGTGGGCTACACCACAGCTTGGGCTGTGACTTACCATCTTCTACCTCAGCCTTACTCATGCTTAGAATTATCACAGATATATGCTGCCACTCTCAGCCAATATGAACATCTCTTTAAGACTATGGGTTTGGGGCCTGCTGCCACCACTTGTGGCCCACCCTCATTTGGAGCCACTATGATGTGCAAGTATGTAGTGGAGAGATGGGAGAAAAAGAGAAGCGGACCTGTTTGAGCGCTATGAAGAAAGGAGGAACTGGAGACTGGAGGATGGAGAGAAATAGCCTGATGTGAATAGCCTGCCCTGCCACCTGAGGCCATGGTGAAGCCTGGCCATGCTGCCACTGAGGGCTAGGTCTGTGTGGATGATGTCCATGGCTCATTACCACCAGATATCTGCAGATATCTCTGGTCTGGGCTGCTACCTGGGACTATGTTGATGTCCAAGGGCTGTACAGAGCTGTCCCTGCTCCTCACTGGCTGTGGCACTTGAGAAAGTTGGCCCTGCTCCTTAGCTGCTGCAGCACTCAGGAGAGTGGACCCTGCACCACACCTGGGTAGCACAGCAGAGCTGGCCCTGGTATGTGGGTGGGCAGGTGGGGTGTCACAGGTGAGCCGGCCTGAGGGTATGAGTGTAGGAGAGCTGGCCTAGACACTCATATGCATTGAGATGGTGTGGGTGCTGGAGAGATGGTCTCTCTCACCTTCCCCCACCACCTCCAGCAGGTGGGAGAGCTGTCCCTGCCCCTCACTGGCTATAGCAGAGCTGGCTCCGCCCCTTGCTCCTTGAGGAATTGGGTGAGCTAACAGGGCAGTGCTAGAACGCTTGCCTTGGTGGTGAGCTGTCAGGTTGACTACCTCAGATACCTCCCAGGCCCAGATCCAGGTCTTGGAGTTGGCCCACCCCAACATCTGCCCCATCTATGACCTGCTGGAGCATGTGAAGGGGCCAGTCCTGCAGATCCAAAACTACAGCATCTTTCTGAGAACAGGCAACAACAGACTATCCAAAAAGAGTGCCAGTGAGGATCCTGTATTGTATAGCAGAAGCCTTGAACTAGAGCTTATTACAACAAACATTTGCAAGTAAAGATGTGTGGACAAAAGGATATGTACTGTGTGACACTTTATAGCTTCCACAACAAGATTTTGCTTTGTCTTCTGTTTTTTATTTTCTTTTGAGGGGGAAGGTTGCAAGTGCAGACGGTAGATATGACGGGACAGGAAGATGAATGGGATTGGGTGCATGATGTGGAATTTACAAAGAATAGAGTTTTTAAAAAAAATTAAAGAATATGGGTTTGTCACTCAGGAGGCAGCAACAGGCAAATCTCTTAGCTCAAGGCCAACCTGGTCTACAGAATGGGTTCCAGGACAGCCAGGGCTACACAGAGAAACTCTGTCTTGAACAACTGAAGGAAAAAAAAAAAATTATGGGTTTGGGGCTGAAGAGATGGCCCAGCTGCTCTTCCAGAGGACTCAGGTTCAAGTCCCAGGCCCATATGATAGCTTACAACTAGGTGTAACTCCAGTTCCAGGGGATCCACAGACAAACATGCAGGCAAAGCATCAATGCACAGAAAACAAAAATAATTTTTAAAAACCGGGTTTGTTGTAATCCACAAGAGAATAGTGGTTGGGCAATACAAAGTCTATTGACCTGCTCACAACTATGCTGGGTATTCAGGATCTTAGTGTAGCGCTGAACCTTTCTCAGGATGAACTTTAAAGAAAAAGAAAATCCTGGGCTGATATATATCAGTTACCAAGAACAGTTAGCCAGAAATGAAACTATTGAAGCCAAAAAGCAAGTTACTACATTTAGAGACTTCCCAACACTGTGGACTTGATGGATTAGGTTTTTGTTTTCATTTTGGCAGGTGGTGCTGTCTGCATACTGAGTTTTACGAACTGAATGGCACTTCCATCATGGAGTCAGTTGTGCTGAGGTCTGGAGGACCTGTTAACAGACTATCTTACTGAAATTGTTTTTCTATTGATAAATGTATTCTGCTGCATCTAGTTCAGTTTTTGGCTTCAATTGAAGTTGTATTTTTATCCATATTTCATTATATTTCTCCATGAATCTCCAGTTTCTTTGGATAATTCTCTCGTGTTCCTATTTGGGTCCCGTGACCTCAGTTGCCAGCCCCCCATGCACATACAAGCATACGTTCACTAGAACCTATACATAAATGAAGATTTGCACAATTCAGAAAACTTTCCTGTAGCTTGTCTCTAGACATCTTCCCAGAAGGAGATGGGGGTGGGAGGGGAGAGACAAATAGGAAAGGCTTTCCTCAAGCATGGCATGGCCTCCTTGAAACCACAGCTCTGTCCCTTTGAGCAGCTGTCACACAAAGGAACTCAGGACTTGTGCTCCTTTTGCAGCTCTGCACATTTCTGTGCCCTCGGGTGTGAGTATGGGGCAGCCGATACCCACACCTGCTTACAAGCATATTCGTTCCCAGCTTCGCTGTAACTTTTGCTAAGCATGTACTCCATTTAAAGCCATCTTTATCTTGTTAGCTGGTAAAAGCTGGGCGTCTGCGGGTCTGGGGGTCACTGCTGAGAGAAGCCTGAAAACATCCAGGAAGAATATAAAGCTCTTGAAGCTCCCAAAACAATGCAGGCGGTTGTCACTCTGGTTGGTTGCCCACCAGAACTTGAGGTAAAATCCTATCACTGAAGACCCTACATGCCCGAGTTGCAGGGTGTTGAGTAATCAGGCTGGCACTGGAGGCTTCCCTCGTGCTCCTAAGCCCTCAGCTCAAGAAGGAGCTATTCATGCACAGGCATGACATGGATATTCCGTTCCTGAACTCACAGCAGCTGTGAATCGCTATGGGAGGTATGTCGGGGGGATTGTGAACCCCACTTCCCTGAGGACTTATATGCAGTCAACGGTTTATGGTTTTGGGGTGTGTGTAAGTGTTTTGCTGGAATGTATGTCTGATGCCTTTAGAGGCCAAAATTGAGCATCCGATCCCCCGAACCTGGAGTTAGAGATGATTATGAACCTGGGTGGATGATGGGAGCCCAACCCAGGTTCTGAGGAAGAGTAGCAAGTGCTCTTAACCTCTGACCTCCAGTACTGGAGTTCTTCTCCCAGAGTTCTGTCTACTGTGGTACACAGTCTACTCCTTAGTTTATGTTGAGTCCAGGCCCAGGGATGCCAGAGGGGAAACTCAGTAAAGGGTAAGTGAGTCAGGCCCTGAGCTCTGGAGTAGCCATAGTGGCACATTCCTGTAATCTCAGCAAAGTACAGATAAAAGAAAGACATTCGAGATTATCCTGGGCTACATAAGGAGTCAGAGGCCATCCTGGGCTATTTGAGGCTCAAACAATAACAACATGGAAAAAAAAAAAAACCTGAATTCTAGCCAGGTGTGGTGATACTTTTAATCCCTGTACTCTGGAAGCAGGTGGCCCTCTGTAAGTTTGAGGCTAGGCTGCTCTACAGAGCAAGTTCTAGGACGACCAGGGCTAAGTGGTGAGATGCTGTCTCAAAAGTAAAACAAATCACCGGGTGTGATGGTGCATGCCTGTAATCCCAGCACTCTGGGAGGAAGAGGCAAGAGGCTCTCTGTGAGTTCGAGGCCAGTCTGGTCTACAAAGTGACCCAAGGCTACACAGAGAAACCCTGTCTCTGGGAGGAATAAAAGTGACACAAAACTTAAGTCTAGTTTCCTTTGTCAAGCTGGCTGATGCTATTTACATCCTAAAGACCTCAGAAGTCTTTATGATATTGGAGTTTTTATCTAAACCCTATTGCAAAGACAGGACGAAGTATTTTACTATTTTGACCACAAGTCAGTCTCAGTGTCTTTGTATTTAATTTTAAATTACATTTGCTTGAGTGTGTGTGTGTGTGTGTGTGTGTGTGTGTGTGTGTGTGTGTGGGAATACATGGATGCCACAGCACGTATCTGGCCATCAGAGGATAATCTGGGGATACTAGTTCTTTCCTTGTGCTATAGGGGTCCTGGGGATCAAACTCAAGGTCATAAGGATCAACAGCATGCATCTCTCTTCACTTATACCAGCCACTCTGTATCCATTCGAATTAACATTCTTCTCATGGTCAGAGAATTTGAACATCTTGTCATATTTTTTGGAGAGATCCTTTCTATATTACTCTTCAGTTTTGAGTGGGGAGTGTAGCTCAGTGGTAGAGTGCTTGTCGAAAGCTCATGGAGCTCTGAGTTGATCTCTAACACTACAAATGAAGAAACCAAGTGACCCCATTTCCTCCTGTAAGACTCAATCCAAAAGGGCCTGTCAATCACCTGGACAGAAAAAAAAAGAGCCCCTGAGGAAGAGCTGTTTGTTGTAGAAGATTTAAAAAGTATTATAAAGCTGGGAGCTAGAGAGGTGGCTCATTGGCTGAGAACATTTACAGCTCTTCCAGAGGACCTGCGTTTGGTTTCCAGGACCAGTGTTGGCCAGCTCACAACTGCCTGTAATTGTGCAGCTCCAGAGGATACCAGGCCTCTAGCCTCCTAGAGGGCCTGCCCCCACCCACACATACACATAATTTAAAATAATAAAAATAAATCATCTAAAAAGAAATAGTATAAGACAGACATGGGGGCACACAGCTGAGTGCTCAGTCCCAGCACTTAGAGAGCAGAGGCAGAGGCAGGTGGCTTTCTATGAGTTCGAGGCCAGCCTGGTCTACTGTCTCCCAAGACAGTAAAGTCTACACAGAGAAACGCTGTCTCAAAAAAAAAAAAAAGTATAAAGCTTTCCTGATATGTATATCTACCCAATGGTGCCTTTGCAATGGTTCCTTTGATTATTGTCCATCTTCACTCCTTGTTATGACTTGCTCTCTATTTCTGTGGTAAAACACCATGACCAAAAGAAACTTGGGGAGGAACTTTCAACTTACACTTTATAGTTAGTCTATCATGAGGGAAAGTCCGGGCAGGAACTCAAAGCCAGAACCTGGAAGCAGGAGCTGATGTAGAGGCCATACTGGGATTAAAGGTGTGTGACACCATCGCCTGGCTTCAAGATCACCTGCCCAAGAGTGGCACTGTGCATAGTGCCGCATCAGGCATGAATTAAGAAAGCACAGACCTGCCTGCAAGCCAGTCTAACAGAGGCTTTTTCTCAGTTGAAATTTTCCCCTTCTGAGATGACCGCAGCTTGTGTAAAGTTGACTATATATATATATATCTATCCAGGACCTCTAAGATGTGCTCTGGTATACAGTAAACTACCTAAATCCTATACAAAAAAAGAAAAAAAAAACCCAGCTTATACACTAACAAATTATAATCCATCTTATAAGAAGTACATGGAGCCAATCAGGTGTCATACACCTGTAATTCTAGCACTTGGGAAGCAGAAGCAGGAGGATTGCAGCAAGTCTGAGCCCAGTCTGGGTCCCATCTGGCTCAAGAAACAACAAAACAGATGTAACACAAAAGAAAAGCAGGTAGACTAGAAATAAGACTGTGGCATTCTTTTTATCTACTTTATTGGAGTTTCTTATACCTTTACCTCCCTTCCAACCCCCAACACTAGGTAGGCGAGAAAGAAGGTTAGAAGGGAAAGGGACATAGACCTCTTTAGACTTAGTTCCTTGGGGCAATCCCAGTCTTTGTGGACACTAGGCCCCGTGGCCCAGCTAAACAGCAAACCAGCAAAGGGGCAGGGCAAACTGGCCGCAGCCCGCCTCCTCTCGGTGCTCTGGTATTTATACCCTCTCAGAGTCTTCAGAATTAAGGGAGCTGGCAAACATCAGGCCCTTTTCTGAGCCCCCGTGAGGCAATCAGAGTTAACAGCTGTGGACAAACTAAAAGCAGCCCCATATCCCACACTTGGGATTCAAACAAAAACATACTTACATAACTGCGTTTTTAAAGAAAGCAAAACTTCCACTACAGAAGACATACTATTACAGGCCAGGCATGGTGGCACACGCCTTGAATCCCAGTGTTCTGGAGGCAGAGGCAGGCAGTTCCGTGTAGTCCACATAGCAAGTTCCAGACCAACCTCGGGGCAGCCAGGGTTGCTACACAGAGAAACCCTGTCTCAAAAAACAAAGTAAAACCAACCCAACAAACAAACAATGCACCCCCAAAACATACTGTTATATTTATATATCAATAAAAGAATTAGTAAAAGAATTAGTTTACTTTTTTTTTTTTTTCAAGACAGGATGGCCTTGAACTCACAGATCAGCAAAGGCTGGCTGCCACCGCCACCACCACCAACCACCACCACCACCACCACCACCACCAACAACAACAACAACAACAATACTGCTGCCACCACCACCTGGCTCAAAATTAGCTTTTTATCTGAGATGGAAGCTATAGTTTTTTCATGTGTGCTTTTACAAGAAATCAAATTTATATTTTACTGCATCTGGACTGAGAATCATAGGTAGGATGCCTTTCTTTTCAGTGTGGTTAAGAAGGAATTCACCCATGGTTTCTTTTGCAGCTTGGTTTCTTTTTTCTTTTGTTCACGAATCAGTTTAGATTTAATCTTGTATATAGTATAAGGTATGCATCTAAATGTTTTTTGCAAAAACTTTTCAGGATTTGGCAATGTTTCTCAGTGGCAGAACAACCACTAAGCATTTTCAGGGCCCTGCGTTCGCTTTCCAGTACTGCCAAGTAAAGGGGGACAGATCTAATCAAAAGTATCTAAGAAGCTTCTTCTTGTTTGGGAAAACACCAAATGGGGGAGGGAGGTGTCTTAGGGAATGAGGTCATGGCTGAGGCCCATGGTCAAGGCTGCAGGAGTCATGGAGGTAAACCTGAAGACAAGGAGTGGAAGCTGGGCCGCCTGGTCAAGAACATGAAGATTACGCCCCTGGAGGAGATCTACCTGTTCTCCCTGCCCATTAAGGAATCTGAGATTATGGATGTTTTTTCTGGGCACATCCTTAAAGGATGAGGTTCTAGAGATCATGCCAGCACAGAGGAGACTCAGGCTGGCCAGAGGACAGGTTCAAGGCTTTTGTCACTATTGGGAACTACAATGCTCACATTGCTCTTTGTGTTAGGTACTCCAAAGAGGTGGCCCCTGCCATCCAAGGAGCCATCACCTTGGCCAAGCTTTCCGTCATCCCTGTTTGGAAAGGCTACTTGGGGAACAAGATTGGCCAGGCCCATAGTGTTCCATGCAAGGACAGGCTGCTATGGCTCTGTGGGTGGGTCTCATCCCTGCCCCAAGAGGCACTGGTATGGTCTTTGCCTCTGTGCCCAAGAAGCTACTGATAATAACTGGTATTGATGACTACTACACACCAGCCAGGGGCTGTACTGCCACCCTGGGCAATTTTGTCAAGGCCACCTTTAATGCCATCTCCAAGACCTACAGCTACCTGGCCCTGATCTCTGGAAAAAGACTGTTCATCAAGTCTCCTTATCAGCAATTCACTGACTATCTTGTGAAAACCCACACCAGAGTCTCTGTTTGGAAGACCCAGGCTCCAGCAATGGCTACCACTAAGAGTTTTAATGCAAGAAAAATAAAGTTAATTGTCTATTGTTGTTTGTGGTGGTTGTTGTTGTTTTGCTTTTTTTTTTTTTTTTTTTAAGAATTTACGGAACCCAACAAGATGGCCTAGCAGGTAAAGGTGCTTGAAGGTGGAAGAAGAGAACCAATTCTACAGAATTGACTTCTCACCTGGACACACTCTGTCCCACAGACATCATGCACACATGCAGACACACACTAATATAATGACAATGGTAATAATCAAGTTGAAAAAGTATTCCAGGAGTTCCATGGTTTCAAAAACCTGATAATCCTCTGAAAATACATACAAGAGTCAGGACCAGCTGTGGTGAACTCCTTTAATCCTTTCTCTTGAGAGGCAGAGACAGATGAATTTCTCTGACTTTGATGCCAGCTTGCTCTACATAGTGAATTTCCAGCCAGCCAAGGCTGCATAGCAAGTCCCCATCTCAAAACAAACAAAATAACAGAAAAAAAACAACAACAAAACAAAAAGCTATGTATCTTGCTACATAGCTAGCCACAACTGTGTCTCAAAAAGTCAGTTCTCCAACAATGAAACCAGATTCATGAACATTATAAATCCTGTCATTGTACAAAGCAATGTCACAAACTGGCACAATATGGTTCATTGCCACAGGCGTAGACATCAAAACTATCAATCATTGACAGGAAATAAACACTAATGACCACAGTTCCAGGGGTTGATCAAGGGTCAATCACAGTTCTAGATTTCCTTGACGATAGAAAGGAATAAGCATTTTGCAACTTCCCCTGCTCTTTTAACTTTTCTCTCTGGATGGCTGTTTTCACAAAGCCCTCCTTTGGAAAGTCTGTATCTGCCTCAGTGACGTGAGATACCACTCTTACCCAGGCTCTGAGCACTCTTATTTCTTTCTGGACTTTCTCTCTTGTTTTAGGCTTACTCAAACAATGGGATATACAGACATCAGGCAGAAAGGTTTATGGAATGTTCAATGATTAAGAGGGTATCCATCACTATATTTTTTCTTTATGGTGTTTATAAGTATAAAAGATCTATATTTTTATTTTTCTAATCTATATTTTCTTTTGTCATTTGACAGTTTAAAAAAATGAATAGCAAGGGAGTTTATGCCTGAAATTCCAGCACTTGAGAGGCTGAGGCAAGTAGATCACTGGGTTCAATGCTAGGTCAGCTTTGGCTGCAGAACAAGACCCTGCCTCAGAAAAACAAAACAGAGGCCAGGTGTGGTTGCCTATGCCTTTAACTCCAGCATTCAGAGGCAGGCGGGTCTCTGAATTTGAGGCTAGCCTTGTCTACAGAGCAAGTTCCAGGATAGCCAGGGATGCAGAGGAATTCTGCCTCAAACAAACAAAATACAGGAGAGGGCTAGTGAGATGGTTCAGAAGATAGAGACATTTGCTGGCAAGCCTGATAACTTGAGCCCCATCCCTGGAACACGAGAATGTGGACGAAGAGAACCAGCTTAACCACGCTGTCCTCCATTTTCCTGCGCTTGCGGCTATGCAGCATACACGCGGGCGCCAGAAATAGATGTCATCGAAACTGAAGAGAAAGAAAAGACTTATTTCCCTCTTTGAACTATCTTGGCACTCTTCTCAAGGGTCACATGACTTAAATGTGAGGGTTTTTTTTTTTTTCTGACTTCTTAATTTTATTCCAATTGATCTATGTGGCAATTTTTATGTTTTGTTAATTTGGTCTTTTTTTTTCTTATTTTTTTTTTTTAAGAGGAAGAAAGGATTTACTTTGACTCATGGCTTCAAAAGATTTCTGTAGTGTCTATTGGGGCATCTCTGTGGTGCTAGGAGTGTGTGACATAGCTCCTCCTATGCCATTTGAAGGAGGAAGCAGAGAGCTCAAAGTAGGACTAGAAATGGATATCTTTCAAACCTGCGTGCAGTTACCACCACTTCTAGCTAAGCCACACAAACCTGAGGTTTCACAACTCCCAAACAGGACCATCAGTTAGGAACCAAGTTTTCAAACATATTCAAACCATAACATTCTGTTTTCTAGTCCACACACTTTCTTGGGTTATCTCATAGTGGAAAAAAAAAATGTATTTAGTCCAACTTTAGGGAGCCTCCAAATCATTTGTTGGTGTTTGTTTTGGTTTCAAGACAGGGTTTCTCTATGTAGCTCTGGCTGTCCTGGAACTCACTCTGTAGACCAGGCTAGACTCGAACTCAGAGATTCACCTACCTCTGCTTCCAAGTGCTGATTTTTTAGCGGGTGCACCTTCACTGTCTAGTTCCAAGTCTTTTTAAAAATATTTTTTATTTAGTTTTAATTTTTGTTGTGTGTAGGCATGCTTTGCTTACATATATGTATGTTCACCACGTGCATGCCTGGTGCCCAGGGAGGAGAGAAGAGGGCACAAGATCCTCTGGAACTGGAGTCACAGATGATTGTGAGTGTGTGTGCTGGAACCAGAGCAGGGCCTCTCTGCAAGAGCAGCAAAGTGCTCTTAGCCAGCGGGTCACCTTTCCAGCACCAGACAGTGCCGCATCTTCATAGAACCAATAGCGTTCAGAAGTCCAAGGACAGTGGTACACACCCTTCAGTGGGTAAGTTCGTAGTAGGAGTTTTGGTGTCTTTTAAAACTCGGTTATGTTATGTAAATGTGTTTTTGTTTTAATTACAGGTATGGGATATGGGGCTGCTTTAGACTGCCCACAGTACCAGACTGTTCGCTCTAAGAGCAGCATGATCTTTGCCAGCTGTGAACAGTTTAATTATGGGTACTCTGAGAGGGGATAAAGTGCCAGAACCCAGAGAGGAACAGGTGCTCGCCTCCTGCTGCTCCTGGCTGCTGCTGCTGTGGTTTGAAGAGAAGTTGCAGATACCCTAAAAGAAAACTGGATTTGCCCCAAGAAACCCAATGACCCTAAGCAGCAGGAAGTAGCTAAAGAGAACTACGCCCCCTCTTCGAAACTAACCTCCTTTCTCTCTTACCTGGTGTTGCAGTGTTGGAAGGAATTGGGGTGAAGAGAGGCAGAGATGTAAGAATCCAAAATAAAGACGCCAACATAAGGTCTTGAGACAGTCACTGTTTCGTTTTTTTGTTGTGTTGTTGTTGTTATTGTTGTTTTTTTCCCCTTTTTGAGACACAGTTGTTGAGACATGGTTGTTGCTGCCCAGGTGGCTCAGATTCCTGCACTGCAATATTCTGCCTACTTCAGCCTCGTGAACGCTGCGATTAATAAACACGTCAGCACAGTGGCTTTTTTTTTTTTTTTAAGATTTATTTATTTATTATATATGCAGTGTTCTGTCTGCATGTACACCTGCAAGCCAGAAGAGGGCACCAAATCTCACTATAGATGGTTGTGAGCCACCAATCCAGGACCTCTGGAATAGCGTCCAGTGTTTTTAAGGTCTGAGCCATCTCTCCAGCCTTTCATGTGGCTGTTCTTATTGAAGCTGTCCTCTAATTTTTTTTCCTCATGTCTCAGACTTTTTTTTTCTTTTTTGCTATTCTGGGTCACGGTTTTGGTGCTGGAGAGAAATCATGGCTTTACACAGGGTAGGCTAGTACTCTCTTCTTTTGAGTTCTATCTTCGGCCCCAGTCATTTTATTTTTTATTTTTCATATCCATCCAATGCCTTGAAATTGATTTGATATGGTTCTTACAAACTTCTACAATGGAGGAGTTGGTTTTTTTTTGTTTTTGTTTTTTTTTTTTTTGTTTGTTTGTTTTCTATTACAGCAACTACTACTAACTACTATTATTTGGTGGTGGTGGTGGGGCACACATGAGCCTTGGACACAAGTGGAAGTCACAACAACTTTTGGGAATCGATTCTCTCCTTCTACCACGTGAATAATGGGTATTGAACGCAGGCCGTCACGCTTGGCGGCAAATTCCTTTACCTGCTGAGCCATCTCAGCTTTTTTGTTTGTTTTTTGAAAAAAGGTCTCACTAAGTAGATGGATACCATTAGCCACGGAAGAAAAAGCATAATTAGTACTCAAAATGAAATCATCATTCCTAATTCAACATCACATGGCACCTAGACTTTAACGCTCTACGAGTAATAAGCTGCTGCAAGTAAAATACTGATACTGTAGCATTTCAGACCTTTTGAAAAGTGCATGGCAAGCCTCAGACCAGAAAAATTGAGTGAGGTTCCTTTCAAGGCGCAGCCCGCAAGCCTCGCCCGCACCTGAGCAGCTCCGCCACACCTAGGCAACCCCTAGGTAAACCACATTTCCCAGCGGCCCCTGCGGAGCGCCGGCGCCTGCGCACTGGCACGAGAGGGGCGCGTGCTCCACTCGCGCGCTAGCTGTTCTCCTCGCCTCGCCTCGGCTTGCCTCGCGGTCAGCCCGCTTCGTTTCTGATCCCCGCCATGGAGGAGGCTGAGACGGACGCCACGGAAAACTCTCGCGCATCTGAGGCCGAGCGAGCCTCGGCCATGCCGCCTCCCATCTCGCCGCCCGCCCTCACCCCGGCGCCCGCAGCCGGTGAGGAGGGCCCGGCGTTTTTGCCCGAGGCGGGCGGTCCCGGCTGCTCCGGATCTCGGCCCCCGGAGTTGGAGCCCGAGCGTAGCCTGGGCCGCTTGAGAGGCCGCTTCGAGGACTTCGACGAGGAGTTGGAAGAGGATGAGGAGATGGAGGAGGAAGAGGAGGAGGAGGAAGAGATGAGCCACTTCTCGCTGCGGCTGGAGTCCGGGCGGCCGGAGTCCGAGGACGAGGAGGAGGTACCGACGACCTGCCCGACCTGGCTGCTCCCCGGCGGTCTCTGCGACCGAGCGGGGCGCGGACTGCGGCCGCCCGCAGTTCCCGAGCTCGCAGCGCTTGGGTAGCCCTCCATCCCCGCCCACCCAGGCGTGGCCCCCCGCCTTGATCTTATTTTGTGAAGTCCCTGCAGATCGCTTAGCGCACTCTGGGTCCTGGTTCTTGTGTAGAGAAGTCTCTGCGTGCCGTGAAGGGGGTTAGACGTCTAAGTCAGACAGGAACGTACTCATTTTGTGCAGGGCGTTGAGAGGGCGGTAAATCCTTCAGTAATGACGGGGAGGGCTTGGGTTTTGTTTTGGTTTTTGTAACGTAGTGTAGTTTGCCCATTTTTGTAACTAATGTGTAAAGAAAGGCATCCCGGGGATGGGGTGTAGCCCGGTTGGTACAGTGTTTCCCTGGCCTTCAGGAGTCTCTGAGTTCGATTCTCAGCACTGTTTACGCTGGATGCGGTAGCGGGCGCCTGTAATACCGTTACTACCAACATGCGTGAGGTGGAGGTTGCAAGTTCAGGGTCATCCTTGTTAATGTGGGGAGTCCAGGCTGGTATAGGGACTTTTGGTAAAATGACAAAAGAACAGGTGCCCTTCACTGTCAGTGTAGTGTCAGCCAGAGAATTGGGACCCCTTAGAAGCAGTGCTTTCTGTTTGTTTGGCATTTTGAAGGGTTGGAGGTGCGATTGAATTACATTTCTTATAATGAAATCTTGAGATTTTGGCTTAAATTGTTTTGAAATGAGGCCTTGCAGTGTTGCTTTGGCCTGGGTTTGAACTCCTGGGCTAAAAGTTCCTTCCGTCTCAGCTAACTTGAGTAAGCAGGAATAAAAACTACCTCACCCAGCTGGTTTGTGAGTGTGAGAAGGCAAAGGCGTGTATTCTAAAACTGTTACCATTGCATTTACAGCGCCTGATTAACCTTGCTGAACTGACCCCATACATCTTGTGTTCCATTTGCAAAGGTTACCTAATAGATGCAACTACCATTACAGAATGTCTTCATACCTGTAAGCATATAGTTCACGTTTCTGAATAGTATTTTTAAAAGTTTGAAATGTCTTTAAACCATCTTAAATTAAACATTTTCTCTTCCAATAGTTTGTAAAAGCTGCATTGTCAGACATTTTTACTATAGCAACAGATGCCCAAAATGCAACATAGTTGTCCACCAGACTCAGCCTCTTTATAATATAAGGTAAGACTATATGCATTTAAAATGTAGTCACATTTACAATAATTATCTTAAGGTTTAACTTTTTTGTTTTTTAAACTTGACATTGTGTAGTTGGGAGTAATTTCCTGAACGCTGTTAAAATTAGAAGAAAGGGAACTGCATAAGAAATGGGTGTGGGGCACTGACTGCGTACGAGGCACTGTGAGAGCTCCTGGAGAGTTTAACAGCAAAGGTGGTAGGTAGTGGAAGGCAAGAGAAAGAAATGAAACCAAACACTGAGTTTTTAGGTATTTTAACCTAATTAGTCAAGTGAAGGTGGAGATGTTTAAGCCGGTCGTTTCCACGCTGCAGCATTTAGATCACTGTTCTAGAATCCCTGAAGCAGCTGTCCTTACTAGTTGATCATGACAGCATAGTAACTGATGTTTCATCTCATGCTGCTTCCTTGGAGAGGAAGAAGGCTGAGTTAGAGACAGGGTTTTTCTGTGTAGCTCTGGCTGTCCTGGAACTCTGTAGACCAGATTGGCTTCAAACTGACATCTGCTTCCCGAGTGCTGGGATTAAAGGAGTATAGCACTGCACCAGGCTTCAGTATTTTTATTTATTTATTTTTTAACTTGGAGCTTTTGGAAGTCCACAGAGGGCATTGGATCCCCTGGAAGTAGAGTTACAGATGGTTGTGAGCTGCCATGTGGGTGCTGGGAATAGAATCCACGTCTTCTAAAAGAGCATCTAGTACTTTTAACGTCTCTCCAGATGAGATGGAACACAACAATTAAAATGTAGTTTCCATCCTCAAGCTCACATTCTTATTGGGTATACAAGACCAAGGAACAATTATTAACTATTCAAGAATCTATTAAATACCTTGTTTGGGTTTTGTTGTTTTTGAGATAGGATTTCTCTGGGTAGTTTGGCTGTCCTAGAACTTTGTAGACCAGGCTGCCCTCCAACTCACAGAGATCACTTGCCTCTGGCTCCTAACCTGTCTGCCTCCAGAGTGCTGGGATTAAAGGCCTGCTCCACTACCACCTGGTGAATACTTATAATTACATATAATTCCTTGGTTTTTCTGAGATGAAATATATTTTAGTCACTGCGAGTACTGCCTCGTTCTAATGATTAAGATGTCTGGCTCCTAACCTGTTTGTGGTAGCATGCATACCTTTATTCCCAGCACTCAGGAGGCAGAGGCAAGTGGATCTCGGTGATTAGAGGCTGGCCTGGTCTACAGGGTGAGTCCCAGGACAGCCAGGGCTACGCTGAAAACCCAAAAAATAAAATAAATAAAAAATTTTAAAATAGGTATCTGCTCCTGAGGGAAAACAGTGAATTTGCTTTGCACCAAAATTAATTTTTCTGAATTCTGAGATACTCTCCATCCTTTTTATTAGGTTGGACCGACAATTACAAGACATAGTATACAAATTAGTGATCAATCTAGAGGAAAGTAAGTGTCTTTTATTTCATAGTTGTAAATCCCAAAGTTTCTGACTATTAGTTATATTTTAAATGTAATTTAGTCTGTGTTTTATCTTTTTTTAGGAGAAAAAAAGCAAATGCATGATTTCTATAAAGAAAGAGGTCTAGAAGTACCTAAGCCTGGTAAGTTTGGATGTGTGCTGTAATGTATTCACAGATTAAAGAATAAAACTGTGTCCTCGGGACACTGTCAATTTCCGTTGGTTACATGACAGAATAGACCTGGTAGAGGTGCTAACAGCTCAGGCCACATCATATTGCAGGGAAATCAGGGCAGTGAGAGCTGGGAACTGTTAGTAACGACACGCTTAAGAGCAGAGAGACGTTAGTTAATACCTGCATTCCTCTTGCTCAGCTCTCCCTTTTATACAGTTGAAGATACAAATCCAGGGAAGTTACACTACCTACTTTTTTAGGCTGGGTCTTCCCAGATAGAGTAATATAAAAAAAATTCCTCACAGGCCTCCTGATATAGACAATCCCTCGTTAAGACTTCCCAGGTGATTCTACATTGTGTTAAGTTGAATAAAAATTAAAACTAACCGTCACAGGTACTTGTTGGGATCTAGTTATATTATCAAAGAGAAATATTTTGAAGGTAACGCTGTAGTATAACCTAACAGTTTGTAAGAATTAAGAGGATTGGCTGTAATAGTGCAAGCCTGTAATCTCAGCACTCAGAAGACTGAGTCAGGAGGATTGCCATGAGTTCAAGGCCAGCCTGGGCAACATAATGAGACATAATGTGTGTGTTGGACACACTCAGGAGCTAGAATCTGTGAGCTAGTCCCTAGCACTGCCACTTTATTAGGTTAGGTGACGTTACGAAATAATGTCATTAACAGACATCTATAAACTAAAGATGAATTTCACACTTTATTAAACAAACACATTGATTAATACTAGTACTTTCTTTTTGCCACCCACCCACATACACAGTTTCTCTGTGTAGCCCTGGCTGTCCTGAAACTCCCAGTATAGACTGGGCTGGCCTTGAACTCACTTGAGATCCACCTGCCTCTGCTTCCCTAGTGCTGGGATTAAAGGCAGCTACCGCCATTGCCTGGCCAACACAAGTACTTTTAATAATGCTGGGCACGTGTTAACTTTTATGATGTTAGTAACAACATAGAAGTCGGGTAGACTTGGGTTTGGGTTTAACTCTTGGTTCTTCTGTTACTTGGTGACCTTAGGCACATTGTTTACCAAGGCTCAGTTTCTTTATGATGTGAGGTTTTGTTTGTTTGTTTGGGTTTTTTGAAGTGTAGATATAGTACATGTGTAAGGATTAAATGAGAGTGCATGTAACGTGCTAAGCAAGAGTATTGCACATGGTATTTTTAAAGTGTTATCTGTAAGTGCTGTTACTGTTTTTAGTGAACTCTGGCCCTGATAAATCAGTCGCATATCTGCCTTCCATTGTGTAGTGCTCCCTCAGCTTTCAGCTAATTTTACTGTTTTTCTTTACTTTCTTTTTTTTATTTAGAGAGAGAATGCATGTATATGGATGCACACATGTGTTTGTACTTTCTTGCACAGATACCCACAGCAGAAATCAGCTGCTTACCTCACCATGTGTGTCCTAGGGCAAAGAGGCTTGGCAGCAAGCACCTTTACCATCTGAGCCATTTTTTCCACCTTAAAATTAGTGATTTTGACAGATTCACTGATGTTATTAAGGAAAAGGAGATTTAATCAGTGCTTCACAATAACTTAGTTTACATAGCTGTAATATTTGTGTGTTTCATTCTTAAAAGATCTCAATTTGTAAAAATTTTAATCCTACATCTGCTACTTTGTTTCTGTCTCAAATAGCTGTTCCACAGCCAGTCCCTTCAAGCAAAGGAAGAACTAAGAAAGTCCTAGAGTCAGTGTTTCGTATTCCACCTGAACTTGATATGTCTTTATTACTTGAGTTCATTGGGTGAGTGACCTAAAAATCTATCATTTGCTTATTTTTGGCATTTTGAGGCAAGGTTTTTACATTGTAACCTAGGCTAGATGTGAACGCAAGGCACTATTCTTTTCTCTTCTTGTGTTTGGTTTGCAGTTTGTAAACCACCGTGCCGGGTTTGTAAATAGAGACGGCTCAGTGGTTAAGAACGTTTGTTGTTCTTGAAAAGGTTTAGTTCCAGATCAGTCACATGGCTCACAACTCAGAGCTGTCTGTAACTCCAGTTGAGGACCTGACACCATCTTCTGGCCTTGCCAGGTGCCTGCAGGCATGTGGTGCACATGTATACACTCAGGACACACGTTGAAGCAATAAGGTGTATTTATTTTGCGTGTGTGTGAGTAAATGTTGGTTTGTTTATTTATTTTTTGGTTTTTTTGAGACAGGGTCTCTGTGTAGCCTTGATTTTGTGTCCTAGATTCTGTGTCCTAGACTTTGTGCATTAGGCAGGCCTTGACTCACAGCAGTCCACCTGCCCTTGCCTCTCTGAGTGCTGGAATTAAAGGCTTGCACCATGTCCCACTTAAATTAAGGGTTTTTTTTTTTTTCTATGCCTGTTCTAGCTCCCAAATAATGAAATTGAAACTTGTTACATTTATTAATAAGCTTCAAGCACCATAACTGGCCATATACAGATCTATTCTAAACTGTCTACTAGTTTAGCTACTTCCTAGACTTGTGTCCCATGCTACTTGCCATCTAGTCTTGCTCTGGCCCCTCCTGCTCCATCTTTGTCCTCATGGGCACTTCTCACAGCCTCTTGCTCCTCGTGGCCCAGAGACTGACTGACTTTCTCCTTCCTTCCTTCCTTCCTTCCTTCCTTCCTTCCTTCCTTCCTTCCTTCCTTCCTTCCTTCCTTCC
>NW_026596125.1:6792901-6845270 GCF_907164565.1 Psammomys obesus | reverse complement strand
TCCTTCCTTCCTTCCTTCCTTCCTTCCTTCCTTCCTTCCTTCCTTCCCCTCCCTGCAAGACTGGGACAAGAAGTCCCAGCTAATTACTCCTCTGCTGAGTCATAGGCGCTTTAGTCTTTTTATTAACCACTCAGATAATTGGGGAGTAATTTTTACACAATGTTGAGATAGGAGATGCCTCAATAGCCATGACAATACTAGAAGCTATTAGCGTTTAGCTCACTGCAGGTTCAGCAATTAACAGTGGAATATACAGATACACCTTATTACAATGTGAATGAAGGTCACGTCTACATCTGAATATTTTACTTGCATGTATGTCATGGTTGTGTACCATGTACATGCCTGGTTCCCAAGGAGATCAGAGAAGGGTGTTGAAATCCCTGGATTATAGAAAGTTTTGAGGTGCTATGTGGGTGCTAGGAACTTGGGTCTTCTGCAAGAGCAACTGCCGAACCATACATTTCTAGTCCCAAATCATTTTTGGTTTTTCAAGACAGGGCTTTTCTGTGTAGCTTTGGCTGTCCTGGACTCGCTTTGTAGACCAGGCTAGCCTCGAACTCAGAGATCGCCTGCCTCTGCTTCCTGAGTGCTGGGATTAAAGGCATGAACTACCACTGCCCGGCTAATTTTTTTCTTTAAAGAAATAAAATTGCCTTTTAGCTTTAATGTAGTGAGTTTTCTTCTTGATAATTTCCTTATTTTAGCCCATAATTGACTGCCCAGAAATTTTCTTTATTTTAAGAAAGGATTTGTGTGTGTGTGTGTGTATGTATGTATGTATGTATGTATGTATGTATGTATGTGTGTATAGCCCTGGCTGTCCTGGAACTCACTCTGTAGACCAGACTGGCCTACCTGAGATTAAAGGTATACACTACCACAGTCAGGCTTAGAATTTTTTTTTTTTATTTTTTATTTTTTGTGGTTAGCTGACCTTAAAATTCCCAAATATTGGGATCACAAGCTTGTGCCATCAGGCCTCGATAAAGAAACAGACAAATTAAATCCAACAGTTATGAAATAATAAATTATGGAATACTTAAAATTGAGAAACATGTTTAAAACATGGTAACCACTGGTCTCCTCATCTCAAAGTAGCACATGTGGCCTAACATGAAGGAGGAGCCCTTCATCATGGTGAGCCTTGCCTGCTTTTGTTCCTGCATCCCCGAAGACCATTACTAATAGAACAAAACCAACCAAGAAACAAACTGTTATTAGTATAGTAGAAGCCTTGACTATATGACGGCTTCTTTCCTTCCCCCAGCTTTAATAACCACACTCTGAAGAGTAGTTATCATTCATTCCTTTGCAGGTTTTTATTTGGTTACTGAAAGGTCAGTTCTTGATCAATTACAATGCAGGTCTTTGTTTCTTTGCTGGCCATGAATTCACAGAGATCCACCTGCCTCTGCTTCCCTGAGTGCTGGGGCCACAGGCGTGTGCCATCCTGCCTGCCTTTTTTTAACTTAACATTAGACTGGGTATGGTGGCACTTGCCTTTAGTTCCTGGCCATCTAGGGCTACATAGTGAGACTGGTCTCAGAAATTCCCCCAACAGCCCCTAGGAAATCAAGTGTGGCAAGTTTAAAATACTGCTTAAACTGCCTTTGTTTTACCACTAGGTGGCAGAAGTGACAATTTTATTTCTTAAAGATTTAGGTAACAGTTTAAAAATAAAATAAGGCCAGGCATAGTAGCTCATGCCTTTGTTCCTAGCCCTTGGGAGACAGAGGCAGGCAGATCGTTGTGTGTTTGAGGTCAGCCTGGTTTACATCTCAAGTTGCAGGGCAGCTAGACTACTCAGTGACTCAGTCTCAAAAGAAAATGCTGGGTATGGTAGCACAGCTATAAAACCCAGTAATCAGGAGCTAGAGGCAGGAATTCAGAGTCAGCCTCAACTACGAAATGAGTTCCACGCAAGCCTTGAGATACATGAGCTCCTGCCTCAAACATAATTTTAAAAACCAGACAGCTCAGTAGGGCAAGGCACTTGCTGCCTGACTTGTCCACTTGAGTTAAATCCCAGGAACTCAAGTAACGGAAGGAGAGAGCTGATTCCTGTCAATTGTCTTCTGACCTCCACATGAGCAGCAGCATGAGTGTCATTGTAAATAAGCACATGTGAAAAAGGTTTTTAGTGGGTCAAGGTGGCACATGCCTTTTATCCTGGCACCTGGGAGGCAAAGGCAGATGATTGAGTTCTAGGACAGCCTGGTCTACAGAGCGAATTCCAGGATAGCCAGGACTACACAGTGAAACCCTGTCTCAAAAAAATACAAAAAAAACCCAAAACCAAACAAAAAATTTTTTTCAAGTTAAACGAATTGCTGCCTATGAAATGTTTGTATATTTATATATATGATTAAGCATGTAACTTAAATTATTAAGTTTGGTTAACTTTTTCTTAATTTTTCAGTGCTAATGAAGACACAAGACATTTTAAGGTATTTTATTTTATTGTTTACTTTGTAAGAGGATGCTGTAGATATAAAATTTCTGAATAGATTAGCAACAAGATTATCTTCAATTAATGTATAAATATTTGACAAGTAAGTTATTGAAATTCAACAGTAATGCTACATTAGTTTCTCAGGGTAAGAGATATTAAATAGGGATTTATTACTTATTCAAACCAGTTAAGTAAGGAAATAAGTAATCTATAAAATCAAACATTGTATTCAGTGGTAATTTATTTTATATTTGGAGAGAGGTCTCATGTAGCCCGTGCTGGCCTTGAACTTGTTATATAGCCAAGGATGACTTTGAACTCCTGAACCTCCAGCCTCTACTTTCCAAGTGCTAGGATTATAAACATATACCGCTAGGCCTGACTTTAATGTGATGATTTGAAAAAATTATAAGAGCCAGGTGTGGTATAAGTTTGTCTTCCTACCGCTTTGAAAGCTGCAGCAAGAGGATCCAAAATTCAAGGCCAGCCTGGGCTATTGTAGTAAGACCTGTCTCAAAAAATAAATAAAAATCCAAAGTGTCTTTTGTGTAGTTGGTCCTTAGAGTTTAACGTGAAATTTAAACTTTTATATTTAACATTTTTGGCTGAAGTTAACCTTCCTTAACTTGTCACTTCAAGCATTCACTGAGATTTGAGGTAAGAATAAACTACTTTGTATCATACTTTGTCAGTTGCTGAGACATATAACAAGCTACACCTACAAAAATAAAATCTCTGTGATGTATCTCTGTGATATAGACTCTTAATTTTATTAAGAAAAGGTCAGGGTTGTTTTATTTGTTTGTGGTTCCTGTTTCTAGAGTTTTAGGGAAGCCATGGCTGAAGGAGTCCACAACACACAGGGCTCAGCTGTCCCTTCCATTGTGACATTTTAAACCCGTAGCTGGAGGAGTCCACAACACACAGGGCTCAGCTGTTCCTTCCATTGTGACATTTAAAGAAATGAGTCCTTGGGGCTAGGGAGATAGTTCCAGCTGGTACAGTACTCACTTGTCTACCATGCATGAAGCCCTGGGTTCATAAACAGTGTTGAGAGATACATATCAAGTTCAAAGCAACCCTGGATTACATGAGACCCTGTCTGGGAAAAAAAAAAAAGTATTGATGAAAAGCGTTAAAAGGAGGTTTAGTCAATGTTGCCACATTAGGAAGAGGAACAGATAAAGAGGTTCTGTGACTCCCAACTGTTGTCAGGTCACTGGCTTTTTGTGGTGGTTGTTTTGTGTTTTTGAAATGGGTGTTTATTCTGTAGACTAACCTGGAACTCCTGTATCCCTGTCTGGTCTTGAATCCATGGCGGTGTGCTTGTTTTAGTCTCTGAGTGCCAGGATTATATGTATGAGTCACCCTGCGTGGCAACTTTAGGTTTAAATACAAGAAGAATTTGGCCAGGAGGCAACAAGTCTATACAGTTTAGTTTTGGTCAAATTGTGGTCTGATGCATCTTATCTTACTTAGACCTGTCTCTTCAAGGTGGTTCAGAGAAGTACTTATTGTTTTAGGAGACATTGTAGTTCTCTTGAGATGATTGTTTCTGGCTAAAGATGTTTTCACAGTGGGGTGATCTGTCTGAGGTGATTCTAGTACCTAGAAACTAAGGTGACTGACCTTTTCCTGGAGACCTTCAAATGTTTTTGGGGAATCTGGAACATACTGCTCTTGCAGAGTTTCTAAAGTTTGGTTCACAGCATCCACATTGAGTGGCTCACAACTGCCTATAGCTCAAGCCACCTTGTGTCTAGATTTCTTCTCATTTTAAATTTTAAAAAGAAAAAAAAATCTCCCTTCACAATCTTTATTATTTATTTGTTTATTTGCTTATTTATTTATTTGAGATAGGCTGATAGCTTAGGCTGTTGTTAGCTACAGTTTTTCTGCCTTAGCTTCCAGAGCACTGGGAGTACAGGTATGAACTACTATGCCTTGCTTCTTTTTTAGTTCTTCCTCTCTCTCTCTCTCTCTGTCTCTCCTTCCTTCTCTTTTTTCTTTCCCTTTCTGTTTTTTCTTTCTCTTTTCTCTTTTTCTTTCTCTCTCTCTCTTTCTTTCTCTCTATTTCTTTTTCTCTCTTTCTTTGTCTTTCTCCTTCTGTCTCTTGGCTTTTAACCCCCTGCCTCAGGCTTTCAAGTAGGTGGAACTCCAGGCATGTACTACCTTGATCGAGGTTAACACTCAAGAGTTTATGTCACTTTCTCCTAAGTAGTTGAAACTACAAGCAGTCATTCAATACCTGTTTTGTCATGCATATGTATATATGTTTGCAATAGGATGCCAACTATATACTTCAGGCTGATCATTTACAATCCTTCTGCCTCCACCTCTCAAGTGGTAGTTTTTCAGGCATGTACCATTCCACTGGACTTTTTCTTTTATGGACTTTTATTTTTTTATTTTTATTTTTTAAGTAAACTAACAAGTCTGTCTATTAAAAATTTTGTTGGCGTATATTTAAAAGATTTGAAGAATTTCTATTTTTTTCTTTGGATTACAAATTGACTCAAATTCTTAGCAGTTTTTCTTTTAAGAGCCCACTGAATCATCTTTGCTCTAAAATTTGCTTTAAAGTTTATATATTTTGTATACATTTACATAATCTAAAAAGTCTTTATCTATTTTTGTAGCCATTGGAAAAGAAGTTTGTGCGTGTTTCAGGAGAGGCAACTATTGGGCATGTAGAAAAATTTCTTAGAAGAAAAATGGGTCTTGATCCAGCTTGTCAGGTACAGTACATGTATGTAAAAGGAAAGGTGAGGTTGCAAGACTACCTTTGACATATTAAGAAAGAATTGTCTCTAGAATTAGGTAGTGGTTTTTTATGATGTTGTGGATATTGTGACTGTTAATGGATTGTTGATGCCTTGTGAGTTCCACACAGTCACATCTGGTTCTCCAGAGGAATAAAACTGATAGAATGAATATACATACACACATATAACATATATTATATATATATATATATATATATGAGATTTATAAGAATGATTTACAGGCTGTGGTCCAGCTAGTCCAACAATGGCTGTCTTCTGATGCAAAGGTCAAGAATCTGGTAGTTGGTCAGTCCGTGAGGCTAAGACAACTGGTCTTCGGTCTGTGTACTAACCACAGTGAAGTAAACCTCAGCAGCAGGATAGGTAAATTTGCCAGTGAGACAGGCTCTCACCAGAAGCTGAGGCCCAGGCTTAGGATTGGTTTCTGACCGCAAATGAGCTAATTAAGAATCTTCACATGTATGCCCAATTGCTTGGGTTTTAGTTGATCCTAGATATAGTCAGATTGACAGCCAAGATTAGCCATTATATGCTCCATTTCTTATTGCGATTGATGGCCATTTCTGGATTCAGAAAAACTGGAAATATGGGAAATACTAAGAGATTTCAAGACCTCAATTCCAGCTCTTTTGCAGTTGGTAATAAAACTAGAGATTACTTAGTTTCCACTTTCCATCAGAAAACATCCTTGGAAGTGTAACATGGAAATTCAAATACCTAGAAAATTGAAATACTTCATATAGACCCTATTAGCTTTTGAAATATTGAAAAATGCCTCCTACTTATGTAGTACTTTTGTGTTGTAAGTTAGAAAACATCAAACCTTGCATGTAACTAAAAATTAAAACATACCCAAAATTCTAGTTATCTGTCAACTGAAAATGTACCTTTATATAGCTTTGCTTTCTCATTCATCAGACTTAACTATCATGCATTGCTCAGTAACTGTTGATTATGATCCTTAAAAATGTGAGTTTAGGACAGAGAGGTGGCTTCTCAGTAAAGACTTTTTTGGCAAGTCTGGTCACTTGAATTTAATCCATGGAACCAACATAATGGTAGAAGGAGAAACCTTACTCTACAGAATAGTCCTTTGACCTCCACAATCACTGTGGGCACACAGGTTCATAAACACAAATCTTGTACACATACGGTAATCCTTTTAATTTTTCCAGCTTTTAATTCTGTAGGTAAATATTTCCTACTGTTAGTACATACCTTGTAATATTCATGACATCATTTTCTTCAAAATATTGAAATAATGGTAAAGATTATCAAGTATGTAGACCCATGTACCTTGTGACTTTGTTTAAGCTTTCCAAATTCTAGAGATGGCCAGGCAATGGTGGCGCACACCTTTAATCCCAGCACTCAGGAGAGGCAGGGGATCTCTGAGTTCAAGAGCCAGCCTGGTCTACAGAGTTCCAGGACAGCCAAGGATACACAGAGAAACCCTGTGTCAAAAAACAAACAAACAAACAAACAAACAAACAAACAAACAAAAACAAAAATTCTAGAGATGGTAAATAATAAGCAGTTAATTTGTTTCTTTGTGCAATACTGGCTTTCATACTTGCTAGAATGCTGGGAATTAAACACAGGCACTCTGGCCAGGCAATAGTAACGCACCTTTTTAATCCCAGCACTTGGAAGGCAGAGACAGGTGGATCTCTTGAGTTCCAAGACAGCCTGGTCTACACAGAAACCCTGTCTTGAAAAACCAAAACCAACCAAACAAACAAAAACCAAGATATTCTGCAAGAGCAGCAACTTCTCTTAGCCACTGAGTCATCTCTCTAACCCTCTAAATTTTTATATTAAGACATGATCTTGCAAACTTGCCCAAACTAACTTTCAATTCTTGATCCTCTTACTTAAGCCCTCTCATTGGGGACCATTGTCATGCTGCCATGCTTGCCTCAAAAACTTTTCTTGAGAATGTTTTATCAAAAGAGTTTGACAAACACCAGGACCTGGATTCCTATCTTGAGTAAAAGCCAGGACAGGGACACAGATAGGTAGATTCCCTGAGCTCACTGGCCATCAAGCTTAATCAATTATTGAGCTCCACGTCCAGTGAAAATAAGTTAGAAAATGATAGAAAACATCTGCCAACTTCTGGGCTCCATTCTTAAGTGTGCACACAAAGCAAACACTCTAATTTTTAAAAAGTCTACTGTAAAATAGTTAAAAGCAATCTTGGAAGTAATCATGCTACTTCCCCCTTTCATGTCCTTTGAAACAGGAAAGGGGTCTGATAACCCATTGTTTTTCCATAGGTAGATATCATCTGCGGTGATCACTTACTGGAACGGTACCAAACTCTCCGGGAAATCCGGCGTGCAATAGGTGATGCAGCAATGCAGGTCGGTCTTGGACTTTGTCAGGCCTAGGCTAGACAGATAACAATATTTAATGAATTATGAAAATTCTGTGCTGGTGGAGCTGAAGAAATGACTCCGAGATTAAGGGTACTGCATGCTCTCACAGAGGTTCTAGGTTTGCTGTAGAGTTTGAGGACCTTGGGCTACATCTTTAGACTCTGTGTCAAGCAAAACCAAGGATTCATAAACAAAAATCTTGGGATTAAGTGACAATCTGATTTATTATTCAAGATTGCTGTCGGAAGAGCTGAACTTTCTTTATAACACGCCATGTTTGCTGGGTGTGGTGGCATACACATACCATCACTTGGGAGGTGGAAGCAAGAGGATCAGGACTTTAATGCCATCCTTGGCTATATAAGCTAGTTTGAGGCTGAGCTATTTGAGACACTGTCTCAAAAACAATAACAAACCAGACCCGCACTCAGGTCTTCAATAAAGTCTCAGGGGACCTGGCCAGTTCTCCTAAAATGCTTTAATCCATTTGTGGGAGTAGAAACCCTTGATCTAATTACCTTCCATTAAGCCCCATGTCTTCAACACTCTACACTAGGAATTAAGCTTTCAGCATTTGAACCTGTAAAGGACAAACCCTGGCTAAACTGACATATACTTAAAAGTTAAAGATTATGACAGAGATATGAATAGAAAACATAAATTTCAGTGATGCATACATATACATATTTATACAAACTATAAATATAGACATTTAGATTACACTTAAATTACAAGCAATTATTTTATAAAATATGTTCTTATATATGCACTGAAGTAATTTTGAGATCTCGAGACAGCTTGGAAGCTACATTTTGAGTTTTATATGTGCATATCAATTTATTGTTCTGCATTTCATTTCTGAACGATAACAGTGAATTGCAGAAGTATCATTTGTATGCATATAAATTTGGTAGTGGGATCTTTGTATTTGTATTATATGGACATTCACTTTGATCATGCTAATTAGTTTAGAGCAGATGGTTCATGGACCAAACATGACATGGCATTATGTTTTATTTGACCTACTCTCTATTTTAAATGTTTAAATTCCTGCAGTTAGGCATCTGCCTTTTGGTTTACCTTTTTCTTTGTCATTCTCATTTGCCTGATATGCTTTCATTTATGTCACTTTCCTGGTCTTCGTGAGCATTTAAATTTTTAAATCCTTTTGTAGGATCCTGACATCTTTACTGGAGTAGACAAAACAGAAGCTAGATTGCAATGGGTTGAGTAGTGGATGAGAAATGAAGAAATAAAGCTATGGTTATTGTTTTGGTGTTTTTGAGATGGATTCTCTCTATGTGGCCTTGGCTGTCCTGGAACTAACTATGTATACCAGGCTGGCCTCAGACTCCCAGAGAACCACCAGCCTGTACTTCATGAATGCCTTAATTAACTTTTCTATGATGCGATAAAACATCATGGCCAAATTAAACATACAAAAGAAAGTTTAATTGGGCTTATGGTTTCAGAGCATTAGTCTGTGATGGTGGAGCAAAGATTACAGTGGCAGTAGACTAAAGTCACATGTTGGACAGGAGGGAAGAGGTAGCGAACACACTGGGAATGGCATGAGTCTTTTGAAACCTCAGAGCCCTCCCCACGTTGACACCTCCTCCAACAAGGTCGAATCTCCTAATCCTTCCCAAACAGTTTAACCAACTGGGACCAAATATGAATCTTTGGAAACCATTCCCGTTCAAACTACCACATATGGGAAATCTTAGCAAAGAACGAAAATATGAGAGCAAGATTGGACTGTGAAGCTTGTATGCCAGTTACCTTTTCTGTGTTGCTTAAAATGGGTCCTTGGTACAGTTTCCATGAGGTCCTTTTAGCCAGTTTTCTAGTAATTAGAAAGTAGTAGTGCAAGTAGAAGTGCCTTGTAAGGGTGGATTACTTACTTGGTGCATCCTTAGTGAGAGCACAATAGTAAGACCTGACACCAAGATGGCTCACACCTGAAACTAGTTCTTGGAAAGGTGAGTCAGTATCTGAATTCAGGCTAACCTGGATCACATGCTTAGATCCTCAAACCTTGTCTCAAAACAAAATGAGTCCTGTTGGTGCACACCTTTAACCCCAGCACTTACAAAGGAGAGGCAGGAACTCTTGAGTTCCAGGTCAGCCAGGGCTACATAGTGAAACGCTGTCTCAAGGAAGAAGAAGAGAGCAAGAGACTCGACTAGAAGTGATAGTACTTGCCTGCAGTCTAAGCACTTGGGAGGGAGAGACAGGAAGATAAAAAGTTCAAGGTTATCCTCTCAACATAGAGGGTTCCAGGCCTGCCTAAGCTGCCTTTTGGAGGTTTAAGGGGTTTTGTTTAGAAGTGATGAAGACCACACCTGTAATGTATGCTCTTTTCTGTCATGTAGGCAAATAGTGTTCATATGCATGAGTAAATAAATCTTTAAAAAATAGTAAGCTGTATATGTACATTAAACATTTTTATTTCTCTGTCTCTGCCTCTCTGTGCCCCACTTCCGAGACAGGGTTTCTCTGTAGCTCTGGCTGTCTTTTTAAAGATTTATTTATTTATTATTTATACAGCATTCTGCTTACATGTGTACCTTCATGCCAGAAGAGGGCACTAGATCTCATCATAGATGGTTATGAGCCACCATGTGGTTGCTGGGAATTGAACTCAGGACGTTTGTGAGAACAGCCAGTGCTCTTAACCTCTGAGCCATCTCTCCAACCCCCTCTGGTTGTCTTTGAAAACTGTGTAGACCAGGCTGACCTTGAACTCAGAGATCTGCCTGTCTGCCAGGATCAAAGGCATGCACCACCACTCCCATCCCAGCATTTTATTTCTTGATCCTTTCTGTTACGATTTTGAGTTCTTTTTACATAGACCCAGTATTTAGTAAGTCTGTTAAATAGTCTATGGACAAGGAAAGGTCTTTTCTCAGTTGTTGTTGGTCATAAATGCATGCCCCTGGCTAACTATGTTATATGAGAGTCACAAATTGGCTTCTAAGAGTCATCACATTGACCTGTTGGGATGGGTCACTTATAGCTGAGCTGCAGGACGCTGAAGCAAAAGAGTTGTTTCAGCCCAGAAATTCTTGACCAAGCTGGGCAACACAGTGAGACCATCTCAAAAAAGGACCATGAGTCTGGAGATGTGACTCAGCAACTAGTAGCATGTACTGCTCTTGTAGAGAGTTGGTTCATAGCACCCATGTTAGGCAGCTCATAACTGTCCTGCAGCTCCAGCTCCCAGGCTTTGATACACCTTCTCTTCCAAGTGTTAAAGAAAAAGAAGAGGAGAGGCATGGTGGTACAGGCCCACAAGACCAGCCATATTGCAACACTGTCTCAAAAAAGAGAAAGAAAGGTGGGCGAGGGGGAACTCAGGTTGGGATAAAAAGAAAGGAAAAAAAAAGTACATTGATAAGTTTTTTTAATGTCAAGTAAATAAGTTATATTTATATTATACTCTGTTTTTTAACATTAAATAATTTCTCATTACTGTTAGATTATGAAAAATCAGCCAGTCTTGGTTTGATCATATATTATAGTTTTCAAAGAACTACAAAATAACTCCCTTCTCTTCTTTTCAGGATGGTTTGCTTGTTCTTCATTATGGTCTTGTGGTTTCTCCTTTGAAAATAACTTGAAGATTCAAGGGTATATGAGAAAGAAACACAGTGAAGAGGCTTCTGCAGGTCTACATCGCACCAAAGATTCTCACAAAGCATGTAGCCGCCACTACTTCATGCTGTTACAAGCTGGCTCTGTCTTCAGCTCCAGAACCCTAGCATTGTGTGTACAACTTGAAACAATAGAATGTATCTGCTACACTAGAGACTATGTAAAAAACAAAACACTCAAAACTCAGGGGAAAAAACTGAAAACACTGAATTTTAAAATTCCTTGTGATTCCAAATACGAGGATGTTGCTGGTTGCTTCCCATCTTTGAGGTAGGTTAGACTTTTGGCAGCTAGGAATCTGTCCTCCCCGCTGCATGGGTTGGGCAGGTGTCCTTGCAGAACAGCCTTGCTTTAAATTCAAAGCCAGTCTGTTGGACCGCAGGGCACGCTCAGCACCAAAACTACTGGGCACAATAGGTTCCTGTCCTGTTCTGAACTAACCACTACTAAAGCAGTGTCACCCAGCTCTGCGACTGCAGGCACTGTCTTCTGTTAGATATGGCTCTTCTTAACATCCCTTACAGATGGGACAGGTGTCACAAGGTACTCATTGTGGCTGTTGATAATGGCACTGCTTCTAACAGTAGCAAAAAAAAGAAAAAAAATTCAGGTGAATTACCAGAAGTTTACAGAGTCCTTATTGTTTTTCTCAGTCACTTAGCATAACTGATTCCATGTTTTAATGTTTGTTTTCTTGTCACTGGGATAAAGAATCAGTCTTTGAGAACCTTGCTTTCACAAAGACTTAGTTTTAAACATTATTTTGCCTAAAATTAGCATCTTACTGCTTTCTAAAAAATATTTTGTAGACTCTTATTTTACTGCAAAATTTCCAAATCTGTACAGAAATTGACAAAATTGGACATTGGCAACTGTTTTTGTAAAGAATTTGTGAATTGTGCATAAATCTCTTCTGACATTTAATAAAAAATTATTTTAGCCAATTTTGAAGTGTGTTGACATATTTTTTTCTTTATTTTCTCATTCTGTGTGCACATGCCATAGTGTTATGGAAGGAGAGCAAGGGAGTCTTCTCCTTCCACCATGTGGGGTCCTGGGGTTCAAAGGTAGTCAGGCTTGGTGGCAAGTACCTTTACCCACTGAGCCATGGCTGGATTTTTGAAAACAGCTGAAAAGGCAGGGTGTCTGAATAAACTTCCGTAAATAGTCATTTAATCAGCACCTTTGCATTCACTGATGCTGTGCTGTGCTGAGCTGATGTTACTGATGATAGACAACTGTAGAGTCCATTGCCACTTCAATTTTTCTTTCACTGATTACTCAAGTGATGCCAGCATCCACTTAGGGATTTCCACAGCCATCTTCAGGTTCAGGGAGCTTTTATTCATAGTCATCAAAGCCAGAGGATGCACATTAAAGTCAGCAAGGGCAATAGGCATATTTCTTGGAGCTGAGGAAAACCACATAGAAGTTTCTGGTTGTCCTATTTCAATTGTCACGCAGGGACAGTGTTTAATTCTCAGATATTAGTGTAATAATGTTTTGATAACAAGGTCACTGAAGTATTCAGTTTTTGTTGGGAGTAGGCACGTAGAGTATTTGTGATTTAGGTGATTCGATTATTCATGCCCCAGAACTTGTCCACAGTAAGTTACATTGTTACCATAAACTATGATGTGACTCCAAATCACAGATGTACACATGTAATCAAAGCCTGAGGAAGTAAACCTTCATTGTATAATGTCACATGCCAGAAATCTTGATTTGTGGGCCAGAGAGAGATGGTTCAATGGGTAATGTCGCCTGCTGCCAAGCCTGATTGATAACTTGAGTTTAATCCCTGGAGCCCACATGGTAGAGAGAACCACCTCCGACAAATAGTCCCGACCTCCGTGTGTTTGCTATGGCACACTCATTCACATATACATACAATAAATAAGAAAATAAAAGAAATTCTGGTTTGGGTATAGAGGTTACATCCAAAGTCTCTCAGGTGCTTTCCTCAGGAACTGCCCACTTAACCACTTTTTTATATTTTAAGACTGGGTTTCTCAACTGGAACTTACAGATTTGGACAGCCTAGCTGGCCAGCAAACCCCAGAGATCCTCATTCCTCTGCCTACCAAGCACTCAACTGCAAGGACATACCACCACATCTAGGTTTTTATGTGGGAGCTAGGGACAGAACTCAGATTCTAATGCTTGCCTAGCAAGCACTTTGTTGACTCATTTCCCAAACCCCTGTGATCTGGATTGTAAAACAGCTAGAATTCAAGGCAGGTGGTAGATTTTATAATCCCAGCACTCAGGTGGCAGAGACAGGAGCTCTGAATTTGAGGCTAGCTTGACATACATAATTCCAGAACAGCCAGGACTACATAGACCTCATTTCAACAAAACAAGACAAAATGACACAAACCGCCAAAAGTATTTGTGTGTGTAATGTCTCAGTGTGTATGTATGTGAACTTAACTTGTGTATACAGGTAGAAGCCAGGAGAGAGTGTCGCACCCTTCAGAGCAGAAGTTAGAAGCATTTGTCAGAAGTTTGGATCACCACAAAAGTGCTGGGATCCAAACTTTGGTGCTCAAGATTGCACAGCAAGCATGCGCTATCTCTCCAGCCCACCACTGTTTTGAGACAGGGTTAGACATCAGCCCAGGATACATGATACTCTGTCTCTAAAAAGAATAGGAAGGTTCTTACTTTTTATCTTTTGAATGTGGTAGCATACAAATAAATGTGACTGTTGGCTTCTCTTCAAAAACAGACTGGGGAAATCTGAATTAACTTCCTGCAGAGATTTAATAGTCTTTTACAAATGAAATGCCATATTGATCTCCTGAATGTCTGCCAAGCATTAGCATACATGGCAAGTGCTCCTTCAGTTTTTTGAGAAGGCTCTCACTGCAGTCTAGGCTGCACAAACTCAGTCCTACCTCAGACTTGCAAGTACTAAGATGAAGGTTTGTACTACAATGTCTGGTAATTCAGTTCCTTCCTAATGAATAAGGGATATGTCCATTAAGCCTATGAGATTGATACAGAATCCTTTTCCCCCCCTTCTTGCTTTACCTACATTTATCCCTAAGCAGGAGAGGTGATTAAGGAGCTTGGTGATTAACAGCTTGGCTCTGAGGCTGGAGCTCCTGCATTCTGCTTTCGCTCTGATGCTAACCTTGATTTTTGTGCTTATACTTGGGCTAGAGTGTCCCATGGACAGTTTCAGGTACCAGAGCTCTTTTCATTCAGCTAAGGATCAATTAGCTCTACAGGATGTTGTGGTTTGAATAGGTGTGGCCCGAATAGACTCATGTGTTGGAATGCTTGGGTCATAGAAAGAGGCACAAGTAGGAGGTGTGGCCTTGTTGGAGGAAGGGTGTCACTGAGGGGGTATGCTTTGAGGTCTTCTATATGCCCAAGCTCTGCCTAGTGTGGCACACAGTCTCCTCCTACCTTGGAAATCAAGATGTAGAACTCCAGCACCGTGTCTGCCTGCGTGCTGCCATGCTGCTCATCATAATGATCATAGACTAAACTTCTGAAACTGTAAGCCAGCCCCAATGAAATGCTTTCCTTTATAAGAGTTGCCACGGTCCTGGTGTCTCTTCACAGCAATGAAACCCTAACTAAAACTTTTGAGACAGGGTCTCGCTGAACTTGCTTGTGTAGTCAAGCTGGCCTGTAACAGAGATCTGCATACCTCTTCCTCCTGAAGGCTAAGATTAAAGGTGTCTACCACTACAGCTGACTGGGAATTCTTTTTTTTTTTTTTAATTATTTATTTTTTTATTATCAGAAGAGGTCACCAGATAACATTATATATGGTTATGAGCCACCAGGTAGTTGCTGGGAATTGAACTCAGGACCTTTGGAAGAACAGCCATTTCTCCAGCCTGCGAATTCTTAATATCATGTATGAGTCCTTAGGTCGGGAAGTCAAGGACTGGGCAGTCTCTTCATTAATATACAAAGCAGATGAAACTTCGTGCGGTAAATTTGTTTTAATTTGCACTGCTGGTGTCTCAGGCTATAGTCCTAGTAACTTGGACATCTGAAGCAGAAGAATCACAAGACCCCACGAGTTGAGGGCTAGCCTGGGTAAAACTGGCCTAAACCTGACCTGGTGGCATAGTCCTATAACACCAACATGCGGGGGGGGGGGGCGGGGGGGCGCGCAGGGGGGAGGTCAGAGAGGGGAAGGGAGCTAAGAAGAGTCTGAATTTGAGGCTAACCTGGGCTAGATAGCAAGCGCCGGGCCAGTTTGGGCTATAAGGTCCTGTCTGGAAAAAAGAAGGGGAAAAAGTCAGTGGAGGCTCTTTTTAAAAAGGTTTATTTTGTAATGGTGTAGGCCGGCGTCAGTGTGAGGATTTATGCTTGTGAGTGTGACTGCAGTGCCCACAGAGGACTGAAGAGGGCAGCATAGTTCCCCAGGAGCTGGGTGGTTGTGCACCTTTTGTTTTGGTTTGGATTTTTCGTTTGTTCATTCATTTTTTGTTTTTTTGTTTGTTTTGTTTTTGGTGGGTGCTGGGAACTGAATTTGTGTCCTGTGCAAGAACAGCAAGTGCTTGTAACTGCTGAGCCATGTCTTCAGCCTCAGATGTAGGGTCTTAAACAGCCAAACAACAAAACACACCTTTGGAGTTTGCTCTGTGCAGTTGCCAACAACAGGCTAGACCTGTTACTGATTATATTCCAAAGCTTTAGCCTTTATTCCATGTTCTGGGTTACACTCTGCTGGGCACTCTAAAACCCCTGAGAACCCATTAGAGAGCTGGAATGAAACGACACAAACAGAGGCCACCTGCCTCATCAGGGAAGAGAGTGGCCATCTGGTAGCTACAGTGACGAATCGTGAAGAAGACAGATGAGAAAATCCTCCGCAATCAATCTTCATTTTTCTCCCTTTGTATCCAGAGCTATGAGGAATCACTGAGGTCTTACAGACACATAAAACTTTAGAAACCTGGAGCATGGCTTACTGTTGAAATATAATCCTGCTCTGTGTGTGTGTCTTTGTGAGAAAGGATTTATAAATCTCAGCTCATCTCCATCCCAGCCTGGAGCTTGTAAGATCCGAGCATAAAATGCAGGAGCAATCAAATTATCTTCTAGGAGATCGATAGAGGAGGAGAGAAGCCCTTTGATCTGGGGAGCAATCATTCTCTTTGTCTTCTAAGAGGTACGGCGGAGCCTGGTAACGTAGTAAAAACAGTCCTTTGTTCAGCTGGGCTGAGGAGTGTTTCCACCACTTAAATGGCATATCCACAGGAGATATTTGGAAATTGCGAAATGGGTGACGACCACAATCTAATCTGCATATCAAACTGGAAAACGTTGCAAAGGCAACGTAGTATGTTCTGTGAAGAAAGTATTTCACATGTGTGCTGTTTTAACAGCTCATGTGGTCCACCTGTCAGTTACTTTTCATTTTAAATGACTCTTTGCTTTTAGGTGTATAGGTCTATTTGATTAGAAGAAAAAAGGTGTAATCTTGCATTTAGATGTTTTTCAGGACCTTGGAGATTTCTGATGACAGTATGATGAAAATGACTTCAGAAGCAGGTTCAGGAGCTCAGAAGTCAGCAACGCTGCCCATTGTGTTTTGTTTTGTTTTTTTTTCTCTCTCTTTTATGTTACATCCAGGGTGATCTCTGGCTTTTTCTCCAGGCTTTACTTTACAATCAATACTCTTGTTGGATCTGGTTTCTGTTTTCCCGAAGGGATTCTTTCCACCTGGGGAAGGCCTGGGGGAAGGTGGAAATATACTGTGGTCCTAGGGGGCAGAAGGTGCAATAGGTTTCTATATGTCTTTTTTTCCTGATAATTTCATAAATTCCCTTATTGATGGGTTTTTTAGAGTCGAGTTTAAATATGCACAAAGACAGTCTTCCTAGGGCTGGGGAGTTGGCTTGGGGGTAGAGTGCTTGCTTCTATCACCTAGGCCAAAGGAAAAAGCTCAGGTGGTGGCCTGCTTGTCAAAAAAGTCAACTGACATCAAACTCAGGCCAACATATGCACACACATACATGTCAGGCGCCCAACACACAAATAAATCATTTTATTCATTTGTTTGAGACAGACCTGGAGCTCATTCTCTGAACCAGGCTGGCCTCAAGCTCATAGAGATCTGCCTGCTCTGCCTCCTGAAATGCTGGGATCAAAGGCATGCGCCACCATGCCGGGCTTAAATCACTCATTTTAAAATCAATGATTCAGTAGCTAGTGTGGTGGTCCATGCCTGTCATTTCAGGACCCAGAAAGTTGAGGCAGGAGGATCCTGACCTTGAGGCTGCTCGGACTACACCGGGAGACCCTGTCTTTAACAACCAAAGAGAGATTTGGTGTGTTTACAGAGATGTGCACCTGTCCTTCTTCCCTGATTTCAGAACATTTTCCTCCAAAATGACATGCTTATTCACTGGCCAGTCACTCTCCTTTGTTCTCTCTCACCCTGGAAACAACCAATCTACTCTGTTCCAGTGATCCCCATTCTTTTTTTCCTTCCTTCCTTGCTTCCTTCCTTCCTTTCTTCTTTCCTCTTTCTACCCTGCTTTTTTTTCTGGGGTTCAAACTCAGAGCCTTAAACCAGGCATGGTGGCACACACTTTTAATCCCAGCACTCAAGAGGCAGATGGATCTCTGTGAGTTCCAGAACTGCCTGGTCTACAGAGCAAGTTCCAGGACAGCCAGGGCAACACACAGAGAAACCCTGTCTTGAAAAACCCAAAACCCAAACCAACCAACAATCAACAACAAATAAAAAACCCTCAAACTCAGCCTTGTACATCCTCGGCAAACGCTTTTCCGCTGAGCTACATCCTAGCTCTCTAGTAGGTTAAAAAAATAAAAAACATTTAAAAGCCTGTTTCATTTTTGCCTTTAAAGCCAAAAGCAGTGGTTCTAGCCTTCTGCTTGAGCTCACAGGTAAAATCTAGAACTTTATTACTGTGACTTTTTGTGACTAATCAGTCCTGGAGCTAATTTGGATTGTAGCTTCCAGATAATTCCTTAACTCTTATATCCCTCTTTGACTAGTGCAGTACAACGAATTTTAAGCCGTCTGGGTTAATTGTTTCTTGAAGACTTATCTTTTTCCTTCTTTCCTCCCAGACCCTTTGATAGAAGCTATGTCCCTATTGCAAAGCGGTAAGAAGTCCTGCTTGTCTGCCTTTACTAGGGAAATAGCCTCCACAGCTGTCTAGCATTTTTTTTGTAGGAAAATAAGTAATCCATGATTGAATGGATCCAGGATCCTGGGTTATTCTCACTATTGGTTTTTTTTTTTTTTTTTTAACATTTGAGACAAGGTTTGTCTGTGTAGGCCAGGCTGGCCTTGAACTTGAAATCTTCCTGCCTCAGCCTCCCAAATGCTGGAATTATAAGTACATATCACTGGTGCCTCGATCAGAGCTCAGTTTCTTGTTTGTTTTGGGGTTTTGTTGAGATAGGGTTTTGTTGTAGCCCAGGCTGGCTTTAAACTTGGTATGTAGCTGTGGTGGTTATTGAGAATGACCTCATAGGCTGAGACTTCAGTGCTTGGTCACCAGGGACTGGCACTATTAGAAAGGATTAGGAGGTGTGGAACTTACTGGAAGAAGTGTGTCCCTGGGGATGGGCTTTGAGGTTGCAGAAGTCCCTGCCAGGCCCAGAGTCCCTCTCAGATCATCAGATCAGGATGTCGCTCTCAGCTGCTTCTCCAGCATCATTGCCTGTTGCTTTCCACCACAATGTAATGTGCTTAACTGTAAGCAAGTCCCCAAAGTCTTTCTATGAGAGCTGCCTTAGTCATGTGTCTCTTCAGAGCAGTGGAACACTGACTGAGACAGGAGCCAAGGATAGTCTTGAACTCTTGATCCTCTTGCCTCTGCCTCTCAGCTAATGGAACTACAGGCATGTGCCAGCACATTGGACCAGTTTTGAACTTCCACTGCTGCCTGGTTGCCATGCAGGGAGGCAGAAGCTGAGGAAGCCTGCACATGTAGCAGATTGCCTGTGGAACTTGGTACTGCCAAGGGTTCCAAAACTTCTGGGAGACCTGCTGGGAAGGAGGATGGGGGGATTTAAAAAAGACTCCTCCCTATGGCAGCACTACCATAGCCTCCTAAGCTCTGGGGTTGTAGGCTAGCACCACCATGCTCCCTGGGAAGACAGGCAAGCATTGTAGACTCAGGTGGGGAGACCTAGATCCTAGCTTAGCCACTTACTGTGTGACAGCCTGCAAGGACCCAGGCTGAAATCTGCCACTGTGAGCTTCTATTGCTTGGTTCATAAAATTAGGCATAGTACAAACGCTATATGCCTAAGGAGTGGGTGTGAGGTTTAAATGAGATACTTCTATGTTTACTGTCTAGTAGGGTATTTGACATTTATTACACTAAGTAGGTATTAACAGATGAGTCTAGGTATTAACAGATAAGTCTTAAGATATAGAGAGGGAGGGCTGGAAGAATCAGCTCAGTGGGTGGAGTGTTTGCTATATGAATATGAGGACCCAAGTTTTGCTCCCAAACACCCACATTAAAAAAAAAAAAAAAAGCTAGGTTTGGTGGTGTGTATTGTAACCTCCTGCTGGGGAGGGAGAGACAGCTGGTTCGAGGCAGCTTGCTGGCTAGTGCAGCTGAATCCGTAAGCTCCAGGTTTAGTGAGAGATCCAACAGACCTCTGGCCTCCATGTTGCAAGAATGGGCACACACACACACTGCATACACCTACGGTGAGAGGGACCCCAATCTGAGTCTGGAAGTTATCTTGGGGATCACTGATCACCTTGCCAGACGGCTTTCCCACCATCACTTGAACTCATTTTTTTGCCCTATTGTCAGTAGGTGTCTCTTGCTCCCTTCTCTTCGCTTAGATTCTGAATGTTGTCCATGTTACCTCTTGTTCCAACTTAATCATTTATCAAATCCATAAGATCCTCTTTTTTGTTGTTGTCGGTTTTGAGACAGGATTTCATGTATTAGAGGCTGGCTTTGAACTTGCTTTGTAGCTGAGGATTATTTTGAATGTTTGGATCATCCTGCCTTCACCTCCCAAGTGCTGGGGTTACAGGCGCGCACTGCCATCCCTAGGTTACATGATTTAACACGATGCCCCACGCATTCCAGGCAGGCACTTTACTAGCAGATCATGTGTTTGCATGTCCGTGCACATGGATCCATGTGTGTAGGGCCAGAGGGCAACATTGGATGTTGTTCACGAACACCCACCTTTTTGTTTGAGGCAGCATCTCTCACTGGCTTGGAGCACACCAAGTAGCCGGGCTGGTTAGTGGGCCTCAGGGATCCACCAGATTCCCCTCCCCCCAAGTCCTGGGGTACAAGTGTACACTACTTAGCACAATTTTTACTTAGGCAATTAAAAAAAATGGCTGCAATACCCTGGTACCATTTATTAGCTTTTCAGTCATCTAGGGCTTCTCCCTCCCCCCCCCGAAAAAGGGTTTATCTGTGTATCTCTGGCTGTCCTGGAACTCACCTTACAGACCAGGCTGGGTTCAGATTCAGAGAGGTGCCTGCCTCTGCCATTAGTGCTGATATTAAAGGCATATGCCACCAACACCCAGCTTCTCCTTTTTTTTCTTTTTAATACAGGGATTCTGGGATAAAACTTTGGTCCTCATGTTTGCAAGCAAATTCTTTGATGAATTAAGCTTTCTCCCAGCCCCCTTTTCTTGTTTTTGAGTCAGGCAATCAGTATATAGCCCAGGCTGACATCAAATATACAATTCTCCTACCTCAGCCTCTAGAGTGCAGGGATTATAGACATTTACCACTGTGCTCAACCTGTAATGTCCTTTCACTCTTGGTTCAGGTGATTGGTGGCAACTCATCAAAAACAGGAGATAAGAAGTAATCAGGGCCAGGCAACCTGTCAAACCAAATGGCATTTTCCTCAGGGAACTCATAGAAACCACAGAACACGAACCATGTTGGTAGGATTAATGACGTTTAATTTTCTCTATTACTAATGTCTTACAGTAAGTGTGGGGGGGTCAAGAGGGGATCGGTCAGGAAGTGTCTCTCCCGTTCCTTGAACTATTGAAGCGTGTGCTAGAATGAGAGCTCAGTAGAAGCATTATGTCCTTATCAGCACAGAACTTGTGATGAAGTGGTGGGGACAGGATAGACAGCTCTATAGCTCTGGTTAGAATGAGAGAAAGGGCAAATCCTGCATCAAATTTGGCACACGGGGCACACAGGACATGTGGATGCCACAGTGGGTGCAGGAAGAGCTGCCTCCTTGAGACAAGGGAGGAGTGTCCATGCACCTCCTGGACCCTGAATGCATCTGCCTTTCCTCAAGGGTGGGGACACCCATCTTCTGGAGCAACACCACACTGTTGGGGAAGACTCTGAGGGAGATTTTTTTTTTTCCTTTTTAAAAAACTATTTGCTGGTGGTTTTGGTGTGGACTGACCAGAAGTGCTTGTGATTTTTTTCACTTTTGGGCAGAAGCATTGTGTGTGGTGAAAAAATGTCCTATATGTAGCACTCTTACAAAGCAAGGTCTCTTGAGGACCTGGGCTCATGGGAAGGGGCTATGCAGATTCTAGGGCATGGGTATGAAAAAGCTAATTCTATCCCACTACACGGAAACCGACACGGAGGAGACCTTGGTCTTTCCCTCCTGAGAGGTGCTCACCTCCTTTCCTTACGCTACTAAGTCTAAGGTCAGCTTAACCACAGCGTAGCGTCACCATCACTGTGCTTCTAACATTAAAGTGAAAAGCTACACCATTTAAGGTAGTTCCCCCCCCCCCCCCCGCGCCAATTAAGTGAATTTGGACAAGCTGGAAGCCTAAAATCTAGAAATCCCTTTCATATTTTTGTAAAACCCTTAAAATCAATCACTGCCATTATCATTAATTTTTTAAGCTAGAAATATGAAAGGACATGAAAGGGGCAGGGATAAGTTATTACACAAATCACAGAAATGATCAACATGCATCTAATTTTACCCACTGCGCAAAGAGAGCTAAAGGGATTATGTTCTATGTGAGTTTAGAGGGAACACTACACTTAGCCTTCCCCTACTCTTGGGTGGAAGAAAAGGAAATATGAAATTGAGGAGGGTGAAAGAAATGTGCCACGAGAGAAACACCTATCATTTGTGACTCAGCTCTATCAGAGCAGAATGGGGTAATGGTGTCTGGACCACTAGTTTGTCCTCGGCAGTGACTTTATGGTTTTAGGCATCTACAGTAAGATCCCATAGCTGGGTACTGGTGTGGTATAGTGGATAAACAGGTTTCAGCTTCAGCTCACAGAGGATGATGACCAGGTTTAGCACCTCCACTGGAACTTCCTTTGTCCCTGAGTCACCTGTCACTATGAAGCCTGGGCTGCGGGTGAGAAAGCTGCGTTCTTAGAGAACTCCTCTGACTGCTCCATCTAGGGGCGGCTTTCCTAGTGGGGAAAGCAAGGATTCGGTACTGAATATGACAGTGAAGCCTTGGAGACATTCTATAGCGGTGGTAGGTGCTGTGGTTCAGGAGTAAGCTGTGAATAAGCCAAGTGCATTCCCTCTTAGGCATTAACTTTTTTAAGCAATGGAACTACATTTTTTGGCTTGAAATGGTGCTTTCTTCTATAGTTGACTTCTCAGTGATTTTCTTGGTAGATATTACCGTTTCCTCCAAAGTTTCTTCAAAACTTTCCCCTATCTTGGATGTTTTCTTAGAGGATTCCTTAGAAGCCCCTTCCTCTTCCTCTTCTTCCTCCTTTTTCAGTGACAGCCCAGTGGATGAGACTTTGGAGGTTGTAGAACTAAGCATTCTAGGAGGGAGCAAATAACTGGGGTTGGGAAGTGGATTCAGCCCTGAAATGCTTAACCCACTGGTGCTAAATCGTGTCTCTTCGCCTTCCAGCAGTTTCCTGTAAATTCAACAGAGAGAAGCTCTTAGGAACCAGGCTACTAGTTGTGTTTAAAGAACTCAACTCTTCAGTCTTTTTTCATTTTAGAGACCCTGAAGAACACTGCAATTTCTTCATGACACGGAGACTGGCAACACTGCATGGGGTTGGGATTAGCATGTACATGTAGAAATTCTCCCCAATATCAGTGCTGCTTAAAGTATGCTCAAAGGAGCCTATCCCATTCACAAACTGATTTCCTGTAGGAAAACATACAACTCTCCCTTGGTCATATTAGACACCCATTTTTGGCAATTAGAATCTCCAAAGCTCTGGAAAGAAGTGATTTCCCTAATTAACACCTTAACTGTAAAGGTGTAAGGAATGGAGAAATCCACAGAAGATCAAGAAATGACTCGCCTGGTCCAAACCACACTAGAGATGTGTGCCTTTTCCACGTGTGGAGGTACAAATGGAATGAGCCAAGCAGTGACAGAAGCCATTGAGCCACTAGTGGCCACTCAGCCTAGACTAACCCGATCAGAGTGCATACCTAATCTTGTTGATCGTAACTCTAATAGGGTTTTTGTTATTGCTTGTTTGTCAGGCTGGCCTTGGTATGTAGCTGAGGCTAGCCTTTAAGTTCTGACTCAAGATACTATTAAATACTCTGGGGACCTTATTTTGAAGTAGGTGGTATACATAGTGGAAGAAGAAAAACCATGTGTTGGCTTCAGCAGCACATATATTAAAATTGGAACGATGCAGAGAAAACTAGCATGGGCCCAGCGTAAGGATGACATCCAAATTCATGAAGTGTTCCATATTAAAAATGTCCACACTGACCTGAGGTTGAATCTGGGGGCTGTCACTTTTTTCACTTGTATTTACTTAACTAATTAAAATTTTATAAGTTTATTCATTGACTTTACATCTGAACTGCAGTTTCTCCTCTTCCCTGTCAGCCTTCTCCTCTTCACCTTCCCCCCAACAATCCACTCCTCCTCCCTTTCTCTTGGAAAAGGGGAGATCTCCCATGGATATCAACTAACGTTTGCATCAGTTGTAGTGAGACCGGACTCTAGACTAGGCCAGCTCCCACCTCCTAGCAGGGACTTTGAGTTACGGTCCGTGTTTGACCTGGCTCTGACATGTAGCGGTCATTCAAAAAGCTGCACCTGGAGTTACTTTTCTTTGTAAAAGGCAAGTGTCATTTCAACTGTCCCTTGGATCACTTTATGTTTCATTTGTATTTTTAAAGATTCATTTTTATACTTTTTAATTGTGTATGTTTGGATGTGGGTTTGCAAGTGAGTGCCGATGCCTGAGGAGGCCAGAGGCATTAGATTCCCCTGGAGCAAGTTATAGGCAGTTGTAAGCCACCTGACATGGGTGTTGGGAATCAAACTCAGGTCTTCCGTCAGAGTAGTCTGTGCTCTTAACTACTAAGCAATCCCTCCAGCCCCAACCCCTATTTTCAGAGTCTGACAGGCTTTCGTTTTGACTTCTAGAAGCCTGTGTTACCTTGTAAGGGCCCAGTAGAGGTGTGTAGAATATTCCAGGACTAGCAAGACAAAGCGAGGATATATTCAAAAGAGGGACTGAGGGGTCAGCTCAGATGGACTAGAGAGTGGCACCCTCTCATCCTGCCTTGCCGGTCAGAACAGACCACACGGAACCACTTATGTAGCAGTGTCACCTCCAGAGAGGAGGCGTTTTGTGGGGTAAACATGCCCTCTGGTGTACCTGTAAGCCGCTATCTCAATGTCAAGGGCCATTTTGACATTGAGCAAGTCCTGGTATTCCCGAAGGTGGCGTGCCATCTCGCTCTTGGTGTTCCTTAGGTCATTCTCCAGCTGTCCAATGCTATCCTGGAAAGTACATATCCAAAATACTTAGACCAAAGCAGCAGAAATTCATTGACATTTCCACAAGGCAGGGATCTCAGCCCTGACCTCACATTCAAACCAGGTAAGGAGCCAGCGGAATCCCTGCATAGCAATCTGGGTCCAGCCTCCATTCTGTTTCGTTTGCTCTGGGGAAGAGACGCAGCATTTACATTTTCCCTTACAGATCCACAGGAAACTTAGACGCATGGTAAGGGCTGGGCACTTCCAAGGGACACATGACCTTGTGGATACTGCCTTCTTTGCTTTTAAAATAATATATTAATGTGTGTGTGTGTATGTATGTATGTTTGTGCGCATGTATGAGTTCAGGGACTCTCCAAGTCCACAAGAGGCTGTCTGATCCCTTGGGGCTGGGGTTACAGATGGCTGTGAGCTGCCATATGGGTGCTAGTAATCAAACTTGATAGAGGCTGCATACTCCTTAAAGCACCATATTTAAAAAAATGCCAATTTTGAATTTTTATTTTTTTAATTTTTAATTTATACAAGTGAACACTCTATTTGCATGTATGCTTGCACACCAGAAGACGGTATCAGATCTCATTATAGATGGTTGTGAGGCCCCATGTGGTTGCTGGGAATTGAACTCAGGACCTCTGGAAGAATAGACAATGTTCTTAACTGCCGAGCCATCTCTCCAGCCTCCAATTTTAATTTTTTCACATTTATTTATTTATTTACTTGCTTATGTGTGTGGGCATATATATATTACAGAGATATGTGGAAGCAAGAAGTTGGATCTGTCCTTCCAAAAGGTGGGTTCTAGGGATGAGTGTGGAGTCTATTCTTTCCTTCCACCAGGTGGGGTTTGCGTATCAACTCAGGTTGTCAGGGTTGGCAGCAAGTGCCTTTACCGCTGAGCCTTCTTTCAAACATCCCTCAAAACGATAATTTTTAATGACGCCATTTTAAACTGCAGAATGCCACTTATTGTTAGAACATTAAAGATAATACAATCTTTCCCAGCAATCAAGGGTCATGGAAATGATGTTATTTTCCTATAATGTCATGCCTGTCATCTGATATATATATTTCAGATATATCTGGGGTTGTTTATTTCTATCTTAAATGGATCCAAAGAGCAGTGCTTATCTTCATGTTACAGTTTATTACTCTTCTTTGTCCTGAAAGGTAGCCCTATGGGTGCTAGGCATTCCTGACAACGCCTCTAGTGGTCTCCCATCTACAGGCTTGAAACCCAAATAAAAAACCGTTTCTTTTTAGAATCATGTTACGAATGGTTAGGCTAGGGGCATCAGTGCAGTCAGCTCCCATTCTGTGGTTTAGAGGTAGATGTTTTGTCTCAGCAGGTTAATTCGACCGCTTATTAAAAAGCACTTCTATTTCACAGCTGTTTTTGGAAAAAGGATTTTGAGTTCTAGATGGGTTGGAGTTTCTTGCCCTTGTACGTCATGCATTTCGTGTGGCTACTTTATGGATCAGAGTTGACAGCTCCTTCTGGAAGGAGCTGACTGACTGGCTGACCGGAGGATGCTCACCAAGCTCTGGTCCCTTTGTTTGCACACTCCTCCCCACCCTGGGCTATCTTGCTGCCCTTCACAAGGCCTGCCAAAGATGGCCTCTAGCGGAAAATGTGAGCAGAGCGTTGCAGTTTGCCCCTCCCCCAACCATGCAGCTACTGCTGCCTTAGCTTGTAGAGCAGGAGAGAGAAGGCACTCCCTGCTCCAGCTGGGGTCTCTCCTGGAGCAGCTAAGCATCTGGCCAAGGACTGCAAGAGGGATGGTTGGAAAGAAGACAAAGCACGGCTGCACTAGCATCGGCAGTAGAGAACAGGAAAAACCATGTGCCCATTTCCTGATTTCGGGGGAGGAAGGGGGAGACCTCAGCCAGGCAAAAAGAACTACTGTTATGCGTAATCAGTTAGACAGGGAGAGAGGATTTTAATGTATGGTCACTTGCAGAAGACACATGTCCTTGTTCTCACGCCTATCTCTGCTTTATCCTTGCCTTCCATCACCCTTATACTTTCCTAGAAAATGTGCTTTAGGCCAATATGCTCCACAGTCAGTCTGAGAGCAAATGGTGGAGCCCTTTCTTTGAAAGGCACATTCCTAGCAGGTGTGCTGGGACATGCACACAGAGCAGGCTTGCAGGGCCAAGGCAGGGGCACTGCAAATTCAGCCCCAGCTCAGGCTACAGGGAAACTGTGCCTCACGAAACAGAGTAAAAAGCACAATCCTGGCCCCATCTAGAAAATATTCAATCCATTCCTTCAAAAGTGGTCTGGAAAAGAATCTCTCTGTTAAAAATGCTGCTCCTAGGTCTCCGTGTGTCATGGAGTTTGGATCACTGGTTTAAATTCATTCCTGCAAAGAAGCTATTGTAGTAGTCCAGGTGACAGTAATAGGGTAAGGGTGGGGAAATAGGGGTGGGGGCGGGGGCCAGATGGAACAGCTTTGAAAAATGAGATTTTTTTTCCTCTTTTGTACCTTAATTTCAGAAATGGATCTCTCAAGCTATAGATTTATATGTAGCCTCTCACATTTCCGGTCTCCCAAGGGCCAGACCTTTCCTATTACTTAATTAGGCTGGGCTCCAATCTCATATTGGAGAGGAGGGCACACTTGGCTTATCTCCCTGGAGAACATTAACCAGAAGTGATCTTGACTGCTCAGCAAGGTCTTTCAAGGAAAGCTTTGGCTTTCTAAGGACATCCACAGCACAGCTCTGAAAGCCAGTCTCCCAGAGCCCGTCTCTGCCCAGGTTTAGTAATGACAAGGACTCTAATGGTACGGCCCCAGCTATGCAGGGACCAGAGCATCCTCTGTCAGGAATGAAAGGAAAGCCCTGTTTCCCCACTTGAAGCAGTCGTCTTTGGTCTGTAAGACAACACCTAGTTTCTTCCTATTGTTCGCATACTGCGTTACCTTGAATCACTCTTTTTCCTTTTCAAAGTATATCAAGCGTCCTGTCTCCAAATAGGCTGTCAGCTCTCTGGGGCAGGGAAAATGACTTTAATGGGCACTTTCTCTTGTCTTTGAGAAAGGGACTGGATGCTTGTAAAGGAAAAATGTGCCCACTATGAGTCTCTGAACCAGAAAGAAAGAACATCTCCCATTACCACTGCAGTGAAAAAGGAAGCTGGGTAAAAGGGCAAGAAGACAATGACTTTCCACCTTAACCAGCATTGAGATCATTGGGAAACAATAGGAGCCTTAGTGTTTGCAGGTCTAACTGTGAGCCCCACCCCAGCAGTGGGTCCCCAGGGGTATGAAACAGCTTTGTGTTGTCTGGCTGTCTCCTCCCCTCATAGGTCCACGGAGGCCCCAGGTTAAAGCTGATGGGGACAGTGCAGCAGAGCTGCAGAGTCGGCAGTGTCTCTTGCCCTTTGTCTCCTGCAGGCGAGGTCTAGACGACCCTACTATTTTCTACCACGGAAAGCCTGTATTTTAGAGAAAATAAGCCAGAGCAGCACAGAGTCTGACACTGTTAGGCATTAGGCAAGCAAAAGAGGGCGTGGCAAAGCCCAGTCCAGCTGGCAGTCTGGGGGTAAGTTATCCTTTTTGTGGAAGTACTGGACTTGTCCTCAAGGAGACTACCTAAGTCAACATTTGAGGCTTCAAGAAGAGAAGAAATACGAATCCTGTGTGATTAATTCAGATCATCCAGGGCCTTGGACACATATTCAAAAGTTTGACTTACAGATTTTGTAGCAAACCAGAAACATTTATTTGAATAAGACTGTAGTATCAGACTCATGAAACAGACATTTCAAACAGGCCTTTTCCCATTATGAAAGGGAGCCATTCATAATGGACAGTAAATGCCTGCACATCAATAGTTCTTTAGCTTCTGATTAAAATGGTACTTCTGAAATATTATGCCATTTCTCAGTTCTATTTTTTTCTTAATGTTCTCTGAACACATTAATTTCATCAAATGTAAAATTCAATCCTAGGTAGAATAAATTATTTGAAGTTTCTGAATTACTGACATTCTAGTCAAGAGTTTTTATTGCTCCATGTACTTAAACCATGTAATTTTTTTTTGTTTTTTGTTTTTTTTTTCTAAATTTTTCATTCATCCTGTCTTCTGTCCCTGTACCCTTTGTAGTCACAAGCCCAGAATGTTCAGTGTAGTGAAACTGAGGACACAGTGGCTTTGTTGGGAAGAGCCAATCGTTAATCATTATCTTCATACAGATTACAGGGCAGGGAAAGACCAAAAAAAATGTCTCCTATAACAAAGAAACCATCTCTGTAATTTGCCACGTGCATGTAAGTTGAAACAAATATTAAGGTAATGGGAATTTTCAAGTGGCACCTCACAGCTGTGGGGAACATTTAAAAGGTTTTTGTTATGTGCAAAGCCATCCATGAAGGCGAAAATTGATGCTATCTACAACATGAACTTTAACTTCAGGTAGCCAAGACTGATTGTGTTATAGAATTAAAAAAAAAAAAAAAAAAGCGAAGCAGTTAATTGCCTTGAGGCCTGGAGTTTCTAACTGGGACAGCTTGGAGACATTTCTGCCGTGGCAGGAACACGGGATCAGCACCGCGGACAGCGCCCCGACCGTTCTCAAACTGAACTAGCTCAAAGCTTGCTTAGAACTGTCAGTGGATACAGTGGGAACGCAGGGCGTTTGTGTGCCTGTGTCGCTTGGAGTTTCTTGGCGGGCGGGGGGGATAGCAAGGGTGGAGCAAGACAGTTGTGATTAGCTGAATTATGCCAGATCCCACTCCTTTGTAGAGCAAAATTCAAGAAAATGAGCCCAGTTCCCAAGGCTCAGAAAAAGCCTATCAAAGCCAATTAAACAAAGCAGATACTTAAGAACCAGACCTCACAGAGGCTGTGACCTGTCTTCTTTGGGCTCACTTTGGGACTGTTCTGCTAGTGTGTTTGCACTCTTGGTGACAGGAAGTCACAGTCAGATGTTTAAAAAAGATTAAAGACTCCCTTGTTAGTGGAGTTTGTACCTCGGTGACACAGCATGTCCAGCACATGGATGAAGACTTGGGTTCGTTGCCTAAAACTCCCCCATCTCCCAAAATGGAGTGCAGAGACATGAAGGGGTTGAAGAGCTTCCAGGCACATGCAGTTCACATTTGAGGCCGTATGCGTGAGACTTCGTGATTTGTTTGTTTGTTTGCTAACACCTCCAGTCAACACTCCTCTCTCCCCGCTTTCCCTCCCCTGGCTTCCCGGGGCCCCAGATTACAGGGAGTGCAGCTATGTGCGGAAAAGGACAGGGCACCCTTACCTGGTAGCCGGCCACCTCAGCGCTGTGCCGCTCCTCCAGTTCCAAGATCTGCCTCTCCAGGGACTCATTGGCCCCGCGCAGGCCCTCTATCTCAATGGTACGCGCCTGGAGCTGGCGCCGGTACTCGTGGATCTCCTCTCGGCTGGCTCGGATGGCTTCGGTGCTGCGCGCCGCCTGCTCGTTCAGGTTGGCAAACTTGGACTTGTACCACTCCTCGGCTGACTGCAGGTTCTTGGCGGCCAGGGACTCATACTGGGCGCGGATCTCCCTCAGCGCTGAGCTCAGGTCCGGCTTAGCCACAGCCACGTCCACCTCGGCGGCGGCCTGCGAAGACGCCTGCAGCGTGGCCAGGAGCTCGGCCACCTCCTCGTCGTGCACCTGGCGCACGAAGGCCAGCTCGTCCAGCAGCGACTCCACCTTCTTCTCCAGATCCAGGCGGGCCAGCGTGGCGCCGTCCACGTCGCGCTGCTGCGCCTTCAGGGCGCGCTCGGCGCCCTCGCGCCCGCGGCTCTCCTCCTCGCAGCGCGCCCGCAGCCGCTGCACCTCCTCGGCCAGCCCGTCGCGCTCCAGCAGGGCCTGCGCGCGCGCCGAGCTCGCCTCCTCCAGCTGCGCGCGCAGCTCGCGCAGCTCGCGCTGGAAGAGCTCGCCGACGCGCGACGGCTCGGCGTGGCGCTGCCGCAGCGCGGCCAGCTCGGCCTCGAGCGCGCGGTTCTGCGTCTCCAGCTGGTGCACCTTCTCGATGAACACCGCGAAGCGGTCGTTGAGGCCCTGCAGCTGCTCCTTCTCGTTGGTGCGGATGATCTTGTACTCGTTGGTGCGCGCCGCCGCCTGGCTCAGGTCCAGCCCGTCGGAGGCGGGTAGCCGGCGGTAGGCCAGACCCAGGCCGAGAGACGAGGCCGACGAGCAGGCGGCCGTGGAGGCCACATTGCTGCGGGACAGCGACTGCGAGCGGAAGCTGCCCGAGCCCCCGGCCCCGGAGAGGCGCGCGGACAGGCGCGAGCCGTCCCCGAACACCTTGCGGTAGGAGGAGGCGGAGCACAAGTAGTGCTCGGATCCGAAGCTCATGGTGCCGGGGTCGGGGCTGGGCGCGCGGCTGCGGCGGGACGTGGCGAGGACACGAAGGTGCGGCAAGCCTGGGTGCGGCGGGGCGGCGTGCGGGGCTTTTAAGGCGCGGGGCTGGGGCGACGCGCTGGGGGCGGAGCTTCATGTCCAGATGGAGCGGGGAGAGGAAGGGGGGCCTGCGGGGGCGGGGAAGCGCAGTGCCACCGCAGCTGCGCGCCACCGACCTGGGCTGTCGGTACGAGCCCCTCCCTGCCCGCAGCTCCTGCGCCCCAAGAATCTGCCTTGGGAATGACCCGAGAAGAGGGAATGCCCGAGCAGCCATGGCTTCCCAGCCAAGAGCACTCAGCTCTTTGGCGGCTTCAGAGCCTGCCCTTCCTTCTATATGGAGAGTAGGTTTTGGTTTTTTTTTTTTTTTGTTGTTGTTTTTTCAAAGATGTCCTCTAGTCTCATCCGCATCCCGGAGTTCTCAAGGGTGAGGCCCTGTTTCTCAGAGAGAGCGGGAGTCCACCCTCCCCCGTTTTCTCCTGCCCTAGGAGACTCCTAGTTCTCTTCGGGGGGGAAACTGGGTCCACTTCAGAAAGCGTCCGGGGAGATGGGAGGATTCACAGAGGGCTTGAGATGCTCTGGATCGGTGAAGAACGAGAGCCTGAGATTCCGAGGATTACAGGGAAGGAAAGAGGCCAGTCTTGGAAAAGGACAAAGCACTGGAATTAATTAGCCGGCTTCGTTCCCAGGCCTCCACTGAGGTCCTGTGCCAGGACCACAGTCTGGTAGAAATGAAGCTACAGGCTTTGGTTTAGACAAACAAAAATCCACCATCACCAAAACACAGTAGATTTTAAAACGTTTCAAAAATGAGGTTTTTGGCCAGAAGGTTTCATTTGAAAAGAAACTGGATTGATTGATTGATTTTGACTTTTTAACGCTCAGCCACTGATTCTCTTGAAAATAAGAGTACAGTGGGTGGAAGTGAGGTGGCCGTTGCTTAAGTGAGTTCTTCCCCACAATTCCCATCACTTCCAGGGTCATCCGTCTTAACCCATTATTCCATCTGTCTGGCCCTGTGTGCATTTGAGATTCCATTCTGAATTAGACTGGAGAACCATTTTCTGTGGAGATTAATCCATGGACCAAAGATTCAATTCCAGCAGTGAGGCAGAGGAGCAGCGCTTACAGAGCTGGCCGTCCTCACCATACAGTGAGGACAAAGAGTGGGACCCTGAAAGAATTCTATGAGACTTTGAAGCATATCCCCTGGCTTTGTGCCACAGCTGTCCTGTTTCCTTATCATTCATGGAAGACCTGAGCTAAAAGCAATTCTGTGGTCTTTGGGGTCTAAAAGACTGTGGGAAGGGAAGTGGATGCTGGAGAAGCACTGACCCTGGTGAAGAATTACTGCCTGTCACTCATTGTGCCCGCACTTGAGTGTGGTTTCCTTCTCTGGCCGTTTTTCAAGATGGCTGTCATTCCTGTCTTATGGATGAGACATTGAGGCTAGGAACAGCATGTTTGCCCAGGACCGCCAGTAAGTAGAGGCATACATTCTTTCCTCAACATGTAACTCCTCTTAGTCAGAATAGGGCCAAGTGGGCTTCAGAGAATTTTAGCCGATAACGAGTGATGAGGTTTATAATTGGAAGAACCAGTGGACTTGGTCAGAGGTGATGGCTCTGAATTGTGACCCTCCCTTTTTGACCGCATAAGAGGGAAGTGACAGCTCTTACCTCCTCTGGTGGCGGAAGGTTGACTTGCTGCACACGGCTGTGCCGGCTGTGCCGTGCTCTGCTTCTGGATGAGGAGTTCCTCGTCACCCGCATTCTCTTTTGTATGTGTGAATATGCATGTGCAACACTTACGTTCCTGGTGCCCTGAGGATCAGAAGAGGGCAGACTCCCTGCACTTGGAGTTACAAGACAGTGGTGAGTCACCATGGAGGTGCAGGAATCGAACCTGGGTCCTTTGGGAGGGCAGCCAGTGCTCGTGACCACAGAGCCATCTCTTTGGCATCATCATCACCATTGTCTTGCAGGTGGGATACCACTTTAAATTCATAACAAAGGGCATGAGTAGGATTTGAAGGCTGCAGGAAGCTATGAACTTCATTGTGCACAGACTTCTACGCTGCTCCAGGGACAGAGCCCAGCCAGTCCTGATTGTGGCACCAGCCTGGCTTGAACAACTGCAGGAAACGGAAACACGGCCAGAGCTTCCTTTGCACGCACACGCCAGTCTCGCTTCAGTCATGCTTCAGGACCTCTAGCATCATCTGTGTTCCAGTTGGAATTCCACCTTTCTTTTCCTTTCCGTCCTTCAACAAAGATGCACTCAAACACACAGATGGACACAGAACAGAAGAAAGTGAAGCAAAAGGCGTAAAGCCCAGCGGGCGGCAGCACTCTTGAGAACCTTAGGGTGGGCTACATTTTGCACTTTATCAACAGCTTCCCTAAACTTTGCCCTTCCATCTTCTGCTTCCCTTCTGGCCATCCCACTAGCCCAGGGATTTGGCTTTAATAACTTTAACACAGGCTTGTGCTACACAGGAGTTACCTTGGCTGCACCTTCATAGCTCCTTCCAGCTGTCCTGCTGTCCTGAGGGAGTGCCCTGGCTGTGCCAGGACCGTCTTCCTCCTCCTGTCAGCACTCAGGCCCTTGGAGGCTGGATCAGTCGCCCATATTCCTTCCACAGTCTCTGTGGCATTTGGCAGGCTTACTGCTCTCCTTGGCTTCAGTTTTCAAACTTCCGTTCTTCCCCTGGAGCTCTGTTTTTCACGCAGTAGGTCTTCCCGAGTCGGCTAGACCCTTCGTAGAGTTGTGCTGAGAGATCTAAATTTATGTCATGGTTCTTCCTAGCCATGCGACCTTGAACATTTTACTGAACTTTGGTGTATTCATCTATGAAACTGTCTGTGTGAGTCATCTTCAGATCTGGCTGATATTTAGAATGGCCTAAAAACTTAATATCAGCGCCTCAGACTTCACTTCTCAAGAGGGTGCTGTGTGGTTTAGTTGAGATTATGTGTACCAAGTGTCTGTCTCAAGGCCTGCAGTGTGGCTATTTAATAACACAGAAGTACCAACTTCAGTTCAGTCAGCAAACAGTCACTGAATGTTCACTGTGTGCCAGGCACGGGAGCAGGTGCATGACAGGTGGGGCTAGGGGAGGCTGTAACCAGAGGCCTGACCTGTGATGATGAGTTCTAACTCTGTTTCTGTTCAGTGGCCTTTTGGTATCCGGTGCCTCATGAGTACCTGCTGGTCACTGTTGAGAGTGAACTCACACAGGGTGTAGCACAGACTTCAGGTCTCAGGTATTCTGGAGGTGAAGGCAGAGGAGGCAGAGCTAGCCTGTGACACAATGAGATCCTTCTTGAAGAATGTAAATAAGCCGAGTGTGAGGGTGTTTACCTATGATCCCAAACATAGGAGACTAAGGCTGGAGGATTCTGAGTTCAAGGGGAGTCTGGGTTAGATGGCAGGTTCAAGGCCAGCCTGGCCTATGCAGCAAAACTTTGTCTCAAACATCCTTAAATAAATAAATAGATAGATAGATAGATAGATAGATAGATAGATAGATAGATAGATAAATAAATAAATAAATAAATAAATAAATAAATAAATGATCTCCCTCTGGGGTCACCCTCCCCATGATTTGCTCTTGACCTTCATACTACCTCTGCTCCTCAGTTATGTGCTTCTCACTTCTGGAATCTCTCCCATGCCTCAGCGCTTGCAATAACTTTTATTTTACAAATCTAGTCTTCCTTGGCTGTCCTAGAATTCATACAGATCCACCTGCCTCTGCCTTCCAAGTGCTGGGATTAAAGGCATGTGCCACCAAACCCAGCTGAAATACACTTTTGTGTGAAATATATGTTTTAATGGCAATATTTTATCTACAAAGCTTTTTATTATTCTTGTACAGGAAGTAAAAAGTGTTATACTTTCAGTGTAACTGGTAGCCATGAATGGTTGACTCATCAACCAAGTTTTTCATGGTACATCAAGAGTCTTAGATGAAACTCTACCTTTTTTGTTTTGTTTGTTTTTTGAAACAGGGTTTCTCTGTGTAGCTCTGGCTGTCCTGGAACTTTCTCTGTAGACCAGACTGGCCTTGAACTCACAAAGATCCACCTGCCTCTGCCTCCCGAATGCTGGGATTAGAGGCGTGTATTGCCGATACCCACCTGAAACTTTACTTTATGAAATTAATTTGAGACAGAGTCTCTTGTAGACCAGGCTGGCTTCAAATGTATCATATAGTGTTCAGAAATGACCTTGAGTTTCTGATCCTCCTGCCTCCTCGCAAGTGCTGGCGTTATCGGTGTGCACCACCATCCCCAATTAATGTCGGGCTGGGGAGCCCAGGGCCTCATGCATGCTGAGCACTCACTCAGTCACACTCCCAGCTTCTTTAAATTTAATGTGCAAGTAATGGGTTTCATCATGGCATTTTCCCCACCCACACTTACTCTTCGAGATAGTGTGTTGCTGTGCAGCCCAGGCTGGCCTTGAGCTCTCAGTATTCCTCCTACCTCAGCCTCCCATCTGGCTTATTATGGTATTTTCTTTTGAAAATTTTTATTTATTCAGGGTGTGTATGTGTATATGTGTGTTGGTATGCATGCCATGGCACATTTGTGGAAGTAAGAGGACAACTTTCAGAAGCCAATATCACCTTTCCCCTTGTGAATGCAGGGTCTCTCTCTTGTTTTTTCTACCATACTGCTTCAGTCAGGCTGCTAGTCTACCAGCTTCTGGGCAGTTGTCCTGTCTCCACCTCCCTGTAGGAGTGCTGGGGTTACTGTGTGTGTGGGGGGGGGGCAGAGTCTTACCATGTTATTCTGTCTAGTGTGGAACTCGTTGTGTGGACCAGCTGGCCTCAGATCTTCCGTGTTTCTGGCTCTGAGCACTGGGATTATAAGTGTGAACCACCATGCCCAGCCACATCCAGCTTTTAATGTGGTTCCTGGGATTGAAATGGTTTTCAGACTTGGGAGGCTAGCCACCTTACCCACCAACCCATCTCCCTGGCCTTTTAGTCTGGCGCTTTAATACATATATGTCATTATACTTTGTTCTTATTCATCAACTTTTGGCATCCTTAAGGCTCAAATGTTACTTCCTTCATGAAGCCTTCCTTGGTATCTATAATGTAAAATGAATGCTCCATGAACTCTCCTTTTCCTCCTCCGTCTGTACAGCCTTTCCTTTGTAGCACTGACATGACTCATGATTGCATATCATCTGCTGTGACTATTCTAATATGCACTAAGGGCTCTTTACACCCCCTCTGCATTTAGATTCCCCTCTCAGCGTGCATTGCAGTAGTAAGGGCTTGTGCAATGGGAAAAAAAAAGTACAACTCCTTGTGAAAGTCTTTAGCCTGACACCAAAAATAAGATCTTGACAGGAAAAAAAAATCAATACATTTGACAACATCAAAATTAAAAGCCTTTTGCTCTCTATAAAAGGCTCAGTCAGAAAAATGAAAAGGTAAGCCACAGACTGGGTGTCACAATAGAGGTCACAGGGACAGATTTGTATTTAGGATATAGAAAGAGCCCTTCAAACATAGCAGTAAGAAAACATGTTCCGAATACAAAGTACAAGAAAGTCCTGAACAGATATTTTTGCAAAGGGAATATTCAGGTGGCACAGGGGCACTTGGAAGTAGGTTCACCATCACAGCTCTTAGGGAGATGCAGAGTAAAACAAGAATGATGTAATGTTCCTTCCCTGCCACAGTGGCTAAAATGCAGAGCATTCAGAACAGCTGTGAAAATGGCACACCCACTCCATTGGTGTTAGTCTAGAGAAATGAACCTATGTTCACATAAAAATGTGTCCATAAGTGTTCATAACAGATTTATTTAAAATAGACTAACACAGAAAACAGCCCGTAATACAAGGTTTCCACAGATGACTGAAAAAACAAATTTCACTCTATGGCCATACAGTAAGATATTACTCAGGATTGAAAAGAATTAACCACTGCTACACATGATGACCTGGGAGACTTGGACACATGTCTATGAGTCCATCCAGCAGGAGACTGAGAAAGATCCTGAGTTCAAGGCCAGTCTGGGCTATACGGCAAGTTCCTGCTTTGTGTGAATTGTATATTGAGACCCCATTTCAGAAACAATCAAACATTTTTCTGAGTGAAAAGTTAAGTATTACGTATTTTCGTATTCTAATCCTATTATAGTCTGGAAGTGTTAAGTTAATAATGCTTGACAGGGTTAGGACTCAGAAGGGATGTATTAGGTTATGTGAGGGAGTATTTTGTGTGTGATGGGACAGTTCTGTTACTTAAATGAACACACATAATAAGAGTGGGAGAGAGGGGCTGGGGGAGAGAGAGAGAGCTCTCCAGCTAAGGTCTATAGCTGAATTAGTATATTGTCGTTTCCTGCTTCTGATGGTGTGCTGTAGTTATCTAAGTTTTCATGGGGAGCCTGGTAAGCCGTACATGGGAACTTCCTGTGTTTTTGTAACTTCTTGTGAGCCTTAAAACTATTTCAAAGTACAACATATATAAATATAGGGAAATGTTCTTATAAGGGATATGTTGGAGCATTTAGGGCTTCAGTCATGAAGTTTATGTCACTTTCAAATGTTTGGCAAAAGTAGTATACGCACACACACATGTGCACACACACACATGTGCACACACACACACATGAAGGGTTAAGGGTTGGTGAGTTTAGTGGCACATATTTTTATTGTGTTAAAGCTAACTTGCAACTTTTCTCAGGGTTTAATTTTTTCAAAATAATTTAAGAAAATTTATATATATGTATATATAAAGCAGACAAGAGGGAAGTACCATCCAAGGCCAGGACTGCTCCAGCAAACCTCAGCCTAACAGTCCGTCGTGGACTGATCATAAAGTGCTCTCCCAGCCCCACCTACCCAGCGACTGCAAAGCCTGCCTATTTCAGAGTAACAGGGAAAGGTCGGAACTCACAGTGTTACTACTTGACGTTGTAGTCATCTAGAATGGTTACTGAACTTCGGTATTGTTTTTCTTGGAGTTATTTAATAAAAAAAAATAAATATAGTCCTGTGACAAGTATTATTTACTGAACTGAGTTAGTTCGATTCCTAGCAACCACATGGTGGCCCATAACCATCTCTATTGAGGTCTGATGCCGTCTTCTGGCGTGCAGGTGTACATGAAGATCAAACATTCATCTACAAAAAATAAAGACTATTAAAAAAATAAATTGAAACAAAATTTTTTGTGTTTACACTTCAGCAGGGTCTTTATTATGGTTCTGTTGCTGTGATAAAACACACGAACAAAAGCAACTTGGGGAGGAAAGGGTTAACTCTGCATACTCTCCTAGATAACAGTCCATCACTAAGGGAGGGAGGACAGGAACCTGGAGGCAGGAGCTGATGCAGCAGCCATGGAGGGGTACTGCTTACTGCCTTGCTCCTCATATCTTGCAGCACCCCTCCATGGCCTCAGTGATCAACTGTTACCCGCTTTCTTACCAGGACCCCTCCCTAGAGGTGGCACCATCCACGGGCCCTCCCACAGCAATCATCAATCAAGAAAATGCTCTACAGACCTTCCTGGACATGAGCCTGGTGGGATATTTTATCAACTGAGGGTCCCTCTCAAAATAACTATAGCCTGTGTCAAGGTGACAGAAAACTAGCCAGCCAAGCAGTTTCTTCGTACTTCAATCTATCTGTAGTCACACACTTATTCTCTCTCTTCTCTATTTCCCTTCCCTCATCTTTAGAATTTTCTCTTCATTTATCTGCTTCTAAGCCCTAGGCTAGGCTGCACCCAAGTTTCTGAGCCCTAGGATGAGGAGGACAGAAGACCTGTGCATTGGTCAGTTTCTCGTCAGTACCCTGGACAGCTCCAGACCTCTATCATCTTTCTCTCTTCCAGCCTTTTCTCTTCCTCCCCTGATGGATTCACACATTTGGTTGTCATCCCTGTGGTGTGTGCCCAGTTTTCAGACGTCACAGAGTTGTAATCAGAATGAATTGGAAAGATTCTTAGCTTATTCTTAGAGAAAGATTTCCCGTTGTGATGGTCAGGATTGTAAATTTGTTAACTTGCAGGGAAGAAACAAACAATCCCAAGGATTTGTCTATCTTCAGATTTTCCTGCACTTACAGGTTTGTTGTTGCTAGAAAAAAATCTTTCAGCATGAAGGCAGATATACTCTGGGAGGTAAAAAAAGAGAGAATTCCAATCTGAGGAGGCTGGGGAGGTGGCCCAAACAGTAAAGACATTTGTCACCAAGATTGATGGAGGCTACATGGTGGAAGGGGAAAATGGACTCCTGAAAGTTGCTCTCTGATCCCCACGTGTGTTCTCTGGTGCATATATGCACACCCCCTCCCCCAGAAAATAAGTGACTGTAAAGAAATAGAATTCTAGTTTGAACAGAAATCAGTTCTTCACTAGTAGATTCTAGGAAATAGAGAAGGAACGTCATTGCATGAGGGTAGGCACAAAGGCTAGAGAGGGAAAGTCAGCATGGATTTGGGGAGGATGCAGAGTTACATGTTTCATACCAGTGTGCCCTGAACACACAGTTAAAGGGTGCATCTAACACTTTTAAATATGTATGTGTGTGTGTGTGTGTGTGTGTGTGTGTGTAGGTCAGGCTGGCCTAAAATTCACAACCTGCCTACCAAGTGGTGAAATTACAATCCTGTGTCACCGTGCCTGGTCTTCTTTGTTTTTTGGGCTTTTCTCTTTCTTTCTTTTCCTTTCCTTTTCTTTCCTTCCCCTTCCCCTTCTGTTTCCCTTTCTTTTCTTTTCTCCTTTCTTTTATTTGAAGATAACTTCTCACTACCTAGCCCAAGCTGGCCTGATGCTCACTGTATTGCCCACTCCGTCTCATGGCAGTTCTGCCTTGGCCTTCCAGATGCTGGAATCACAGATGTGTGTGAGTACACTTGACAATATCTTATGCTTTCCTGACATTGGTGATCTACTGCTTCCTCATGCTCAGAGGCAAAGAAAGAGGCTCGAGAGTTGTTGATAGCTGCCATTAATTGTCAGCTGTCAGAATCTAGGGTCGCAGCATGCTTGCAGGGGCTTATCTTGGTCTCTCGTTTGAGGTGGGAAGGCACTCAGCTGCAGGTGGCACCGCTCGGCCATGTAAGTGGAGAAGGAACTGAGCAACTGGACACAAACTTCTCACGTTCTGCCTTCTGATCGTGCATGGGATATGAGCAGATGAGTTGAGTCCCAGCTGCCTTTAGTTGCGTCTCTCAGGCTATTTAATTTTAAAAGAGGAGAAAAAGACAAACATTTCTTTTTCAACTAAAAATACCGTGAGCGCGCACGAATGTGTGCCGTGGTGCATGTGCGGAGCCGGAGAACAACACGAGTGAGTTGAGTTTCTCTTTCCACCATGGAGGTGGTGCCTGAACTCAAGTTGCCAAGCTTGGTGGCAAGCACCTTTCCCTCCGAGCCACTTCACTGGCCCTTTCTTCCCTCTTTCTGTTTTAAATTACTTTTTAGCATACAAAGTAATGGGTTTCGTTAAGACATTTTCCTACATATGTGTCGTTGCGCTTCCTTTAAGTTTATCTGTTTTTCTTTCTTGTTGCTTTCCCTCGTGTCCCATGCCCCCAGCACTGGTTCCCTTCTTTCAGACAGTCCTCCTTCTACTTTCTTGTCATGTACATTCCACTGTCTCCTTTCATCGTAAACTCTTTTTCTCCTCTCTAACAGTTGTTTCTAGTTTAATGACACACACATAACTAATTTTAAAAACAGGTTCTGTGTGTAAGAAAAGGTGGTATTTTATTTGTTTTTGTTTGTTTGTTTAGGTTTTTTTTTTTGAGACAGGGTTTCTCTGTCTAGCCTTGGCTGTCCTGGACTCACTTTGTGGACCAGACTGGCCTGCCTCTGCCTCCCTGAGTGCGTTTTCCATGTCTACATGTGTGCGTGCATGTGTAGGCCTATTAATTGCAGCCACAGGAAAATCAGCACAATTTGATTTACACCCGTGACTCCTCTGCAAGAACAATACATGTTTTTAACCATTGAGCTGCCTCTTCACCTCAAAAGGATAGTATTTTCTGTCTGAGTCTGGCTTATTTTGCTCAACATAATCATTTCCAGTGGCATCTATTTCCTGTCCATGTCATAATTTCATTTTTTATGCATGATTAAAATGCTGTTGTGGACACATACCACGTTTTCTTTCTCCATTCATCTGTTAGTGAGCATCTAGGCTGGTTCCACTTCCTGGCTGTGGTGAACAGTAGCAACGCACAGCTGTGCATGCTGCAGCTGTGTGCGTTGTCGCAAAGTGCAGCTGTCTGTGTGATCTGACCTCAGAGCGCAGTGGCGGCACCAAGTCATACAGTGGTTCTGCTGCAGAACAGGGACTGAGGTGAAGTATCAAGTTAACATTGGGGAGGCTGGAGGGATGGCTCAGCAGCTACGAGTACTTCCTGTTCTTTCAGAGGACCCATGTTAGGTGGCTCACAGCTGCAGCTCCAGAGAATCCAATGACCTCTGGACTCCTCGCACCTGCACTGATGCGCTTATATCCACCCACTGACACATGCACAATTTAGTAAGTGTATTTTGAGACAGAGTCTCACTGTGTAAACCTGACTGGCCTGGTGCTTGCTCTGTAGACCAGAACTCACAGAGACCCGCCCACCTGTGCCTCAAAAGTACATATTTTAAAAACGATTACTATATGAAAGAAGTCAGTTTGCAGAGGAAGTCTGGAAGCTGCCCCTCACCTAGGCTTCATCTGACCAGCAGAGCATGTGCATGCACACACAGCCATGAAATGCAGAGGAGAGAAGAGGCCTATAGAGGTCCTATAAAGGACTGTAGACCCCATGGCTGGATCCTTTGGGGGTTGTTTCCCAAGTGTTCTAGCTCACTTCCATTCATGGGAATGCTTTTCTTTCTTACTGAGCTGTCTGTCCCTATTTCTAATCATGGGGAAAAGCCCAGAGATAAAAAACAAGATTAAAGAAAAGTAAAAGGGCCTGCAAGATGGCTCAGAGGGTAAAATGCAAGTGCTTCACAAACTTGACAGGCTGAATTCGAGCCTAGAAGTACATGGTAGAAGAGAACCAACTCTCAAAAGCTGCCCTCTGACCTGCGCATGTGTGCTGTGGCACGCATGTACATGCCCCAGAACCCACATATGCTAATAGTAACATTTTATAAAAAGTTTAGTTTTATTTCTGTGTACTCTCATATGTGTGTGTGCGCGCACGCGCGCACGCCATATGTGTTTGGATGGCTTCAGAGTCCAGAGGAGAAAATCGGATCCCTTGAAAGCCAGAGTTACAGGTGGTTGCTGGGTGGTGCTAGGACCCAAACTCTGGTCCTTTGCAGCAAGTACTCTTAACCTCTGAGCTTTCTGTAGCTCATAAATAATTTTTATTTTTTTAAGAAAGGATAAACAAGAGGAGAGCTGAAGAAGGATGCTATGAAGGAGAAAAGAATAAGGGATTAGAAAAAAAATGAAAAGAAAAAAACCTCAAACTAAAGTTATCAATAATGAAAAGTTCAAAACCAAAATTATATAAATTTAAAAGTAAAATACAAAGACAGGAGGGTATTTTAAAATGTAAACAAGGTCTGGGTCTGGAGAGATAGCTCAGCAGTTAAGAGCAATGGCTGCTCTTCCAAAGGAATTGGGTTCAATTCCCAGCACATAGCAGTTCACAGCTGTCTGTAACTCAGAGACCTGACACCCACAGGTATACGTGTGGGTAAAACACCAATATACATAAAATAAAAACAGATAAATTATAAAATGTAAAGCCATGTGTGGTAGTGCACAGCGTTAATTCCAGAATTTGAGTTCCAAACCATCCAGGGCTGCACAGTGAGACTGTCTCTAACAAAACAAAACTGAGCAACCAAATGGCTGTGCTTATCTGTAATCTTGTAGCCCCTGGAAAGCAGAGGCAGGAGGATGAGGAGTAAAATGTCATCTTTAGCTATATTGTAAATTCAAAGCCAATCCAAGCTGTAGAGATTCTGCTTCAAGAGAGAGAGAGGAGAGAGAGAGAGAAAAAAAAAAAAAGGCTGTTGAGATAGCCATCTGCTGCGGGGCCTTTTGATCTGAGTTTGACTCCTCACATGTAGAAAGAGAATCTACTGCAGCAAGTTGTCCTCTGACCTCCGCACAGACATTGTAGCACACATATCCCCCAGTAAATAAATATAAAAAGTATTAACTCTTACCCCCCCAAAAAAAACCAAAAAGGCAAAACCAGTGAGTAAAAGTTTTTTTTTTTTTTTTTTTAAAGCCAAAAAAAACTTAAGGATGTATGAAAGGTAATAATAAAAATATAGACATTGGACTGGTGTTGTTGATTATCAATATTTATATTTGATTTTTCTTTTAGTTAAACAGTGGTTATCCCTAAACCAGCTGTCTACCCAAATCACCACACAAGGACAAGGATGTATTTAGTTATTCAAGAGCACAATGCTGGGCAATAGTTACTCCAAACTAAACCTCCCAAGCCCGCATAGCTTCCTCCCATTCAGAATTTATACTTGCTTTTCGTCATATCTTAGGTCTGGTTCATCTCTCCTTGTGGTTCCAAGAGGTCTCCTCCCGAATCTCCTCTTATGCCCTCCTACTGGCTTCCTTCTCCTCCCCTCTGGATCAGGATGTCCCACTCTATTCTCTCCATTGCTTAGCATTGTGGCTGGTTGTTTTATTGACAATACAGAGAACAAATGGCGGCATGTTTACACAAACTTGAGACCGGTGATGCTTAGAATAAGCATCATAATGCAATGTCCGGATTGAAACCAGATAGTGGGGTAGAGAAGTCAGCATTTGAGTGAACAAGGGTAAATTGTATACATTCCACAAGAACATTATACCAACAGACTGGCAAGATGGCTCAGTGGGTAACGTATTTGCTGTGTAAGCCTGATGACCTGAGTTTGATCCCTAGAATCCATGTGAAGGTAGAGTGAAGGCACCAACTTCATAAGGTTGACTTCTGACCTCCACATGTATGCATGGTACTCAGGTGCCCTACTAGTAGTAGTAATTTTTATTCTAGCTATTATTACAATAATGACAATAATAACTTAAAATATTTTTCAAGACAGGGTTTCTCTATGTAGCCCTGGCTGTCCTGGACTCACTCTGTAGACAGGCTGGCTTCAAACTTAGAAATCTGCATGCATCTACCTCCTGAGTGCTGGGATTAAATGCCTAGCTAATAACTTTTTTTTAAATCAGTAAAATTTAAAGTAAAAAAAATACTCATATTAAAAAGAAAAAGAGGGAAATAAATACCAGAGTTTTGAAAAATGCAAGTGGTAATGGAGCAGTTTTGTTTTGTTTTGTTTTGTTTTTTCCTGTATCCTGAAGTTTGATGGTTCTGAGGCCGAGGCTGACAGTTACGAACATGGATGTAGGAGAGTCAGTTGGGCCTCAGGTCTTTGCAGTGGTTCTGCTGCTGCTGAGTCTGTACCGCACAGCTGTCTGATACCTGTCAGAACTGGTCCATGGTGGCAGTTTTCCCTCTTTGAGTACCAGAGACCTTTTCTGGTCTTTATCTAATTTTGCAGTCTGTGAGATGGACAAATTGCCTCACCACCCTGACACTCCTCAGACCGTACCTCCTGGAGTAGCTAATGTTTTCCTGAGGGGTGAGCATGGAGGGGTCTCCCAAGTGCCCTGGGAGTGGGAGCCAGTTCCAAGGATTGTCCACCTGATGATCTCAGATGGAGCAGCCTCAGGCTCTCCTCAGCTGGTGAGAGTCCTGCCAGCACTGACAGAGTCAGGCCTCCTGCCCGCTGTGCCGCTCAGCTTGCCGGTGTCCTCTTTCTTCAGCACTGCCTTCCCTGCTCTTCCTGTGTCCAGGGGCTGAGGCAGGTGCAGGCCACATTGATGCTTCTGAGAAAGTGCCCGCTGCCCGCTGGGTCACATGGTATGACAGAATGGGATTAGTTTCCACCTCTGACCTGCCTGCTACAGTACTTCCTGTTCCACCAAACCCACAACTGTTCAAGGCCTGTGAGGGCTTGTGTGCTTTTCCTAAGGTAGAAATTTTCTCTCGTTTCTTGTCTTACGCAGAGCGCCTATCTTATTCAGAAGCCAGAAAACATGTTTTCAAGAGAAATTTTTATAATATTTTGTGTTTTGTTTTTATCACAACAAAGAGTTTTATTGTCCTCACTTTTCCAATTAATAAACTGACAAGATTGGTAGGTAACATGTCTGTTCAATGTGGCATCGCTAGAAAATGGTGGGTCTGAGTCTTAAATTTCTCTAAATCCAGCAGGGTTTCTTTCTAAACATTATACTACTAGTTGGGACTTTTTCTTGTGTGTGCTAAGTTAGCCATTTTAAGTGTGTCAGCCCATGGCATTGGTTACACCCACAGTGCTGTATGGATAGCACCATTAAAGCTTCTCCGTCATCCCAGACAGAAACACTTTACTCACTAAGCAGTGCCGCTTTGTTCTCTGTGTTTCCACACCTGGAAACATCTGCTTTCCCTATCCATGGATTTGAATATTCTGCGTCCCTCTTCTACAATCATGTGTATAGAATCAGATAATGCTTGTCGTTATGTATCGGGCTCATTTCACTTACAATGTCTACCTGACTTTTCTGCCAGGGTAACTTATAAAAGAAAACATTGATTTGGGATTTACAGTTTCAGAGGCACGGAGTCTGTGATGGTGGAGCAGAGGCCAGGAAGAGCTGAGAGCTCCTACTTTGATCTAAAAGCAGGAGGCAGAGAGAACAGGGTCGGGGGAGAAAACACCGGGAGTGGTGCAAGTCTTTTGAAACTTCAGAACCTACCCCAGCGACACGCCTCCTAGCCTTTCCCAACAGTTCCACCAACTGGAGACCAAGTATGGAATGATGTGAGCCTCTTGGGGGCCTTCTCATTTAAACAACCTCAAGATCCGTCGCTGTTGTAGCATGTGTGAGGACTTCTTTTCTCTTTGGGACCTAATAGGGTCTTGTGATTACAAATGAGAGAGCTTCCTTCAGGTCACCAGAAGTGATGGGAATTATTTTTAGCAACCTTTCCAAATGGAGACATTTCATGCCCAGAAAGAAGTTCACTGTCAGCCATATGGCAAGAGGCTGGGGACCAAAATATTTTATATTTCAAAATATCTCTTAGTAGTAATAGGTTATTGTCTCTGATATTTGACCATTGTGTCAACATAGCAATATTCTGCTTGGTGCTTGCCTTCCGTGTGAGCCAGCACGTGTATCCAGCAGTGCCATGGCCTATAAAAAGCCAACTCCAGACTTTTGCTAGGTCTGTGTTTCTATCATTTCAGTGATAGGCTGTCTTTTATTTCTTTGTGTCAATGGACAACCTGAAAAAGATCTCGGTTCTCTTTTTTGACTGACCCTTGTTAATATCGGATGTTTCCTGTCACTTACCCTCGAAGCTGCCAGTTTATGTGTCAGTTAGCTGGCCCTCGGTCTTCTGAGCGGGAGTCACATGCTGCAGAGCTGGGCCGCTCCTGGCGCTCCTGGTTAAAACCCTGCTGCTCTGGGGGCAGTTGACAGCACTCGATGTGCAGACCGGGATTGACTTCCCCATGAACCTCAGCTGGCCTGTGCCATGACCAGGCTGGTGGCGGTTCTTTACAGGCGGCCTTCACCTGCTCCTGAGGCTTCACAAATCGGGGCGCAAAGACGTCAAATCTGAGCTGATAACATCTTACAGACGTATTTCTACACTTATTTTTAGATTATATGAATTATTGCCATATGGTATACGTAGTTTGGAGCTGCTTGGAATATGCTCAGCTTATATCTAGCTGCCTCCTGGGTTTCTGGATAGGAGTGTTTCTCTAAGACTGAATGTCTATTTTCAGTTGTCTTGCCAAGTCTGCAGTAACAGGAAGACATTTGGAACACAGGGTACACTGAGTTATTAGCAAGTCAAATTTAAACACATGCACATGCTCTTTACACACACGTACACACCTGAACATGCATTCACACACGCACACACAATCTGAGTATAAAAGCCACCAACAAATATAAAAAAATTCACCACTTCTTAAGTTCTAACTGATTCATGAAGAAATAGAAAATCTAAATAAACCTATGCTAAGCAATGAGTCTCATCAATAATCAAGGAACTTCCATAAAAGAAATATTGGGAGCATATTATTCATTGGTGAATTCTATAAATGATCAAAGGAAAATCAATACTATTTTAAGACTCCTGGAGAGAACACAGAAGAGCAGAGAACATGTTCTTATTATGTGAGGACCGTATTCAACATCATGAGTCAGACAAACACATCTCCAAAAGGAAACTACGGCCTGGCCCCTGCTCTGCATACAGAAATCTCCAGTGCTGGCAAGCTCAATTAAGCAGCCTACTTAGAGAACTGTATTTAGTGACCAAATGGGATTTAGCCCATTAATTTAGGTGCACCAACCAATGTGATGCACCATATTAATAAAAGACAGACAATGCATGGTCATTTCAGTAGATACAGGGAGACAGTTTGATAGAATCTAGCACCTTTTTCCTAATAAAAACACTGGGATGGAAATCGGAGGGCCCTTCTTTGCTTTGTGAAGGACATCTACAAAAAGAAAAGAAAATGTGATATGCATCAGGTCACTGGAATCCTGCAGGCTGCCTGGTTCAGAGGCGCAGTGGGAAGCTCTGCAGATGAGATGGGAAAGGAGTGCAGAAGGCAGGGTGATGTGGTTATCAGCAGCAAGTGCTGGCTCCTGTATCTGGCACTGTAGTTTGAGGCCACATCGTTGCCCACAAACAGTCCTGTCACGGCAGCTGCCTCTCTGTCCAGTCCTCCGGTTTCACAGCCCGCATTAGTTCACAGCTACGCCTGAGCCTCGGGCTTCGACAGGGACTTCATTATTTTCTCATAACCTTGGTGGAAGTGTCTTTCCACAGAATGGGACCCAGCCGGCAAGCTGGTAATGGGACTCGGAGTCCCTGCCCACATCTCCATTATGTTGTAGCGTCAACCTACATCAGCTGCAGTATCTGTTTTCTGTTTCTTTTTCGGTGGCCAGTCTGACTGCCTCAGTTTTGTTTGTTTGTTTTTAATGGGGTTGACCTACTTCTCCTTAGTGCTCAACACAAGACCCAGTACTTGGAGACTGACTGTTGGTATACGGTTCTCCATCACGGCTTCCTTGACACCAACCTGCAGGTAACTGTGACCATATTGTTTTCAGACTTAAATTTTTATTTTTATTTTATTTTTTTAGACAGAATCTCACTATGTCTTCGTTGGCCTGGAACTTATTTTGTATACCAGCCTGGCTTTGAGCTTAGAGATCTGTCCGCTCCTGCTTTTCAAGTGCTGCACTGAAAGGTCTGCCTCACCAGGCCTTGCCATCTTACTGGCTGGTGAAATGGAGAGGCACAGTCTGCTTTTCTGTATGTAGTTCTACACACAAATGAACAGCTGATAAGTGGCTGTGGTGACTGTGGTCACCTGGACAGTGGCCATTGTGATAGGTGCCGTACAGCACAGTATATACAGTGACTTAGTCACCTGGGCTTTTTGTTGTTGGTGGTTTTTTGAGATAGTTTCGCTGTGTAGCCCTGCTTGTCCTGGAACTCACTCTATAAACCAGGCTGGGCTCAAACTCAGAGATACGCCTATTTTTGCTTTCCAAGTGCTGGGATTAATTGCCCAGTATGGGCCATTTTCACATGGATGATCTTTATAGTAAAAATGCTTCTCTGGGTTTACATCTTTGAATGTCTTACTATGAGAATAGCACCGTTCTGGACCTAGGTGGAACTGGGATTCCACAATGACTTTTCTGAAACTAGTTATTGTGCTTGGTACCTTCATGATCGGCTAAACTCATCTGTTACTGCAAGACATATGTTTCCCATTGTTAGACTAAGGACTTGATGAGTCAAAACAGCCTGGGGCCTCTCTGTAGTCCTGGTTCATCTCTGCATGCTAGAAGCAAGCCCCGTTGTACCCATCCTGTCTCCCATTGCTGTCTCTGACCAAGTCAACCTGGAATTATGACCCCATTTCTTTCTTTTTTTTTTTTTCAACTGTAATTTTATTTTAATTTTGTGAAAATAAGCTGGAAGTTTAAATTGCTCAAAAAAAAAAAACAAAATGAAATAGACGCAGAAGCTTGTGAGGTGGGGGGAGAGGGTCTTAGGACCTCTGCAGGTTATACTCGCTCAGACCGAGGGAACAGCCAGACATGGGGTCTTGGCCCTGCCTGCCACTCTGAGACTGCGAAGTGGGAAAACTCACCTGGGCGCCAGAGAGGAACACATACTTCTTAGAGGCAGTGCCAGGCACCTGGAGTCAACTTTAAATGCAGGGGTGGCAGGGGACCATCTCAGAAGAAGGACCTCTTTCTCCACCACAAGCTGGAGGAGGGAAGCTGGTGGGACCTGATCGGGCCAAAATGTCATCACACATGGCCGTGGCCTAACAGTGGGCAGAGGACAAGGGGTCATGAAATGGCATTGAACATGTGACAAAAACTTGGGTGAGTTGTCAGGAGTGACCTGGAGGAAAGGGTGCCAGGCTTGAACTCCAGGCCAGGCGACATTGTGGTTGTGGTGGGCAAGCTAGGGCAGGTGGGGCTGGCGATGACAAAGAGGAGGCCGAGAGTCAGGAAGAGAAGAAGTAGAGAGGCACACCCACTACAGCACATCGGGAGAGAGCAACACAGTGCTTTCCAGTGCTTTCTTGTGAAGGGAGAGGCAGGTTTTGCTTTGGTTTTTCAAAAGCCTGAAGATGAGCTGCATCTACCCTTATAAAGCTCTGCTCTTACCAGTCACTTTACAGAACAGTGCAGAGTGCTCAGATATCGACCAGCAATGTTTCCTCTTTCTTTCCACCTTCCTCTCTTTTGAATTATTACTACCTGGAGGAGTCCCAAGACACCCTGCCTAGAACAAGGGGCAGCTTAGTGGGCAGACGTGGTGACCAAGGAAAGAGGGTGGGCCTGTAGCACGGGGAGGGCCTGATGGGCACAGAGCCCAGGGGCAAGGACCTGGGTAGCAGTAGGGCTGGCTGCCCCTCTGGCTGGAGTTGCTGGCTGTGGCCTTAGCTGACAGGAAGGCAGCTGAGTGGAAAGCCAGCTGGGCCCGGGCCTTCAGGTTGGTGGGGGACAGGAGCATGCTCAGAGTGGGTGGCCACAGGGGTAGCTGGTGATGCCAAGGCTGCAGAGGGCGTTGCAGGAGAGTCCAGCGTGGTGCCATAGGAAGATGCAGGGCTATTTGAAAGGCTTCTCAGCGGCAGGTACTGAATACATGGCTTCTTGCTCTTAGTGGCCAGAGCATCCTCTGCCTTTGGGATTTGCTGCTGTGACTCTGTCTGTGGCAGTTGCTTTTCTCTCTTCCTCCTTTTTTTTTTTTTTGGCCCTCTTTTTTTTAATTTTTATTTTTTTAATATTAGTTACAGTTTATTAACTTTGTATTCTAGCTGTAGCCCTCATTCCCTCCCAATTCTCTCCCCCTCATCTCCTCCGTGCCCCTTTCCAAGTCCACTGATAGGGGAGGTCCTATTCCCCTTCTGTCTGACCCTAGCTTATCAGGAATCTTCAGGACTGGCTGCAGTGTCCTCCTCTGTGGCCTAGCAAGGCTGCTCCTCCTCTCTTCCTCTTTTTCTTATTCCCAGTTGTCCGAGGCTGACCAGGTTGGATAGAGCTGCACATAAAGCTGCTGTCCTGTCTGGGCAAGCTCGTGGTATTTGATGGCCCCACTTTTTCTGCCTGTAACACCTGGCAGCAGGCTAGCTCACATGGTATGGAGCTTACTCACCTCTGTAAACCTTTCTGAGTTAGAGACCCCATTTGCACTCTAAAAGTACCTCTGCCTTCAGTACCTCCCCCATGCTGTTCATGGCTACTGTCTTGTCTAACGTTTCCCACTAAGGCTCCATCATGGCCATCCATGGTTACAAGACTTCTAAGAAATTTCATGCCAGCTCCTTTCTTTCCTTTTCTCTCTCTCTCTTTCTTTCTTTCTTCTTTTTTCTTTTTTTTCTTTTTTTTTTTTTTTGAGACATAGTCTCACTGTGTAGCTTTGGCTGACCCAGGACCACTATATAAACCAGGCTGGTATCAGCTCCTGTCTTCAGAACTACTCCCTTTTATAGTTTCTGACACTCACAGTGTGGATGTCCTGGCCTAGGAGAAGTTTTTCCTTCTTGCTGAGGTAGTTCTGCCATGGACCTCATCATGTAGGAGCTGGGAACCTTTGGAGGTTCCCTCTGTTGCTGTGCAGTGAGAGTCCCCGACCAGTGACCTCACAGAAGGACCAGAGCCATCTGCCTCTTTCTCCCCATCTGCCTGGGCTATAGCAGTGACCACTCAGTGGTTTAGAAAGGAAGCCAAACAGGAAGCCAGTTGTCTTCCAAGGAGTGATGAGCAACCTCCATGAAGACAGTCATCCTAATCCGCAGTGCTTTGGAAAGTAGGGGTAGAGTTCTTGCAGTGGAATACAGAGTAGTTTCTGGAGTGCCTGTCTAGACTGTGTGAACTAGATCTTAAAAGATGGAACCCATACCCGACACTGCTTGGGTGACCAAGAACCTGGGACTAGATAGCGCAGAGACGCAGGGTCTCAAAAGGAAGAAAAGCAGTGATAGTGACTCTTCATGATACTCGGCTCTTCTCAGATCACTGCCACATTCAGCCATCATCAGGAAAGCTTCCTCCTGCAGCAGATGTGTTTATAGAGACTCACAGCCAGAAATTACACACACACACGCACACACACACACACACGGTGGGGGCCGTGAGAGGACAGGGTGAGGAGCAGACCTTGGAACACACAGCTCTTAATGGGATCCCTCCATCAACTTCCTCCCCTCAGAGCTCAGAGAACCCTATAGAAGAGGAGGCAGAGGGAGTGTAAGAGCCAGAGGGTATGGAAGACACTAGAACAAGGTCCTCTAAATTAACTGAGCAATGCTCATATGAATTACAGACACTGAAGCAGGAAGCATGGGGCCTTCATGGTTCTGCACCTCTGTCTCTGTGTATATATTATAGCTTTCAGCTTAGGTTTTTGTCTTTCTTTCTTTCTTTCTTTCTTTCTTTCTTTCTTTCTTTCTTT
>NW_026596125.1:6766706-6792801 GCF_907164565.1 Psammomys obesus | reverse complement strand
TTCTTTCTTTCTTTCTTTCTTTCTTTCTTTCCTTTTCTTTTCTTTCTTTCTTTCTTCTTTCACAGGGTTTCTCTCTCTAGCTGTGGCCATCCTAGACTTGCCTTGTAGACCAGGCTGGCCTAAAACTCACCCAGATCCACTTGCCTCTGCCTCCCCAAGTGCTGGGATTACAGATGTGTAATCTGTAAACTGTGCCAGGCTTCAGTTTAAGTATTTTTATGGGATTCCTGAGTGTGCAAACAAGAGGGTCTCTCTGATTCTTGTGCCTACTCTTGGGACTCTTTTCTTCTTTTTATTATTTTTTAAATTTATTTTAAAATTTATTACAATTTATTCCCTTTGTATCCCAGCTGTGGCCCCTTCTCTCATCCCCTCCCAATCCCGCCCTCCTTCTCTCTTCTTCTCCTATGCCCCTCCCCTAGTCCACTGGTAGGGGAAGTCCTCCTCCCCTTCCATTTGACCCTAGCCAATCACATCTCATCAGGACTGTCTGCATTGTTCTCCTCTGTGGCCTGGTAAAGCTGCCCCCACCTCAGGGGGAGGTGATCAAAGGGGGCTCCTTTCGTTCTGTTGGTTTGTCTTGTCCAACTTTAATATGATGGTTTTTGTTTAATATTGTTATGTTTTGTTGTTATTTTTAGAAGGTCTTTTGTTTTTATTTGTTTGTTTTTGGATTTTTTGAGACAGGGTTTCTCTGTGTAGCCTTGGCTGACCAGGATCTCCCTCTGTAGACCAGGCTGGCCTTGAACTCAGAGATCTGCCTGCTTCTGCCTCCTGAGTGCTGGGATCAAAGGTGTGCACCACATTTGCCCAACTAGATGGTCTTTTCTAATGAGAGACAGAAAGGGAGTGGATCCTGATGGGAGGAGAGAGAGGAGAAACTGTAACCAGGATTTTTTGTATTAGAAAAAAAATCCGTTTTCAATAAAAAGGTGGGGAAAAGGATTTTGTGTAGTTGGGTATAAGCCAGAAAAAAAAAATGAGTGGCACTTGGAAGGTAAAGGCAAGGATGATCTGGAGTTCAAGTCTAGCCTTGGCTACATCGTCAGTTTGAGGCCAGCCTAGGCTACACAAGACCCTGTCTCAATAAAAGAAAAGTTGCCTTTCTGTCACTTCTGTAACTGGAGGCAAGGCAAGTTCAACTGGACCAGATTTTCTAAATATAGCATCTAGCCCCTGAGTTGCTCCACCTGTCCTTAGTTACTTGAGTGTGAGGCAAAGAGGCACCATTGCTTCAGGGCAGGGTTAGGAAATAGAATCCTTTTGCAACCTGAAGGTGGTGCAATAGGGCAAAAGGTGGGGAAATTTGGGGAAAATGAACATCATGGAATCTTGGTAGAGACCAGACATTCCTCACCTCTCTGTTTTCTGAATAATGTGTACTGGCAAGAGATGGGCAAAGAAAATGCACTTTGGACTTAACATTTGGTGACTTAGGTAAGTGGTGGTGGGTAGTAGCGATCAGGCAGAAGTTCTAATTGGAAACCTCTCAGTCATCCATCACCTCCAACCTGAGAAACAATGGCCAAGCATGTCATTACAGAACCCAGAGCAGGAAGGCCCCTGCAGCATCTTCAGGGTTATGGGGTGGGGGTACTTTCTCTTTTTCTCCTTCCTTCCTTCCTCTCTCCCTCCTCTCCCTCTCTCCCTCCCTCCCTCCTCTCTCTCTCCCTCCCTCCTTCCCTCCCTCTCCTCACCCCAAACCCTCTCTACAGGGTCTTATGTGGGCTGCTCTGAAACTCATCATGGAGCTGAGGCTGGCCTTGAACTCCATCCTCCACCTCCAGCGTTAGACTTCTGGGCTTCAGCACATCCCTTCAGGAAGCCTTCAGCAGCTGCACATGAGGCTTGGGCGGTGCGCTCAGTTTGTGTACCTCTCTCCAGGTGCATAGAGCCACACACCAGGCCCACAAACACGTTCTCTGATGAACAGAATCGTGTTCCTTCTCTGTCCTTGAAGCACTTGGCAGTGAAACCGGCCCCTTTGGGTTGAGGAACCAGGCATGTTAGATGCCTCAAAGTGAGGTGAAAAAGATACCAGTGTGTTTACTAGACGTGCACGCGTGAGGTCAAGTTGGCTGTATTTTAAGCGGTCTTGCGTGTGGCTGGTTCCAGGTCGATCCAGGTTGTGCTGGTTGAGTGAAGTAAGCTGGACTTCTGAGAAACCAGCCACTGCACTGGATGCCTCTCAGAGTTCCTCCCCCAGCTTCTTTGGAGACCAGGACCAGGACAGAGAAATATAAGAGCCCAAGCGAACAGTCGGGTTCTCATCCTTCCCTGGGGACCCTCTCGGTGGCCCTCTGTGCATCCAAGTTTTCTTTTAAATGGAACTATACCCCTTTTCACCCAATGTGGGTGGGAGATTTGTTTCAACTTGAGACCCTCTGTCCGTTCCTTCTGTCTTGTTGCTTCACACACTTGGTTGGTGGTTGTACAAATGAATGCCTAGTGCACACAGTTCTTTTTTTATTTTCGAGATAGGGTTTTGTATAGCCCAAGCTGGCCCTGAACCCGGGATGTAGCTGAGGATGACTCTTCATCTTCCTACTCCCACCTTCTGTCTGCTGAGCTTACTGGTGTGTGCTAACATGTCCAAAGAGCACACACATTTATTTAACTCTTAAAATTTTATTTATTTTTTATACGTATGACTGTTTTGTCTCCGTATGCACCACTGCGTGAGCTAGAAGAGGAGTTCTGGCCCTCTGATGATGGGGATAGGAATGGTTAGGAGCCACATGTGCTGGTAACTGAGCCCAAGTCCTCTGTAAGAGCAAGGAGTGTGCTTAGCCACCAGGCCATCTCTCTGTCCCACATAAACTCATTTTAAAGAAATTAATTAGAATGTTTATTCCTCTCCTAGGAGTTTGTTTCAGCGACTTAGAGCTTTTAAAGCATTTCCTGGAAACAGACAGTCTGGGCCTGCTTCAAAGGCTCATCTTTCAGCTTATTAAGAACAGGCCTTTGAATTCTTTCTCAGTTCTAGGCAGGTTAGCTTGGGAGAGTTGATTTGTTCTGTGCACCTGTCACTAGGTGCACAGCTTTAGACCCGCACTGCACTCATGCCTAGCTGGTCGGTCAGTAGCAAGCCTTTTTGAGGCTCCTTTTTTTATTCAGCTATGAATTGAGCTACTATCAAATTTACAGTAGTATTTCATTAGAATAGTCATGAAAAGTAATTGAGGGTATGTATCTGGTTCTTACTAAGTACTCAAAAAGTGTGGTTCTTAAGAACATCCATAGGTCAGCTCAGGCTTTGAAAATTGTTTGAACAGTTTTTGTAAAACCAGGAAATTATATATATAAAAAAAAAAAATCCAAAGTTTAGAAACAACTCATACAAGCAACTAACCCAATAATGGAGGCATTAAAGAAAGTTTGGGGAGATCCTGGCTGGTGAGGTTCAGGATTCTTCTCGAAGAGTCAGGATATGCACAGGTTTGCTGACGATTTAAGGTCCAGATAAGTACCAGTTACAAAGTACAAAGACTGCGCTACACACAGAGCAGGCTAGCTCTTGGCTGGGGTTAGGTGAGTACAGTTACAAAGTACAAAGACTAAGCTACACAGAGAGCTGGCTAGATCTTGGCTGGGGCTGAGCCTGGGGCTGAGCCTGGGGCTGAGCCTGGGGCAAGGGATTTAGAGTTTTCTAAAAGTCACCCAGAGAGCCCTGAGAACGCTTTGGTGGCCCGAGTCGCTGTCTAGTTGCCCCACTAGGGGGCAGTATAGACCAACAGCTTGTTCCTTGCCCAATTTAGGCTTCTGAGAGTCAATGGCTTGTGGAACACTGAATGCAGGGACAGATCCCTAACAAGAGCAACCTGTGTGGTGATGTCAGGACCTGGTGCTGAGGAGCAGAAGTGTGTTACTTAAGTGTTTTAAATCTGTTTATTTTTTAATTTTTGAGATGGTATCTCATTTTGTAGCACTGATTGGCCTACAACCTGCTTTGTTCTCCAGATGGCATTGAACTCATAGAGATTGCCTGCTTCTGCCTCTTGAGTGCTGGAATTAAAGGCATGAGACACACACCCCACTTTCATTTTTAAATCTCGATGTGTTTGTATGCGTGTCTGGTGTGTGTGTGTTTTCATATCTATGAGTGTGGGCACACACCTGCCATGGTGCATATGTAGAGATCAGAAACTACTTTGGACGTTGGTCCTAGCTTTCCACCTTGTTTGGAATAGGGTCTCTCTCTTGTTCCCTGGTGCACATACCAGGGCAGGTGAGCCACAAGCTTCCGGGATTCTCCTGTCTCTGCTTCCCATCTTGCTGTAGAAATGCTAGAATTCCAGGCACACAGTCCTGCATATGGCTTTACAGTGGGTTCTGGGACCCAGATCCAGGGCTTTAGGCAACACTGCCCGCTAGACCATCTCCCCATTCTGGAAGATGTCTTATGAAGTTATTTCTTCATGGAACTGAAGGATCATGGGCCTTGGCTGACTCGGAGATCATGCAGGTCAGCTGCTTGGCCGGTTGCGTCCCCTAGGCCCCAGTGGTGACCACCTTAGCCATCTGTAAAGGTCCTTCTCACCAACAAATGGCAGCTTACCATCCAGGGCTATTCATGGAAATGCTCACCTCTACCCTTCTTTCTGCAGGAGCAGCCAAGCAGATCATGAAGCTGGGAGCTTAGCATTTGGTCCCAGCCTCTGGGACAAGGAGCAAGGGGGCAGATAGTAGGGTAGGGCCTGGGCACCCTGCCACAGCTGTGGTTAATATTTATTCTTTCTCCTGCTGCCTGGAGACTGGGGAGCCCAGCCACAGAGAGTGAAGAAGACGGGGGTTAGGAGAAGCTGGTTCCCGAGAGGGATGGCTCAGGCAGGCCCTTACAGCAGGCAGTGTCCCCCCCCCCCACTTCTGTGCAGGCCTTCTGGGGGGTTGCTACAGGCCACACTATTGATCTGCTCAGACACCCCTCAGGTGTCTTCTGGGTGTGGCCACCCTTCTCATTAAAACTTCCTGGAGTTTCTAAAACACACGTCATTAGTGTTTTCATCTCCAAAGAAAGCTTGTGAAGTGAGTTCCACATTCCTCCACACAATACAGAGCTGACCAAAGTTTCTGCCAACTCATTGTTCTTCCGCTCAACATCAGCTTATCAGGCTTCTCAGTGCCTGTGAGCCACCTTCTCCAGAGTCACTAGTGACATGATTTCTGGACCCCAGAGCAACTGAATTTAGAATGTAGCTCCTCGGCCCCAGACCACAGCTGCTGGTGGGTCCTGAAAATCTGCATTTGGACAGTTGTGAGCTGCCTAACATGGGTGCTGGGATCTGAATTCATATCCTCTGAAGAGCAGCAGGTTCTCTTAACTGCTGATCCCTCTGTCAACACTGGAATTACATTTTTAATTGTATTACTAGGTATTAGGTTTCCATATGATTTTCTTCATACCTCCTTCAATTTGTTTAACCTCCTAGCCCCCTTGCCTTCTCATCTTCCCCACCTACCTTCTTGCTTAAACATTTCTAACCCCTTCTATCATCCTCCCTCTCCTTAGGCATCCTCTTTCTCCCAGAGGCCTCTTTCTGGTTTTCTGGCTTCTGTAGGTGTGAAACACACAAAACTAGAAATTTGAAGCTAGGATCTGCATATGAGAACATATGGCATTTGTCTTTCTGGGCTTGGGTTACCTCAGCCAGTATAAACTTTTCCACTTTTATTCAGTTACCTACAAATGTTATAATTTCATTTTTCCTTAGAGCTGAATACAATCCCATGTGTATATGTACCACATTTTCACGATCTGATTCCATTTTCTAGCTATTGAGAATACAGCAGCATCTTTGTAATAGAATATGGTGTCCTTTGGGCTGGCCGTGAGCAGTCAGCGTTTTCCCTGCTTGTGGTTTGGCTGGAAAGGAGCTACTGTTTTCCTCTATTGTGTTATCAGGGATGCTTCATGGTTTGGGAGATTCCTTCCTGGTTATCAGTCATAGCCTTCTCTTTGCCACAGCACTCACCCCTACTGCTCCAACAGAGTAGACCCAAGCTTGGGAAGTCAGAGGTTTTCTTCCAGTATCTTCTTTAAACTAGGAAAGGGTGACTCAGGCCTGGGCAGGTGAGCTATGGGATGCCATGGAAAGAAGACCATCCTTAGGGCCGCTTTTGGTCAAAGGTTCCCATTGCCTCACCCAGAAGGCTTAAGGAAAATGGGGCTTCTTTATTATTTTTTGTTTGTTTGTTGAGACAGGGTCTCACATAGCCCAGGCTGCCCCCAGTCTCACTATGTAACTAAATCTGGTCTTGAATTCTTGATTCTCCTGCTACTACTTCCCAAGTGTTAGGAGTATAGTCATGTGTCACCATGCCCAGCCCAGGAAATGGACCTTTTGATGGTAGAGGTTGATAGCTTTGCGTAAGTACCATCTGCAGATAATGCTGCTGAACTCTGCTACAGGGCAGTCCTCAGAAGAATGGAGTCATCTCAAGAAGGCTGGCAAGAAGACACGTGGAAGAGGAACTATAGAGCTTAGAGAAGTCCCTGCCATAGCACACAGCTTTGTCTAGAAGCCATCGTCAGGAACAGACACCAGAGAAAGAAGACAGTCCTTACCCTTCCTTCACTAAGTTCTTGGGCCGCCCTGTCTCAGATCTTCAAATCTCACTCGAGTCACCTTGACCAGAATCTTCAGTCCCTGGGGGAGGGAGACCTTTTCTACTGAGAGGTCTGTGAAAGAGATTGAGTTTCTCACTGTGGAACTGTGGGACTTGTCCACAAGGACAGGGAAAACTGCATTGCACTGGAGACTTGTCCAGAAGCTACTCTCCATTCCTCAAGAGAGTCCCCCGGGGGGGGGGGGGGAGAAAAGTTTCCAGGGGAGACTGGATCCTTCACCTCTAAGGGTGGTGGTGAGCACACACTAAAACATAGAGACTTTCCCGCCACACTGCAGATGGCCTTTTGCCATCTCTGTGCCTGTACAGCTCACCAAAGATCTTGATGCAATGTAAAATTTGCTTTCTTTAAGAACTCAGTTATGGGGGCTGGAGAAATGGCTCAGCAGTTAAGAGCACTGTCTGCTCTTCCAGAGGTCCTAAGTTTAATTCCCAGCAACCACAAGGCGACTCACAAGCATCTGCACTGGGATATGATGCCCCCTTCTGGCATGCAGGTGTACATGCAGATAGCACACTCACATACATAAAATAAATAAATCTTCTTAAAAAACCAGTTATGTTATGTAAATGTGTTTTCATTTTAATCCCAAGTGTGGGATTTTAGTTTGGGCTTTAGTTTGTCCACAGCTGGGAATGGCCTCCTGCAGCACGGAGAGGGGCATGGTCTAGGACTCTGAGGGATAGAAATATGTGAACCCAGAAAGAAAAAGAAAAGGGGCAGTTTGGACAGACCAGGGATGGGACAGTGTGACACACAGAGAGACTGTGTCTCAACACAGGAGAGACACAGTAGAAACACTTGGTGGTGCAGTGGCTTGGAGGAGATAGATGGAGGAGACGGTTTGCTGTGTTTGCTGTTGAGATTGGTATAGCCCCCAAAAAACCTGTTGACCCTAAACAGCCAGGAGAAGTAAAGGGTTTTGTGCCCCTTTTCCCCACTAATCTTTTCTCTCTTACCTAGGGCTAAAGGGTTGATGGGAGGGAGGTAGAGGCATAAATACCCCCAAATAAAATAGAGTTAAAAAAAAAACAATGAGCATAGCATCTTGAGATTAGAAAAAATAGACGTGAAGAGTCGGTGTTTTATACAGGACACCAAGAGGTGGTCAGGAACAAACAGGGAGTGGAAGGATTCGCCTGCCAGGACCCAGTAGAAAAGTTTACTTGGTAAACTACGAGAGTGCAGCAGGCAAGGACAATAACAGAAGAACTACCTGCTTTATTGAAGCTTTTTTAAAATTGTGTTTACTGTGTGTGTACTGTGTCTGTCTCCGCCTGCCTGCCTATCTGTGTATATGTGTTGTGAGGGACTGAACCTAGAGCCTGAGGCATGGCAGTAGGGAGGCACTCTACCACTGTGCTATCCCTCTCCCACCCAGCCTTTGTTGTGGTGAATTTTAAACAATTTCTCAAGTGAATAGCATCGCAGAGCAAAGCTGTCACCAGTGCATGGGACATAGCCACCAATTTCACTAGAATAAGAACTAAGTAAAGTCTGACCCCAGTGTGCTCCCCTAGTTCGGGTCATGCTGCACACTTTTGCCAAAAGGAATTTTCTTGCTAGGTTACTTCCACCTTGTTCATGTGTTTCTTTCTGCAACACAAAAAATATCCTTTTCCAACAGAGGTGTGTGTCTGTTATCTCAACACTCCAGAGGAGCAAGAGCATCAGTAGTTTGAGTTCATTCTTGGTTACATTTTAAGGTTGAGGTCAGCCTAGGCTATATGATACTGCCTATTGAAAAAAAAACTACCATAAAACAAACAACCCTCCCCCAAGACTAAAATGTGTAGGGCATGGGGGTGTAGTTACTTCAGTGATAGAATGTGATTGTTCTTGATGTGTGCAGGGCCCTAGGTTCCGTTCTAGACTGCAACAAACAGCAGAAAGTCTGACACACAACCCAAAGACTGTAGTTTACGTGAATGACGTAGAGCCTGGGCATAAGTGTTTCTTAAAAGCTACCCTGCTTTTTTATTCCATTGCTCAGTTATAATTGAAAACCACTGATCTAAGGTTTCTTCTGTTCTGAGACAGGAGAAATTCTAGCTGCCAGGATTCCCTGGAGGCTGGGGAGTGGAATGTCTCCAGACAGTCTTGGTTTCACCTGCTGTTGGTTTAGCTGGAAGCATTGCTGAACAGGCTCGTTAGGCTGGAGTTCCAAGAGTGCTTGTGGATTTCTGAAAGTTTAAATCTAGCAGCTGACTTCAAGTGGGAGAGACATGGAGGAGCCCTATCTGGGAAAGAGAAAAACCTGGCCCTCCCCACCTCTGCTTCGGCTGTTCTGAGCTTTGAATCTAGAGGTACTGGAGTATTGAACCACAGAGCTCCAGTCAGGCTGAAGGATAGGGTGTCTCAAACAAATGAAAAACAGAACAAGGGACAGTGAGGTGGTTTGCTCAGGGCACTTGCTGCCAAGTCAAATAGTTTGATTTGATCCCGGACCCACATGGTGGAAGGAAAAAACTGACTCCTGAAAGTGATCCTCTGACCTCCACATGGTACACCCTCTCCAAACTATAGGTGCTAGATAGATAACTAGATAGATAGATAGACAGACAGATAGATAATAAATTTTATTTTTTAAAAACCAAGTACATGAATAGAATCAAGTCTCCAAATCACTAAGAAGCTTAACAAAAACTATGTGTTAGTAGTAAAATCAGTAGGCCGGTAAGCATAGGGAGTAACTTAGCAACCTGGGACTCCACTTTCTTTGAGCTATATATACACTCCTAACAATGTCCATTCTGGGACAATTGGGATAGTCTCTCTATCCGGGAATAGAAGTGAAGGGGTTGATCTCACCTAGACTGGTTTTGTGTGGTGTAGGGGCTGGAATGCATGGAGTGGAAGAGAACAACTTTGTTGAGTCAGTTCTCTTTGACCTTTATGTGGGCTTAGGGGAGCAAACTCATGCCGCAGGACTTGCCTAGCTAGCAACTTTATCATCTGAGTCATCTCAGTGGCCCAACCTGGCACATTCATTCACCCATCATCATTCTTAACAACATAACTGATCTGTATTACTGTTTTGTGTTTGAGTAAAGTTGCCTTGCTACTTTGCAAACAGTGTGAATCTTTATTTTAATTCCTTGAATATGACACCAAGAGCGTAGAATGTCTACTCTAAACAGAGTTAACATTCTGCCCAGCCCAGTTTCTGATAGACTTCCTTGGACTTGGGGTCCAGCTTCTAAGTGGCTCTATCATATGCTATCAGGAGAAATTACAGTATCGTCTATTAACCCCATGTGGTCTGCCCTGTAGCTCTCACACTGGGAGCTTTAGCAAGTACCTTCCACTTTGCAAAGTTTGGGATATTCGGTTTGGCTTTGAAGCTTGATCATTTAGGGACATATTCAGTGAAAACCCTCAGAGTGTCCAGGGACACTCAGAGCTTCTGTGGCAGCATCAGCAGGATCAGGAGATGCAGCCCTTTACTGCTGCCTGTAGCAGCCTGACGCGTTCTCACAGAGCCCTCCACCCAGGTGAAGCTGGGATGCTTGACCACGCCACAGAGAAGGATTTCAGGACCAACCAGCATGAGGCAAGGCTGGAGTGTATTAATGAGAGGTCTTGCTGGGTGTGGTGCTGCATGCCTGAACCCTCGCTCTGAGGCTGAGGCAGGTGATGATTGTCAGTCTGAGGCCAGCCTGGCCTACACTGGGATTCTTGTCTCAAAAACAAAATAAACAGTCCACCAAGCCAACCAACCAAAGAAGGCCAGGGGTCAGCAACATGGCTCAGAATGTAAAACTGTCAGCCAGGTGTGGTGGCACACACCTTTAGTCCCAGCTTGTATGATTTTAGCAGTGTTTTCTCAGTGTTAGGGTTAGGGTCTTGTTCTGTTGCCCGTGCTGCCCTCAGACTCAGGGCAATCCTGCTCCGCAAGGGCTGGGATTACAGATGTGAGCTATGACACCTGGACCTCTAAAGAGTTACTAAAGACACCTTCTCTCCAGACGAGATCATAGGGTAGTTCCTGAGATGCACTGTGCAGGACAGGTGACAGGAGTAAAGAATCTACACTATGCTAGTTCATGAGAAAGTTCAGCTAGGGGCTGGAGAAAGGGCTCCACAGTTAAGATCGTTTGGTGCTCCTGCAGAAGACCTAGGTTCAGTTCCCAGCACCCACATGTCATCCACAACCATCTGTAATCTAGTTGCAGGGGATCTGAGGCCTCTCTGACCTCCAAGGCATGCATGTGGTGTACATACAAGCATAGCATACATACAGGCAAAACATTCATCCACGTAAAATAGAAATGAGCTTATAAAAAAGTTGAGATGTGTATTCAATGTAAAGAAAATTTGCAGTTTTGTTTGTGAGGGATCTGAGAAAACTACAGGTTTATAGCTGGAAAAAGAGTAAGGTTAAACCCAAAGGTCACATGCTCGTAGGCCTAAAGCCTAAAGCATGCCTAATGCTACTTTAGTGGCCTTGCTTCAAACGCTGCTGTGTCAAATGAACATTGTCTCAGTAGGCAACATTCACAGTAAATTGCTCTGGTTGTTTGGAAGTTGTTCCCTTTAAGCTGGCAAGCAGCTCCAAACAGATCCTGGGGTGAGGGGCTCTTTCCCTTTCCCATGTCCTCTCCGTTTCCTCTGTTCTGCTGTCCTGTCTTGAATGACCTTAGAATGCATTGACCAAAGGCTGTGTCACAGACAGGACTTGGCCAGTGACCTCTGCTTTATGGCTGAGTAGGGGGAAATGAAGAGTAGTGATGTCATAGCTGGGTGGATCCTCCATCTTTTGCAGGCTGACCTCGACATGGAACAGTTCTGCAGTGAGGGAAAGGGAGGGTGTAAAGGAAGGGCAGAAGGACAGCAGGCCGCTCCCAGGCAGAGCGGTTCACCTCATCTCATGGAGAGAGCTTGCATAGTCACACTTTGTCCGGAGAATCCGGAGAAACGTTTGTACACCGTGTCTTGCAGGAAAGCTGCACTTTGCTCTAGATGTGCCTGTATTTGTGCAACAGCTGGGGAGCTGGCATAGCCCTCACTGTGCCAATGTCCTCAGTCAGATTCCTCGACTGCCGGATGGGCACTGCTTTAACTGCCGGCTTCTGCCTCCTGCTCCTTTGTTTTTGATTTGTTTAAAAATACTTAGGAATGTTTTGCCTCCATGCCTGTGTGTGAATCATGTTCATGCCTAGTGCCCAAGGAAGCCGGAAGAGGTCATCAGATTCCCCTGGAACTGGAGTTCAGACAGTTGTGAGCTGCCCTGTGGGTGCTAGGACTCAAACCTGGATCCTCTGCAAGAGCAACCCTGTTTTAATCACTCACTAGTCCCTCCAGCCCTTTTTTTTTTTTTCTTGCCTGCTTACAATTGCTGCTTCACTTGGGCCTCATGATTTTCTGTCTCAGTGTGTGGGTGCACACACATTAAAGTGATGTGTGGAGGTCAGAGGGCAGCTTGCATGAATCAGTTCTCTCTTTCCACCATGTGGGTCCAGGAGATGGGACTCAGGTCATCAGGCTTGGTGACAAGCACCAGAAAAATCAGGAGTTCAAGGCCGTCAGCAGCAGCCTGAGTTACAGTACATGAGATGGTATCTCAAAATAAAACAAGGACTGACGAGATGGATTGGTTGGTGGGGAAGTGGGGGTGGAACACAGCTTCAATCCCAGCATTCAGGAGGCAGAGGCAGGCAGAGCCCTGAGTTTCAGAGGCCAACCTGGTCTACAGGGTGAGTTCCAGGACAGCCAGGGCTACACTGAAAAAACCAGGTCTCAAAAACAAAACAAAAAGCCAGACCCAGTGGCGCAGGCCTGCCATCCCAGCACTTGATGAGACGGGAAGGCAGAGGCAGGCGGATGTCTGTGAGTTTGAGGCCAGTCTTATCTACAAAGTGAGTCCAGGACAGTCAAGGCTACACAGAGAAACCCTGTCTCGGAAAACAAAACAAAGATGGACAGTGGGTGAAGGTGCGTGCCTGAGAGCTTGAGTTCAGCTCCTGGGACCCACATGGTAGGGAAGAACCCCCTTCCACTAGTTAGTTAACCTGACTTCTGTGTCTGTCTGTCTGTCCATCTTCCTTCCTTTCTTCCTCCCTTCCTTTTTAAGTTTTTTAGTGTTTTGAGGCAAGGTTTCCTCTGTGTAGCCCTGGCTGTACTGGAACTCAGTCTGTAGACCAGGATGGCCTTGAGCTCACAGAGATCCCCCTGCCTCGGCCTCCCAAGTGCTGAGGTTAAAGGTGTGCACCACCCCTGCCCAGCGCATCATTGCTTTTTAACTGTTACTAACTCCCTTGGAACGGTGGCGTGTATGCCCATAATCTCAGGACTTGGGAGGAGGCAGGAGGATGACTGTAAGTGGAAGCTCAGCCTCAGCTACTAAGGGGTTGAAAACCAGTTTGAACTACAAAACCCTATCACAAAACAAACAAGAGAGGCAGAAGCAGGCAGATCTCTGTGAGCTTGAGGCCATGTTGGTTTACATAGAGATCTTCAGGCCAGCTGAGGCTACATAGTAAGATCCTGTCTTAAAAACAAACAACAGAATTCCCCACAAATGTCACTGATCCAAGAAACCCCACATCTGTTAACCACTCATCACTTTGGAGTGTCAGAAGTAATGCCTTGTAACCTGAGTGGAGGCCGCAGAGGTCTCTCCTGACAGAGCTGAAAATAGGTACAACAATGGAAGAATTGGGGCCTCTACTACCCATAAATTCATGTGGAAAGAAAGGATCTGTTGTTAGTGATAGAATGGTTGCCCAGAGTCCGTGAGATCTGGGGTCAATCTCCAGTCACCACCACAACTCACACACTGAAATAAATAAAAGGAAACATCAGGCATAATGATGTATGCCTGCAATCCCAGCTACTTGGGAGGCTGAGGCAGGAGGATCATTTGAGTCCAAGAGTTCAAGATCAGCCTAAGCAATATAACAAAGACTTTACCTTAAATGAACAATAATTTGCTTTTATTTGTTATTTCCATTCTAATGATGAAAAAAAACAAAGGCATGAGGACATTAAGAAATTTGCCCAAGGTCAAACTAACAGATCCGGGAACTGAAGCCAAGAGAGGCTGGCTTTGGAATCCATGCTCTTAATCCCCATATCAGTATGCCTGGTTAAAGAGCAACTTAGACTTTGCTGGTACGTAATGATCCATTTTTAGCCTCTGAACCGTAGACAGAAGTGCCTGTGGAAAAGCTGCCTGATCCCTGCTGAGCTGCTGTCAGCAAGCCCCTTTTGAGGTGTTTCCACCTGGTGAAGTCAGAGCAAAGGGACATCCCTTTGGCACATCATAAAAGCCAACAGCAGCAAAGCAATGACCTTACATAAGGTTAATAAGTCCTTGGAGTGTGGAACCTTAGAAGATATAGCCTGGGCTAGTAGTTCCCAAAAGCATTTTTTTAAATGATTACAGTAGACATTTATTCAGGGTGAGGTATCTGCAGGACAGACCATTCTGAAATTGTGATTCAGGCTGAAGCAACTTCATAAACACGAGACCAGGCACATCACAGATCTCAAGATCACTCTACTCCCTTCTCTTGCTTTTCTTTCCTGAATAAGGTCTTCAGACATGGCTCAGGGTAGGGTTTACCCTCATATTTCATCCACTGTTCCTTAGGCAAGAGCTGATGCCTCATAGTTAGGTTCCAGGGTCTCCTAATTTGAAATATCCTGTCATCAGGGTCTTTGGAAGCCTTACGGCTTCTTTCCCATCTCAGATTCATGTATTGTCTGACCTCACATTACCCCCCGTTTGCTGACTTCTGCAGCATTATAACATATTTTCTAATAATATCCAGCCATTGGCTTGCCTGAGCCCAAAACCTTTTTAAGATTTATATGTATTTTTATTTATTTGCATGTGTGTTTCTGTGTGTCTGTGCCACATGATCTTCTGCAGAGATCAGAAGAGGGCATTGAATCCCCTGAAGCTGGATACCAGACAGTTATAGGGCTTGGGAGCCTGAGGGAACCAAACTCAACTCTTTTACAAGAGCAGCAAACACTGTTTTTTGTTTGCTTTTTTTTTTTTTTTTTTTTCAGACAGGGTTTCCTGGCTGTCTTGAAACTCACTCTGTAGGCCAGGCTGGCCTCAAATTCACAGAGATCTGTCTGCCTCTGCCTCTACCTCTGCTGGGATTAAAGGTGTGGGGCACCACACTGAGCCCTAGCTCTTAATTGCTGAGCTATCTCAAGCTCCAGCCAAAAACAATTTTTAAAACAACCAGCTTTTTTTTCCAAACACAGACCCAAGTGTAGTTAATCATATACATATATATGCATATGTAACATGTATGTGTACATATCTACACACAGATTAGCTCAGTCACTTTTAGCTGATGCCCACTTCTCCTTTGCTAGGTTTTTGTTTTTTGACACTAGATCTCACATAGCTCACGCTGGCCTCTAATCTTCATGCATCCCCTCCAGAGTGCTGGGATGACAGGACCACCATGCCCACCCATGGCTTACAGTGGAGAGTGACTGAGAAAGACACTAGACATTGATCTGTGCCCTCTGTGCTTAAACACACACGTGCATATGTATGCACACGTGATCACACACAAATACACACATAGACAGTAAACAAACATGTACATACACACAACGACTAATGATTTGGCCTTAAGCACAACCTCTTATGACCTATGTATGTCACAGTGAGCCATGTGATCAGTGTTTTATCTCTGCTAGCACTCTCTTCTCCAGCTGCAGGCCTGCACTGTGTGTCCTCTTCAAGGACAGAATCCTGTGGACAAGAAGAAGCACACATTTTGCCAAATATATCAACTCAGTTGCTGATTAAGTAGCTTTACCACATCACATACTTAATAGTTTCTCCTGCGCACGTCAGAAGCTATTAACAGCGAACGCCTCCACTTGATTCTTTGAGCATGCCTTGCCGTTCTGCATAATGAATTGATAAACCTCGTTCCACTTTGACTCACTCTGGAATTCTTTTCTGTGGCAATCTGTCAGGAACTGAGTGTGTGCACCTTCGTAGAGGCCTCAGGTCTGCGGGGGTGGCCCGCAGGCTGCCTGGACGCATCAGCAAGCTCTAGTCCTCGCCTGCTGATGATGACAGAGCTGGCTTTGTGTGTGAATGTGTGTTGTTGCTGGCTTGTTTGCTTTGTTTTGTTTCTTGTGACAGGGTCTCAATGTATAAACGGGCTGGCTTTGAGCCTGCTATGTAGCTCAGGCTGGCCTTGAGGTGATCCCTCTGCTTTGGGGCCACCCCCTTTCTCCCTTCCTCCTTGGGTGCATGGTTATAGACTGCATTCCTTTCCCAACTTCTGGTACAGCAGAAGTGCCTCGGAGGTAAATTGGAGGCTGTATCCTGTTTGTGCCGAGTGGCTGGGGACCGGCTCCTGCCACCGGTAAAAACAAAAGTGAGGTTCGAGACAGGTGCTCTGAAGGGGAGTGACAGGGACTTATGATCCCTGGGCCTGCAGCCACTGTCAGTTGTTTTGGATCCATTCTGTACTTTTTGCAACAAATACTCAGGGGATTATTGTTCAAAATGTCTCCTTGAGCTAGCAAACAAAGAAGCCCACGGAGTCAGCTGTTGCCTGGGCAGCAGGCAGCCTAGAGTAGTTCAGATTGGCTGCTACCATGGTAACATTGATTTCAGTCACAAACAGGCATTAGGTAAACAGTTAATGTTGTCAGAGAACACATGGATGGACCACCTGCCTCAGAGTCACCTGGGAATTTGTTTAAATCTTCAGTTTTTTTTTTTTTTTGCACACAGAATCTCATGTACCTGAGGCTATCCTTGAGCTCCAGAATTACTCCAGGCTGGCTTTGAACTCCGGATTGCCACTGTGGTTTAAACCTTGAACTCCTAGGACTCAGGCCAGAGATAAAAAAAAAAAAAAAAAAGTTGTTTATTGGTTCTTTGTGAATTCCACATCATCCACCCCAATCCCACTCATCTCCACTTCTCCCTGGAGCCTACCCTCCACCCATGAAACCTCCCGCCATCAGAGAAAGAAATCTCTAAATCTCTTTGTGGAAGCTGTAGTGTGTCACAGCATGCCCTGCAGTATACCCTTTTGCTCACACTTCTTTGCCTGCAAATGTTCATTGCAGTGACCTGTTGGTCTGCTTGGAGGCCTCTGTCTTCTGCTCCGCTATTAGTACTGGAATCTCGGTAGGATTCCTCTCCGCTATTCTGTTATTGTCCCGTGTCGTGGAGATCCTGTAGTTTGGGATTATGCATTCCAGCACTTCATGGATGGAGTAGATGTTGGGGTGGGCCAATTCGAAGCTCTGGATCTGGGTCTGAGAAGTATCTGAGCTGGTCAGCCTGCCTGCTCTCCTGCTTTCCCATTCTTGGGGCCAGCTTACCAGTAAGTGCTGCTACCATGGCTAGCTTTACCTTGTCGCAGGTGAGGTGCAGGGCCCACTCTCCCAAGGGCTGCATCCAGTGAGGGACAAGAGCCCTGGTAGAATGGGGCCAGGGTCTAGAATCTACCTTTTAGAAAGCTCCCTGGGCCTGGGGCGATGGCTCAGGAAGGTGCTTGCTGTGTAAGCTTGAGCACCTGAGCTAAATCTCCAGTGCTCCTGGAAAAGCCTGGCCTAGTGGTATGCTCTTGTAATCCCAGGGCTGGAGAGATGTGCCGGGCTCACTGACCATCGATCTAGCTGAATCAGCGGGCCCCAGGTCCCAGTGAAAGACCTCAGATGTTAGCTGCTGGTCATCATGTGGCCTGTATGTCGCGCATGCATGCACACACACAGAAGGACATACATAAAATTTCTCAGTGCCTGTAATTCTAGAAAAGTTTTAGTTAAATAGTGAGTTTGAGGACAACTGGATTTCATGAGACTTTGACATACGCCAGGAAAAACATAGTTATCATACACACAGAGAATGAGAACCATTAAAGGAAACAGCACGTCTGTTACAGATCCCTCTCACCTCTTTGAATTAGAGCAACTGTTTTCCTTACAAAAGGCTGATATTTGTTTGTTTTGGGATGGGGTGCCGTGTACCCCTCAGGTTGAAACTTGGTCCTTACTGGTAATGTTGGCAACTTCTCATCCCAGTGGCTACCATTCTCCATGTGTGGTGTAAGCCTATTTTAACCAGGTTTCCTGTTATGTGTGATCAAGTTTCCTAACAGATGTGGTTGTGAGTTTGTCTTGTACTCCCTGGCTTATGCAATATATATGTAAAAATGTACAAATGTTAAAAGCAAAGACTGGGCTGAGAGCAGAGGGAGGGCGGGAGAAAACTTGTTTAAAGGAAAGCTTAATGAGCAAGCTTCCCCACCCCATATTGTCACACCTTTCACTTCTCACAAATGTCTGTGTCCAGAAAACAAATTCGTTAAATCTTTTATTTGCATTTCTTGTCTACAAAATAATTATGTTTGTGTAGCTTCCTGGTAGCCATCCAGAAAATTGTTTACTGTTGTTGAAGTGGAACGCCAAGCTGGGAAATGAAATCATTGAGGAAACGCTTTCACTGACTAATAATAGAAAGTCTAAAATTACCCATATTTGTCATCAGATTGGCTTCCAAATACATGGGTAAATGCTCTCTACTTCTAGCATGCCTCAGACGGTGGTTCCAGTATGGATACTGATTAACAAGTCAAGTACAGTGCCTAAGCAGGCTGAAGTGCTTTGCTCGGGGCCTGGTGGTTCTGATTTCACAGTGATAAATCCAGCAACTTGTCACTTATTGCTCTAGCTTTGTTACTGCCCGGGGGGTTGATTGGTTTGTTTTCTCCACTAATGAAAGAATTAGAAGAAAGGGCTGGAGAAGATGGCTCAGCAGTTAAGAGCACTTACTGCTCTTCCAAAGGCCCCGGGTTAAAGGCCCCGGGTTTGATCCTCAGCACCTACACAGCAGCTCATAACAGAATGCAAGTCTAGGCCATCTGTTGCACTTTTCTGGCCTCCAAGAGCACCAGGTAGTGTTTTGGGTGGCTTGGGTTCCCCTTCCCCAGTTTTGGGTTGGTCAAAGAAAAGAGATTTGAAATCGACACAGCTTCAGGTAAACGTGTTTATGATGGGATAAGGCAGAGCCTCTTCCCTACTTTGGGGCTGGTCAAATTAGACCGAGAAAGGGGAGCTGATGTGTTTACAGCTTTGAGTAAACATGTTCAGAACTAGACTTGAACATTCCTGACCAGCCTGGACTGGTCAGCAGGAGCATGCCCCCAAGTCCCCGCTGGTTCTGTCACTGTGATGAAACACTGATCAGAAGAAATCTAGAGGAGGAATGAGTTTATTTCAGCTTTCAGGTCGCAGTTCATAGAAGTCATGGCAGGAACTCAAGCAGGAACTTGAAACAGAAGTGGTGGAGAAAGACTTGGTGCTGGCTTCCTCACAGGCTCACACTTAGCCAGCTTCCTCATACTTTCCAGAGCTGCCTTCCCAGGTGCCATCTACAGCAGGCTGGATCCCCCCTCAGCAAATAACAAGACCGCTCCCCACAGGTCAGTCTGATCTAGGGAATCCCTCAATTGAGGACCACTCCCTTGCCCCCCTTTTAAAGACAAGGTTCTTCTTACATGCCCTGCCTGTCCTGGAACTTGCTGTGTAGACCAGGCTGGCCTCAAACTTACAGAGGTCCACTTGCCCCTGCCTCTCAAGTGCTGAGATTAAAGGCATGCACCACCATGCCCGTCTGAGGTTCCCTTTTTATATGGCACTAGGTTATATCAAGTTGACAATTAAAACTGACATGAGGCACTTATTTAAATGGGTGCTTAGGAAGGACCGTCAAAAGGGTGGGTGATATGTCAGGCCTTACTAAAAACAAATTGTACTGTTCTCAACTTCTGGCCAAGGGCTGAGGACTTCAGGATAGAAGCATGGATATAATAATGAGAGCCAGGCTGGAGAGAGGTCTTAGCAGTTATGAGCACTCACTCTCTTCCAGAGGACTTGAATTCAGTTTCCAGCACCCACATCAGGCAGCTCACAACTGCCTGTAAGTTCAGCCTCAGGGAATATGATGCCCTCTTCTGGCCTTGTTGGGCACGTGTACTCATGTGCGTATTCACACAAAGGGATACAGACATATGCATGATTTAAAAAATAAAATAAATCTTAGAAAAAGCATGAAAGACATGGTTGCTTCCTTCTCCCTAAGCCCCTAATAATCCAATGAAATGTTGAACATTGATCTAGTAATGTAGTTCAGTGCATTTGCCTAACATACGAAAGACCCCAGGGTCAGTACCTGGAAACATGGCTTGTGGGCCATGCCCAGCTGATACAACTCCCTTACATGTCACTAGGCTATGCCATGTTGACAATTAAGACTGACTCAGGACAATTATTTAAGTGGATATTTAGAGAGGAAGGATGGAAAGGGTGTGTGTATACATACATATGCACATTAAACTTTTTTAGATTTATTTACCTTATACATATGAATGATTTGTATGCATGCATGTATAAAATCAAAAGGCATTTAAAAATCTGCTTATAAGCTCAGTATACATTTACTATTAATAAATTGATTAAAATGTATATGCACATTCAGGAGGTAGAGAAAGATCAGAAGTTCAAGGCCAACCTCAGCTACATGGTAAGTCTGAGGCCAGTTATATATGAGATCTTGTCTTAAAAGTAAGATTTGCAAGACTGGAGACATGGTTCAGTGGTTAAGAGCACTTGTTGCTCTTGCATAAGACCCAAGTTTTATTTCCAGGCACTACATGACGACTCACAACAAACAGGCACACATGTGGTCGGCAGACATGCATTCAGGCAAAACATTTAAACACATAGGGTAAATAAATCTAAAAAAATTTTAATGTGTATATATATGCATACACATACATATATTACTTTATATGTCGTTTTTGATATGTCAGATGCTAGATGAAGAGCTGTATATTTCTCAGGTGGCAAGATAAAGTGGCTATTCTTCCTCCTCAAATTAGAGAATATTAGAGGGAGGTGTTAAAGACATATACATACTTACTTTGTTGCACCTGTGGCTCGTTAGGGGAGGGAAAAGAAGGTACACCTGACACAGGAAAGAAAGTAGGGGGTTAGAGCCCAGTGCCTCATTCCTATAATTCCAGTACTCCGGAGGCCAAGGCAGAAGGGTTTCTATGAGTTTGCGGCTAACCCAGGCTACATCGTGAGTTCCAGGCCATCTAAGGCTGTAGAACTAGACCCTGATTCAGGAAACAAAACAAAAAGAAGTGGAGACTTCTGTTGGATAGGTCAAGGTGTTGAGAAGGTCTCTCTGGTATTTGAGTTTAGGACTTCAGGATTAATGAGAGTCAGGAAGGTTGAAGCTCTTTGTAGAGAGAACATGGGACAGGGTGCTGTAGGTGAGCACGGAGGAGAGAACTCTGCGGTGTATTTGATTCCTTTTTAGAAAGTTAATTCTTCTTGGTTTTGTGGCCTTGAATCCAATATGTTGATAAGGATGTTCTTGATAGCATGAAAGCTAATGAATCAGATTTAAACTTAGAAACTTAAGAACTACTCAGGTACAGGGTACATCTGAGTGTTTTCACAATAGCTAAACGTGATTTTATGGGATATGCTCCAAAGACATAATTAACAACTTAGCTTAAAAATTAAAGTCTGGGCCATCAATATAACTTAGCATGTAAAAGTGCTTGCCACCAAGCCTGGTGACCTGAAGTCAAGTTCTAGGACTGACTCTTGCAAGTTATCCTCTTGGGGGCACATGAGTCCCATAAACACAGACACAAGTAAATAAGTAATCGCTTAGATGTTAGGCAATGTTTAAAGAACAAGTAAACACATGAGATACTTTATTTATCTTTTTACCTTGAACTCACAACATAGCACATGCTGGCCTTAAACTTACAAAAATGGTCCCTGCCTTTGTTCCCAAGTACCAGGATTACAATGAATGCCATCATTCCTTCCTTCCTTCCTTCCTTCCTTCCTTCCTTCCTTCCTTCCTTCCTTCCTTCCTTCCTTCCTCTCTCTCTCTTTCTCTCCCTCTTTCTTTTTAAAGGTTGAAGAATTTTCTCAGGGGCTGGAGATGTAGCTAAGTTGGCAGAGTGCTAGTCCAGCATACACAATGTCCTGTATCTTTAGTACCTACATAAACTAGACACGATATAGAAATGGTATCGCAGGACTATAGTCTCAGCATGGTGGAGGTGGAGGCAGGATGATCAAGACCATCCCTGGCTACTAGGTAAGTAGTTCAGGGCTAGCCTGGATACACGAAACCCTGTTTAAAAGAGATTTATTTTAATGTGAGTGTTTGCCTGCCTGTAAATGTGCAATGTACATTGCCTGGTGATCCTGGACTCCAGAAGATGGTATCAGGTCCTCTGAAACCGGTGCTACAGATGCTGAGCAGCCGTGTCGGGGCTGGGAACCAAACCCGGGCCCTCCAGAACTGTAGCAAGTGCTCTTAACCACTGAACCTTCTTCTCTAGCAGAAGACCCCATCTCAGAACATAAACAAAACAACAAAAATTTTCCTTGTAAATGAACTTGTAGTTTTTTGTTTTGTTTATTTGTTTTTTTTTTTTTTTAAGAAAACAAGAGTTTATTTTGGCTCATGGTTCAGTGGGTTTCAGTAGTTTGATGATAAAGAGAAGGAACGGAAATTATCATTTTATAAGCTGCACTGTGTAGGTTTAGCCCTGAGACAAGAGCACTGATTCAGTTTCAGTGATTCAGTCTCAGCGTTCTGGTCCTAAGTACTCACTGTTCATTTATTGTGTCAAATGAATTGAGGTGTCCTTACGAAACAGTCATCATGTCTGTAGGCATGATTTTATTAAAATCATGTCTGATTTTATTGGTTGTTTTGAAGTTTCTGATTCACAGACTGTCTGTCTAGTCATTCTGAAACAAGGTGTGGATGGAAGGTCTTAGAAAGTTCTGGAGCAAGGCCTCTTTCCCTTTTTCATGACCCCTAATTTTTCCTGTCATTTTATCCTGCCTCAGTACATCATCTGACCATTTGTTTCTGTGTCTTTCACTTAGTGTGCTGTTTTCAGGTGCACATAAGTCCTGTCAAACTTTACTCTCTTTTTTTTTTTTTTTCTGAGAAGATATTACTGTGTATCACAGGCTGGCCATGAACCTACAACCTTCTCAGCTTCCCAAATGCTGTAATTATAAGCATGCGCCAGCGTACCTGGCTCAAAATTTGGTTGTTTTAAAAAACTGTGTTTTTTTCAGATGGCATCTCGTATGTTCCTCAAGCACACTGTCTAGCTGAGGATGACTGGGCACTCTGCTTCCGCCCCCTGAATACCAGGGTTATGGATGTGTGCCACCACACTCATTTTTATTATCCAGTTTGTAGCATTAGCAAAACATATTTATGGCTGGAAAGTTGTATTGTATGTATATATCATTTTTTATCCATTCCTGTGTTAGTGGACATTTTTGACTATTACCAGGAAATGGAATAGTTGGGCCTTATGTTAATTCTATGTTTAACTTAAACAAACAAAGCTGCTGGTTTGTTTTGCTCTGCAATTTTTTTTTTTTTACATTCCCATCACCAGTTCATAAACATAAGGATTAAAATTTATTTACATTTGCTAACACTTATACTTTTTGTTTTTGTTGTTTGTCATCATGGGGATGGTGTGGTGTCTTTGGTTCATTTTTGGTTTTTGAGACAGAGTTTTCTCTATGTAGCCTGAGCTGGCCTTGGACTCATAGCAGCAGAGATTATAAGAATGGCCACCATGCTCAGGACAGAGCATCTCTGTGTTTCATTCTTCTAGAGTCCTCCTGGGTCTGGTGGCACAGCCCTGTAGTCGCAGCTGCTGGGGAAGCTGAGAGAGGAGGATAGCAGACTCAGTACCTCATGGGTAACTTACTGAGCTCTGTCTAAACAGGAGGGCATCCCAGGGTGTGTGAGGATGTCTGTCAGTGGCAGAGTGCTTGCCTAGCATGTACAAGACCCTAAATTTAGCCGCAGTCTTACAGAGATAATGAGTAAATGAAACAAAATTGTCTGTCTGTCTTGAGATTCCAAAGCATGTTGGGGTCACTGATCTGGGAGAGGCCTAATACTGACCTTTCCTCAGGCTTTACTCAAATATCTCGTTTCCTAAGTAGCTGTGCAGCAGCTCTGAGACAGGATATGGGCAGAAGCCAAAGACTCTCCAGTGTCTTCTGCCTGCTGAACGTTCAAGAAATAAAATGATTTTGCTAACAGTTGTAGGTTGTCTCTCATGTTGTAGATCTCCAGCAGAAGTTTCCAGCAGGTTTTCACCTGACTCAGATGAATTACTTTTTGTAATTACTTAGTGAGGTAATTGGCTGGTGGATAAGGTTTAAGCTGTAAGTCTCATTCCTGCCACTCGTCTGATTGAGCCTTTGAGTTCTTCTCCAGTGTCCTGAAGGTCAGGCTCCAGGTCATCAGCAGTGCAGAGATTTGCCTCCTTCCAGGACATTTTTTTTTTTTTTTTTGCCACTTTTGTTGTATTGTAGTACAGATGATTGAACCTACGGCCTTCCACGTATTAGATCTGTATTTAAGAATGGCTTTGAACTCCTGATCTTCCTGCCTCCCCCCGCCCCCGCCTCAGAGCTGGGAGTACAGTTGTGCCACCAAGCATGCCCCTTAACATTTAATGTTCATTTACTTACTTACATGCATGTTGAGGTGACAGCTTCGTAGAGTTGGTTCTCTCCTCCCGCCACGCGGGTCCCAGAAGTTCAGGATGTCCGGGTTGGCAGCAAGCTGGTCCCAGCCAGTTTTATAGGTGCCAGGCATTACTTTGTGTTAGGCCAGTATCCTACCAACTGAGCTGTATCTTCAGCCCTTTTTTCTCAAAGTTCATCTTCCAGGTTGTCAGCAAACTCTGTGAATGCAGTCCCTCACATCTGGGTTGATCAGTGTTAGGTACAAGGTTAGTGTGTAACACACACTCGTGAGGAAGGTTTCTACCAAGAAGCAGAAAAACTGCTAAGATGTGAATGCTATTCACAGTTTGGATGAATCAGGGCTCATAGTACTTTGTATTAAAAAAAATGATGGTGTGGATTAGATGCTGGTTGTCATCTGAATGAAGATGACCCCATAGGAATGCCTCCTAGGAAATGGCATTACTTGGGAAGGATCAGAAGGTGTAGCTTTGTTACAGTAGGTGCATCTTGTTGGAGGAAGTGTGCCATCAGGGGTGGGCACTGAGGTTTCAGATGCTCAAACTAGGCCCAACTCTCTCTTTGCTGCCTGCAGATCCAGATGTAGAACTCATAGCTCTTTCTCTAGTTCCATGGCTGCCTGTGTGCCATCATGATTCCTGCCATGAACTGTTAGTGGGCTCCTTTTGTGGATATTTCGGTTTATGATATGTAAACATGTTTTGTTGTAATTTTAAGTTGGGGATTTTAGTTTGTCCATACCTGTTAAGTGTCTCATGAAGAGTGTGGTCTTTGCCAGGTGGAATTAGTTGAATTCTGAGGACTTTGAGGGTATTAAACATGACAGCCCAGAGGAAGAAGGTGCGCCGCCTACCCGGTGTTAAGGGGTTGGAAGGGAGGTAGAGCATTTAATAATCCTAAATAAAGTAGGTTTATTTAAAAAAAAAACAAAAAACAAAAAACAAGGTCAACAAGCTCCAATGAAATGTTTTCCTTTATCTGAGTTGCCATGGGCATGGTGTCTCTTCACAGCAATAGAAACTTCAAGTAAGACAGAGGGACAGATGGGCCAGCTAAGTGAGTGTCTTAGCAGGCAGTGTGGTGCTAGGTCACCTGAGGCCACAGTGGAGGGGCTTCTTGGCCCGAGCAACGCCTGCATTTTTCAACTAGTGTCAGATTAGAAATCCCAATCAAGCCCCTTGTGATTTCTCAGCTTCCCTAGTTCTCTGTTAGACTCAGCTTAGCTTGGCAGGAGTTCAAGGTCATCCTTGGCCACCTAGAAATTTAAGGCTAGCCTGAGTTAAGTGATATCCTCTCTCAGAGGACATATGTATGTGTGTGTATGAATATATATGTAAATGTATTATTTATGAGTACATATAGATCAAGATCATTTTGGGTATAGATATTTGCCTGCATTGGTGTCCGTACACTGGATGTGTGTTTGGCGTCCTAGGAAAAGAGGACATTGGATATCCTGGAACTGGGGATGCTTGTGACCGCCATGTGGGTGCTGGGATTCGAACCTGGGTCCTCTGGAAGAGCATCCAGTGCTCTTCACCACTAAGCCATCTTTTCAGCCACTATAGTTATATGCTTTTAATATAAAATATACTTTATCCAGGTGATGATGGTGAACACTTTTAATCCCAGCACTCAGGAGGCAGAGACAAGGGGATCTCTGAATTCAAGGCCAGCCTGGTCTACAGAGTAAGTTCCAGGACAGTCAGGGCTATGCAGAAACCCTGTCTCAAAAAGATTTTAAAAATAAAAAAATTATTTTGTATTTTCTAGTACATATATATATATATATATATATACAATATTCAAGTTATTATACATCCAACTCCATATGTGTGTTTAAGTGTATGGATGTATAGACCTGTGTGTGCATATAAGTGTATAGGT
>NW_026596125.1:6763968-6766696 GCF_907164565.1 Psammomys obesus | reverse complement strand
GTTTGTGTATGTGTGTACGTGTAAGTACGTACGTGTGTCAGGTGCCCAGAGAGGCCAGAGTTCCCGGAACTGGAGTTACAGTTGTGAGCTGCCGTGTAGATACTGAGAACCAAATCTTAGTCCCTAAAGGAGCAGCGAGTGCTCTTACCTACTGAGCCATCTCTAAATGTATACGGGTATTTTGCCCGAATGTAGGCAGTTTGTACCATGTGCATTTAATGCCAGTGGGAGCAGAGAGGGGGGTCAAATCCCGAAACTGTGGTTGAAGCTGGTAACTGGAAGGACAGTCAGTGCTCTTAACTGTTGAGTCTCTAGCCTTCCACCAGCTGTTTTGAGACAGGGTCTCTCACTGACCCTGGTAACTAATTGGTTAGACTGGCTGGCCAGGGAGCCCAGTGCATCCTCGAGTTTCCAACTCTTGGCTTTGGGATTATAGGCACACAGAGCCATGCTGGCATCACGTGGGTGCTAGAGAGGAACTCGGGTCGCCATGCTTCAGCAGCAAGCACTTAACTTCCTGGGCCATCCCCCTAAACTAGATTTCTTAATCCTAAAAGTAACACAATGCAGGAAAATCTGTGAAGAAGTACAAAGCAAAGCCGGACATAGTGGCTCCTGCTTGCACTTGAGCTGAGCTGGGAGGATTCCCATGAGTGTGAGGCTATTCTGCTCTGCAGAGACTCAAACAAACAGAAAAAATGAAAAAGAAGAGTAAAATATACCGTAACTCTTGTCACCGAGAGAAGAAAACCATTGTTAACCTACCCGGTTGTTACATATTTCTTTGTACCCTCTGTGTGTACTCTGCCTTTTTTTCCCCCTTGTGGTCTCATTACATGTGTAGACAGCTCAGTACCTCAGTTTCTTTAGTCACAAAACTGGGCATTTATTTATTTTGAGATAGGGTCTTGCTTCATGGGCCTGGCTGGCCCAGACGATGCTCTGTAGACCATAGATACTACCTCTGCCTCTGGAGAGGGATTCAAAGTATGCTGCACCACTCCAGGCCTACAAAACCAGGCTTCATAAGAAATGCATACTTGGTTTAAAGGCAATGGTGAACGAACTGCAAACTGCTTTATATACCATTTTCACACTTTGAAAACTAAAAGACGAAGGTACAGGGCTTATCTTCAGCTGACCTAGCCAAGATGAAGACCAAGGTAAACGGTGAAGCAGGACTCTTACTAAAAAAGACTGATCCAGTTGACTGCAAGTTTAATGTGAGTCATTTGTGTGTCTGCCAAGAACTCTCTCTTCTTTCCCCTTTTCTTCTCTTTCATCTTTTTCTTCCTTGTTTTTCTCTTTCCCTCCTCTGCTTCCTCTGTTCCTATTCCTTCCTTTCCCGCTCTTTTTCCTTCCTTCTTTTTCTCTCTTTTCTTTCTTCCTTCCTTTTTTCTTTATTTCCTTCCTTCCTTTTCCTCCCTCTCTCCCTTCCTTCCTTCCTTCCTTTTTCTCTTTCATGTTGCTTATCATAGCTTCAAATTCTGAGCTCAAGTAATCCTCCTGCCCCAGTCCTAGCATTTCCAGTAGCTAGGACTTCTGGGAAGCCGCTTCTGTCAGTATGCACCAAGATTTTTACTGCACAAACGCAAGGCTCTGTTACAAAGTGGAAGCCATAGTCCTGATTGATTGTGATGGTACTACAAAAACTTGGCTTAGTCTTGTATGATACCATCTAAAAGAATTACAGTCAGCCAAGTGCCTGAGGAGAAAGACAAAGATCCTCAGAATTAGGACAGAGTTAAAACAACACAAGGAATCAAGTATCCCCAACTCGGTGAAGATACTGGGAAAAGTCCGGGATTCAAGGACCATTAGATCAGTTTGTTTTCAGAGGCTTCCAGGATGTGGTCTTTGGGATGGAACTCCAGAGATGCTCAGTCTAAGGTATGCAATGTTCTGGACATAGTGGGCTTTCTGACTTTGAGGGATCATCTTGTGGTGAGATTCGGTAATGAGTGTCTATACAACTACTACTGCTTATTTGGCATGAGCCAGAATTAAGCCTGAAGTCTATATTATTTCATTTTGTCAATATTATCTCCGATGAGTCAATTGTGTATAGTCAGGTTCCTTGGTCAAATTCACTCGATATATGGTGAAACTAGGATTTGAAGTCATTCTGGTGATCCCCAAAGCTGGTCTTTTTGCCTGCCACGGAGTTCAAGATCTGGCTGGGGAGGCCCTGGGGGGGGGGGGGTCATTTGTCTGCAAGACTGCCTGCCCTGTTAGGAATAAGGGACCCTCTTTCCACCTTAGGGAAAACCCTTCCGCAGAGTAGGCGGGGTCACCTAAGGTAGGAGCTGGGTAGCCAGCACGGTGCCGAGGGGCGCAGACAAAACGCCAAGGGGTGTTTATCCAAAGGAAATGGATAGGTTGTTAATGTGCACCACCCCCAGAGCTCAGCAGCACCGGAGGTTCTGCGGTTCGAAGTTCCTCGAGCCCCGTGAGGGGTCGAGGCGGGTCCACCTGCCAGGGAGCCTCGCCGCGTCCGGCTTCTGCGGCGGAGCCCGGGTTAGGAACAGAGCGCCGGTCCCTGGCCGGGCGCGAGCTGGGGGCGGCGCCGGGGCGGCGGGGGCGGGGAGGGCGCGCGCCGAGGCGGCTGCGGCAGTTGCGCGCTAGGACTGCTGCCGTGCGGTGGGGCCGGTGAGTGCGGCGGCGCCCGCGGCGGGCGGGAGGGGGATTGGCGCGAGCGGGCTGCGGGCGAGCAGCCTGGGGAGGATGC
>NW_026596125.1:6744483-6763568 GCF_907164565.1 Psammomys obesus | reverse complement strand
GCGCCCGCGGCCTCAGCGCTCCGGGCGGGCGCACGCCCCCGGCCCGGGCCGCCCCCGTTCCTCCGCGGCCCCTTCCCCGCGCGGCGGCGACGCCCCTGGCCCACGTCACGCTCGCGCCATTGTTTTCGAGCTTCCGCGCGCTGGGACCCCGCCTTTCTGGCGGAGCGGGCGGGCCCCGCGCTCGGTCCCCCTGGTCTGGCCGCGGGCCGCGGGAGCGGGCAGCCTCTCCTCGGCTCTCGTGGAGCGGGCCCCGGCCCCCTCTCCCCGGGGCCGCGAGCCTGGCAGGGTCAGGGCCGGCCCGTGGGATGGCCCACGAGCCAGTTTCGTGGTGTGCGGCACTTCCTGGAAAGCTCACACCGATTGCAAGTCTCCCCCAAAGACGTTCAGGGGCGGTTTGTCCCTTGCGTTTTTCCTGGGGCCCCCGAAGCCCCGCAGGGCGAGCTGCAGACGTGGGGCCTGTTACAAGCAAAACGTTTTGGACGGTTGGCTTTGCCCGGCCGCAGCCTTTAGAAGCACTGGATGAAGGTTTGTGTCGGGCTTGCTTCACAGCCTAGGTTGCAGAGGGCTGCGCTCAGGCAGTTCTGAAATGACTCGTCACTACACACGGTTGCGTGTGCTCCGCCACGTCGCAGCGCGCTTGCCCGCCCGCACATTTTTTCAAAATGACCATAGACTATTAATTTTTCTTAAGGCAAGGGATGCAAATTTCTTTGGCCGTCATGTGAAGGGCAGGATGTTAACACAGCGCCATTTATCGTAGACGTAGTGAGTAGAGAGGCTTCAGGTCTTCCACATGGCCGCCTTAGCGTTTTCCATCAGTGCCCAAGAATTTATCCAGATGAGGACATCTGGGCTTGTAGGTTCAGTTCAACAAACCAGCTACTTAAAAATTTAATGAAATCTTTGAGGGTGCCTTGCAGTGGCAAAGTGATTGTGCTGGGCTGTTGATACCCATGCATGCTTCTGAAGAGTGTTTCCATTACAATATGAACCTGTTCCGTGGGCCTTGAGCAGGCCATGCATTCTAGTGGCCTCGACATTGGGGTCTTTTTTAGCTTCCCTAAACACAGGTATTAGCAGGCTTGTTCTACCATGCCTGGGCTTGAAAAACTGTTTTATTGCTTCACGCTTACAAAACAAACAAACAAACAAACAAACAAACAAAAAACCAAACTTAACAAAAGCTAAATCCAAATTCAGTAGTATTGGTTGTTGCATTATTCTCAATGTAGAATTTAGAACCAGCTAATGTGTAAAACACGATGACCTTCAAGGTTCTGTTGTATGAAAATGTACAGTTAGTCAGAAGTTATTACGATTAGTACAGGTGTTTAGAGTACCTGTTGGCCAGATTATTGGGGACTGTTAGGAGAGTGTTTATTTATGTGACCCAACTCTTTCTGCTGTGAGGAAAGTTGTGCACAGAACAGGATCTTTTTTTGAGAGAGAGCCTTATTAAGCTGTTCATTTTGTACCCCTCTTCCCTAGGCCCTGACCCACCCACCCATGTACCTTGAATTGACTGTGTAGTTTAGATGAGCCTGCAATATGGGATCCTTCTTCCTCAGCTTTCCAAAATGCTAGGATTAGAGGCATGTGCCACCATGCTTGCCTGGGCTTGAAAAAAAAGGGGGGCCAAGGGGAATTCTGTGTTACTGCTTCACTCTCTTCAAAAACACAAAACAACCTACCTAAATCTTATTGTGGTATTTATGTTTTACCATTTTTGTTTTTTAGCTTTTTGAGAAGAGATCTCCTTTTGTAGCCTGGGCTAGCCTCAGACTAGCAGTAGTCAAACTGCATAAGCTTCTCACATGCTTGGGTGGCAAAGTGAACCACTATGGGTGATCTCACATGTAGATTTTTATTCACTGATGATTGCTGTGTGCATACTGTTGCTGGACTGTCCACATTTCTAGGGAAGTCATCTAATTTCCTTTTGTAACAGGCCTGTATGCACTGTAGCAGGCAGTGCCTGGCACACATGCTTTCCAGTAAATTTTTGTTGATGTGGTGTTTTTAGCTTTTATGACAACATCTTCTACATGAGGTGCTAACTATCACAGAGCATATGCTAAGTGACATGTGAGCAGTAGAAACTGTACTTTCAGCCAGGAGACAGCCTTGTGTACACTTTTAGGGCAGTAGTACTGGAGAAAGCCAGAAAGATATGTTCTGTTAAACCCTACAAGATAATGCTACTTGGCTGCTTTGCCGCTAGAGAAGAATAAATAAAGAGAACCCTTTTAAAAAAAATTGGGGGGTTGGGTTGAGATTTTTAGGTGCAAACCCAAGGAAGTTAATTTCATTAAATGAAGTTGGTAATGCATTGTCATGAGTACTAAAATCTTGTCATTTGACTTAAGTATTTTTTATGTTAGAGTTATTCATAGTTTGTATGTGAGTGTGTTGCCGGCATGTATGTATGTGCACCACTTGTGTGCCTGGTGCCTATCAAGATCAAAAGAGGGACTGTATCTCCTGGAACTGGAGATACAGACGGTTGTGAACCACCATGTGGGAGCTAGGAATTGAACTCAGTTTCTTCTGAAGAGCAGCAGATGTGCTTAACCACTGAGCTGTCTCTTCAGCCTCACCAAGTCTTAAATGATTCATGTTTTGAGGGGTGTTAGGGGAAGGGGGTTTGAGATATGCGGTCCTACTGTGTCTTAAGCTGGTCTGGAACTCAGTACTTCACGCTTACCTCCACTTTGCAATTCTCTTGCCTCAGCCTCTGCAGGCCTGGGATTATAGGTGAGGGCCAACATGCCCTGTTTTATATAACTTTATGTGAGTTTTATGTAACTAACTCATTGAAATCTGATTGCACCTTATAGTGATTGGTTGCCAAATTTTGTGGAAAATAGCTAGCAGTAACGCAACAACAAAAACCCAACAGCAATAACAGAAAATTCCCTAGTAGAAGGGTAGCAAAAATACTTCCCCTTTTTATACTGAATACAGAATCAGAAAGATTCAGTTGATTTGGAGAGTAATGAGCTATTTGTTCTCTCATTTGTGTGTCTTTATTGGCTGGGAACCCTTATCAGGAATGTCAGATGAAAGAGCCTGTGTGCAGGATCTACTTGGAAACTCTGGCACCTGAAACTTAAGGTCCTTTTTTTTTTTTTTTTTCTTAAAAAAAAAAAAGGCCAGTAGTGTCGAAAGCAGGAAGATCTAGGATTAAGGTGATGGTACAAATGGAATTCAAGGATAGCCTAGGATTAGTGAGACCCTGTCTCAGAAAACAAACAAGCATTTTCAATGTTGGCATGCTGTCATTTCAAATAACCAGTGGAATGTGTTTTTTTCTTTTTGAGGTATAATAATTTTTTAAAATTGTTTATTTATTATGTATACACTGTTCTGTCTGCATGTACGCCTGCATGTCAGAAGAGAGCACAGGATCTCATTACAGATGGTTGTGAGCCACCATGTGGTTGCTGGGAATTGAACTCAGGACCTCTGGAAGAGCAGACAATGCTCTTAATCTCTGAGCCATCTCTCCAGAAGCTCAGGGTGTAATAATTTATTTCATCAGTTTATTTTTTTGTTGTTGTTGAGAATTTCCTATATGACCATTGTATACAATTTTTCTCCTCCTTTACCCCCATCAACTCCTCCTATGTGCCCCTCCTTCTCAAATTCATTGATTGGTCTATTATTCTTTTTTATTGTTATACACACACACACACACACACACACACACACACACACACACATTTATAAATAGAACCTGATGAGTTAATTTGCTTGGAATTGAATAATCTGTCAAGGGGCTCATCCCTAGAGAAGACTGGTTCTGACTTTCTTACCAGCCATTTAGTTCCCTTTAGTACTGCATATACGAGGGGCCCTGGGATATTTCCCTAACCCATGTTAGCATGTCAGTTGGTAGTGATATTTTTCAGATCTTATTCAGGCAACCAAATTGTTGAGTGTTCATGGGTGCAGTCTTACCTTTGATTTTTGGGAGACTATGAAGGGCAGTGGCAGTAGCTTGCATTATTTTTAGGGTCTCTTGGACTTTCCTGACCAACAGCTTTAAAAGAAGTTTCTCAGACCTGGTACTAAGGTTTTTGTTAGTTCATGGCTTACGGGGGAAATAAATGTTTTTGAAAGTTCCTTGTTGTAGTTTGATGGAACATCTAATACATAACGTGTATGTCTTACTGTATGTATTACTATTACTTTGTGGTACTAGGGGCCTTATGCATGCTAGGCAAGTGCGCTACCACTGAACTTACCCCAGCCTCCCAGCCCTGCCTCGACCTCTAAACTTTTTACTTTGATGAGGGTTTTCAAGTTGTTGAGGCTGCCCTAGAAATTGCCCTGTAGCCCAGGCCAACTTTGAACTTAAACTCTACCAGCTTTCGGCCTCCAGAATATCTGGGATTACAGGCCTTTGCCACCATACCCACGTTAAAAGTTTCTTTGAGCTCGAGAGGTGGCTCAGCAGGTAAAGGCAGTGTCCTTGCAGGTCTGACAACCTGAGTTTGATCCCCATGACCCACATGTAGGAGAGAATTACCTCCCACAGGTTGTCCTCTGATGCTCCTTTGCACCCTGTGGCACAAGTGTGTCCCCTCTCAAGATAAGTGCAATAAAATTTTTTTCTTTCCTTCCTCTTTTTTTGGTAAACCTTTTTTTTGTTTTGTTTTGTTTTGCTTTTTTAAAGTACCTTTTATTTACTGTGTGCAAACACATCCACATGCATGCACACATGGGAACATGTCTTTGTGTGTATATAGGATGGCGGACAACTTGTGGGTGTTGGTGCACTCCCTCTACCATGTGGGACTCAGAGATTGAACTCAGGTCATAAGGCTTGGTGGCAAACACCTGTATCTGCCAGGTGATCTGGATGGTCTATTTTGTTCCTTTTTTTTTTTTTTTTTTTTTTTTCTTTTAACCAATTCTCTCCTTTATCTTCTTCTGGGAAACTTAACTCAATTTTCTGTCATTGATTTTGTATTATTGTTTGTTTTGTTTTTGAGACAGGCTCTTACAGAACTCAGGCTAGCCCGGATGATCTTGAACCCCTGTTTCTCCTTCCTCTGTCTCCCAAATACTGGATTAGAGTGTGTGTCATTGCACCCACCTTCACCGCTGACCTCTGCTTCCTAAGCCTCTTTCCGTTGTGGTATCTCAAATAGCTCATGTGTGCTGTTCAACATTCTGTGTCTGTGTGTGTGTGTGTATCAGTTTTACATGTTTATCCCAAATTTTCATTTGAAAATTTCAATTCTGTAGAAAATTACAGTGATGGTGTAAAGAGTTCTTTTATATCTTCCACCCGATTTACCAGTAAGTAACATTGAGCATCTTACTCTATTTTTGCATATAATTTAAACATTTAAAAATGTATCTGTTTTGTTTGTCCTTCAGCCATGGGTTCTGGGGAGTCAAACTCAGGTTGTCATGCCTGGCAGCAGATCCTGTGCCTTTAAAGGCATAAGAACATTTCAGTTTTGAAAATTTCGATTTGACTCTCATAAGAAGCCTGGTCTACAAAACTGCAATACTATTGTCACTTTAAAAATTAGTGTAACATTGGAATTTAGTGTAAGGTTGCACTGGAGAGATAGTTCAGTGGTTAATTGTACTAGTGGTTCTTCAGAGGACCTAGGTTCAGGTCCCAGCACCTACATGGTAGCATACAACTATCTATACCTGTAGTTCCAGTATATGTGATACCCTCTTCTCCTCAGGTGCAGTTATGCACATGATGCAGACATACATGCAAACAAGACACCCATACACACAAGTAAAATTACAGATGAGCATAACATTATTACCTAAGTTTCAGCTAATGCTAAACATTTCTTGGTGCTGGCAGTATATACAGTTCAGTGGTAGAGTGCTTTCCTGGCATGCACTGAAAAGTAAACAAACATAAAACTAAAAACTTACTTGTCTTAGTAATGGCCTTTATGGTTACTTCTCATTTCTAGTACTGATTTGGAACTTTTGGCATAGGGGAGTTGTTTTTTCTTTGTTTGTTTTCTATTTTGAAGTAAGGTCCCATTATATTTCCCAGGTTGATAGTTCTGTTCTGCTTTTGCTTCTTCAGTTGCTTGGGACTAGGTGATGTCACCATTCTGGCTACTAGTCCAGGACTTAGTCATTCATTGCACTTAGTACCCTTTAGGCTTTTATGTTTTTTGTTTTTTTGGTGTGTGTACATGTGTGTGCTCGCGCACGCATGTGCATGCATGTTTTGGGAACTGAACCTAGAGCTTTAGACTACCACTGAGCCCTCTGCTCCACCTTTATTTACTTTTTTAAAAAAAGTTATTTATTATGTATACAGTGTTCTGTCTGCGTGTATGCCTGCACACTAGAAGAGGGCACCAGATCTTATTGTAGATGGTCGTGAGCCACCATGTGGTTGCAGGGAATTGAACTTAGGACCTCTGGAAGGGCAGACAATGCTCCTGACCTCTGAGCCATCTCTCCAGCTCCCTTTATTCACTTTGAGGTACAACTATCTAACTTTTTGCTTGTTTTCTTGGTGTTAGTATATTTTGAGTATCACTTAGTTTTGTTGAATGCCTTTCAGTTTGGATTTGCTTAATAATTTTCTTATGCTTACATCTCGGTTAAATGTGTGTGTTTGGAATAAATGAAACATTAATACAGTTATGGACTGTGTTTTTTGTTTTTGTTTTTTCAGAGACAAGATTTCTCTGTGTAGCTCTGGCTGTCCTGGAATTCTGTGGACCACAATGGCCTCGAACTCAAGAGAACTGCTTGCCTCTACCTCCTTAGTGCTGGAAAGGCATATACCACCACTGCCCAGCTATGGACTGTGTCTTTTTCTTTCTATCTTTGTGTTTTTCTAAAAGTTTTATAAATTTTGCTTTTTTACTTAAATTTATAGGCAATTCTTTTTCTGCTTTGTCTTTCTTTAATATGATGCTTAAGTAGCATTTGTTTTATACATCCTCTTCACCATTGCATTTGTTATAAAATAACACTGTAAGCTAATAAAAACAAGATAGCTTTCATTACAATCTTAACAGGTAGAATGTGGAATGTGAAAGTTTTCATTTATTTATCTTATTATATTGAGTCAGGCTCTTATGTAACCAGCTAATTCTCAAGCTCTATATAGCTGAGGATGGCCGGAAGTTTCTTGTCTCCAACCGTGAGTGGTGGGATTACAGGCTGCATGGTGGATTGGACACAGGGCTTCTCTGCATGCTAGGCAAGCACCCTACTAACTTTATATCCCCAGCCCCCAATTTATTATTATTATTTGCAGTATTGGAGACTGAACTTCTCAGGTTGTGCATAAGAGGCCAGTACGTGTTCTACCACTAAGTTATATACAATTTCTTTATTTATTTTATTCTGTGTACAATGTTCTGTCTGCAGGCCAGAAGAGGGCACCAGATCTCATTATAGATGGTTGAGCCATCATGTGGTTGCTGGGAATTGAACTCAAGACCTTTGGAGTATTAGCCAGTGCTAATACTCTGAGCCATCTCTCCAGCCCAAAGCACTTATTTGTTATGACAACATTCCATGCAGCCCAGGTTGGCTGGGAACTCCCCATGCAGTTCAGGATGACCTTGAAATCCTAAACCTGATCTCAGTCTGTGTAGTTCATGTGGTGCTGGGATTAGAACTCAAGGCCTCATGCCTGTTAGACAAGTACTCCAGTAGCTGTCCTGTACCTCAGTCCTATTTTATTTTATTTTTTTTTGTGTGTTTTGTGTTTGTTAAATTTTTATTTATTTTTGTGCAATTTGTGAAGGTCAGAAGACAACTTGGGATATCATTTTCAGAAATGCCATTCACCGCCTTTGAAACAGGGTCTTCTGTTAGCTTCTGTCCAGTGGGAATTGAACTCAGGTCTTATGCTCTGGAGGAAAGTCCTTATGGTTTGGAGGCAAGCACTTTACTGACTGAACTACTGCCTCTGGTTTACTTTTGAAGTAGAGTTTATGAGTGAATTAATTCTTGAAATAGTTCTGTCTGTGGATAATTTTTTGATATGGTAAATTTTATGATATGGTAAGAACCTTTGGCATGTGGTGGGAATTGTGAAGTTTTGGGCCCGAGAGTAGAAATTGGTTATACATATTTCTAAGCATACAGTGCTTAGTGCAGAAGCCTTAAGTATTAAAATATTATAGGTTCAAGTATTATAAATTATGTGCTTCTGAATGCTAGCCACTGTTCTTAGAACCTTATACTTCTCCTTTTGTGGAGATGGAATCTCACGTATTCCAGGCTGGCCTCAAATTTGCTTTGAAACTGCAGTTGGCTTTGAATTCCTTAGCTTCTTGCCTTTACTTCTCAGGTGCTGGATTTCAGTCCAATATGACCTGCTACATTTTATTTCTAGTTAAAATTTTCAAGCACAGATAGGAGAAAGCAGACTTGACAATCCTCTCAGCCTTGTCATTTCTGCCGGAGAACAAGAGCCTTTGTTCTAAAGCCTGATGTCGAAAGGTTAGCAAAATATTACTACATTAAGCAAGCCATAATTCGAAAACGTTCCTGAACCAAGAATAAGAGTTTTACAGATTCATCTAGAGCATTAAAAGGAACTTGGGCAGCAGTAGTTTGGGGTTTTCACACTTGTACACAAATTAGCTTTTGAAACATGAAAAGCTTGAAATGTAGAGGCTTAGAAGTTAATTTATTTCACATATTTGCATGTAGGCATGTTGTGGGGGGGGGAGGGGCTGTTGACAGAGGATCTTCCACTTTAGCTCAGGCTATTCTCAACTTCACTATGCAGCCCAAGGCTGGTCTTGAACTGCTGGCAGTCTCCTTGCCTCAGCCTCCCAAATGCTGACATTACAAGTGTAAACCACCATGCTTGTACATGGGAGAGGTTAGCGTATTTTTGTCTGTGTATTAAGTTTGCTTTGCATGATGCTTGGGCTAGAGCTGAAAATAGAATTTCAACTTCATGGGGCTTCTAGTTGAAAGAGAAAGACAGAGACAGGCACTGAGGGACTTAGCAAAGGCATGCTTAGCATTTGGAGCTATTATATGCGAAAATATGAGTAGCGTTCCCACCTCACCCCCACTTTGGAATGTGTTAACCATCCCTTTGGTATGCAGATTCGTGTGTGTGTGTGTGTGTGTCTGTGTGTCTGACTCTTTCTGTGTGTATGTGTGAGTGTTGCATGTACAGGTGAAGACAGCATCCCATCTTGTAACATGGGGTACAGGTAGTAGTGAGCTGTCTGACATGGATGCTGGGAACTGTAGTCAAAAGCAGCACTCAGTCTTAATCACTGAGCCATCTCACCACCCCTGTGACAACAAATCTGACTGTTGGCTTTGACAACAATTTATTGTAGAACTTGGTGCATATAGATATATAGACATATAGATATGTCTATAGATAAAAACAATGAAACTATCTGAGCAATGGTGGCGTTTGCTTTTAATTCCAACACTTGGGAGGAAGAGACAGGCAGATCTCTGAGTTTGAGGCCATCCTCCTCTATAGAGTAGTTCCAGGGTAACCAGCACTATACAAGGAAACTGTCTCAAAACAAAAACAAATAAAACAACAGTAAAAAACAACAAATGAAAGGATCTCAGTGGTAGAGTGCTTTGCATAGCATATTCCAACACTGGAAAAAAAAAAGGGTAGGTCAAAAAGCTGTTGCTCATGATTTAATTACAACTTTAAAAAATTTTAAAATTGATTTTTCAGGCTAGTGGTAGTAGCACATGCCTTTAATTCTAGCACTTGGGAGGCAGAGACAGCCCTGTCTCAAAAAACCAAAAACCAAAAGATGAAAACAAAAATTGATTTTTCATGATGTTGGGATTAAACCCAGGGCCATAAGTATTGCAGGCAGGTGCATGGAGTTGCCTCTGGTCTCAGTTGTTAATTGCGCTGTATGACAGAAGCTGAGAGACGCACTGATCTGAGTACAGCGGTAAGTGGCTAGGAGTGGGCTTGGTACGACATCCATTTAGCAGCGTGAGAGTATCTTCTCTCCGAGGCCTATGGCTTGTCTAGTCTTGTGAGAGATCCTCAGGCAGCTGTACCATTATAGAGTCTGTGACAGTAGGGACTGCTCAACAAAAGTTTGTATCACTGAAGAATCACCCCTTCACATAATGTCTAAAGGTATGTTTTTATGCAGGCCCTAAGTCTTCCCTCCATGAAGGAATGTCAGTAGGTCTGATCTTTTGGTCTTCAGAGTAGGAGATACCACAGCTGCACTGATTCATGAAAGCAATAGTTATGTTCAGCTTGGAGGACACAGCTACTTTACAGCTTTCTTTTCATATCCTATCTATATCTATAGATACGTGCTCTATCTGCATGTGCACCTGCACGCCAGAAGAGGGCACTGGATCACAGTGTAGATGGTTGTGAGCCACCAAGTGGTTGCTCGGAATTGAACTCAGGACCTCTGGAGGAGCAGACAGTGCTCTTACCCATTGAGCCTCTCTCCAGCCCCAGCTTTGCTTTTCCTATGTGAATATCTCCTGAATATTTTTAAACAGCTACAGACTTGGTTTAATTACAATTGGCTTGACAGTATGATATTAACATGTTCAGAATGCTCTATTATAGATGTTTTTTATACAAGCATTAGTATTTTAATAAATGTGTAATTCAGTGTTAGAATGCTTGCTTAGTTATGTGAGGCTCTGGGTTTGATCTCTAGCAGTAGTAAAATCAAAACATAGCAAAATATTGTCCAAGCAAAAACTTCAAGAAAAGTGAAATTTAAGACTAGCCTAGTTGTCAAAGTACTTGATGCAAAGATACTTAGCTGCTTGCTCTGCTCCTCATGTTTACTGATAGGATGAAAGGTGTACACTTACACTACAGTTTAAAAAATAGATTTTAAATGGCATATTAGTATACAGTGCCAGTATCAAACCACTAAATTGTTGATTTTCCTTTCTAGAATTCATCATACAAATAAAATGACAACTTCCTGGAGTGATCGCCTGCAGAACGCAGCGGATGTACCTGCTAACATGGATAAGCATGCCTTGAAAAAGTATCGGCGAGAAGCCTATCACCGGTAAGATAGCTCCACCTTAGGGAGCCTTTACTTTTCCCTTACTCTTCAGGTGATGAAATCAATACAGAGATGTTAAGTCATTTATCACAGAGCATAGAGCTAGCCTGTGATTCAAATCTAGTGACATTCAGGCTTTTAACTATTTCACACCAGTGTTATGTCTTACAGCTACTAGTAAAAATCATGAAGAAAGTCTTTATTTGCTAGAAAGTTGCATCTAGTTAATTGTAGTTTTTCCCCATTTTTCTTGATAGCCTCATGTAGCCCATGCTGGCATTGAACTCACATCCGTCTTCCTGCTTCAGCTCGTCAAGTTCTGATTATGCCTATGCACCGCCATGTCTAGGATTCTTTCTTTCTTTCAAGATGGTGTCTGCTGAGTTGCCCAGGCTGGCCTGGAATACACAGGCTTGAGCGTTCCTCCAGCCTCAGTGTTCCAAGTAGCCAGGACAGCAGGCACACATCATGCCTACCTAAGACCGAAGTCATTTTTAAAGCTTACTTACGCTGATGGTGTGTGTGTGTGTGTGTGTGTGTGTGTGTGTGTGTGTGTGTGTGTGCGCGCGCGCGCGTGCGTGTGACCATGCCACAGTCCACATGTGGAAGTTAGAGGACATCTCTGGGACATGTTTGTTGTTTCCTTTTCTTTTTATTGGATTTGGGATTGGACCCAGGTCACCAGCCTTGTGCAGCAACTGCTCTAACCTGTTGAGGTTGAAACTTTAAATAATTTATTTAGTTCTGTCTTATTTTCATTGGTGTTTTGCTTGCATGAGTGTCTGTGTGAGGGTGTTAGATCCCCTGGAACTGGCGTTACAGACAGTAACTGTTATGTGGGTGCTGGGAATTGACCCTGGATTCTCTGGAAGAGCAGCCAGTGCTCTTTACTGCTGCACCATCTCCATGTTGAGGATGAAACTCTTAACTGCTGTTTGCTAGAAATTGATTATAACTCTTAGACAGAATTTAAAATTGTGTTTACTTAACCCAGGTGCAGTACATACTTGTAATCTTAGCACTTGGGAGGTAGAAATAGGAGGATCATGAGTTCAAGGCCAGCTTGGGTTACATGAGTCATTGTCTCAAAGATAAAAAAAACAAAGTACAGAATAACAGTTTGGTTCACAATAGTAGTTTTTATTTTTTAAAAAATGTTACACGGTTCTGGTCTTGCCTTTTTACACAGAAAAGAGTAGAATTAAGGAATGGGCATGTAGCCTGGTTAGTGGTTGGTTTTAATGTAAGCTAATGATGCTTTGCTAATGTAGGCCACTATGTAGAACATTGTTTCTTAACCCATGCAAAAGTGAAAGCGTTTCTGGTTCCTGTCAAGTCTCCAAATTACATAGTGGGTATTGATGACCTCTCCTTTCTGTGTGCTGGGTTGGTATATGCCATAGGAATTCAAGTATAGAACAGAATGTTAAAACTTTCAAATGCTTATCTTATTATTGTGAGTGTATGCGATACGCATGTGTGAGTGTGGATGTTCATGTATGGAGGTCACAACTTTCAGAAGTTGGCTCTCCTTCTTCTGTGGTTTCCAGAGATTGAACTCGGGTTATGAAGGCTTGTGCAGCAAGCATTTTTACCCAGTAAGCCATCTTCTGGGCTTTAATTATTTTTTAATTAAAAAAAAGTATTTATTTTTATTTTATATGCATTGGTGTTTTGCCTGCATGTATGTCTGTGTGAAGGTGTCAGATCTTGGACTTGAACCCAGGACCTCTGGAAGACCAGTCAGTGCTCTTTACCGCTGAGCCATTTTTGCAGCCCCCACACGAGCCCTACAACAACATGTTAATATGTGTAGAGAAAACACAGGGCTGTGGAGATAGCGTAGCCGGCAGGGCGCCTCGTTAGCTGCACAGAGCCCTGGGTTTGATCCTTAGCAAAGCACATGGGGACACATGCAGGCCCAGGCCTGTTAGCTCATTACCCTGAAGACAAAGACAGGAGAAAAAAAAAGAAGTTCAAGGTCTTCCTCGGCTACATAGCAAGTTTGCAGTCATCTTAGACTACATGAGACCCCATCTTGAGTGAAAGGAAGCAAGCACAAATACTCTGCAGAATTCAGCTGTTCTCTGTGCTCATGTTCCATTATTTGGTTGGTTTTTAGGCTCGAGGCCGGCAGCTCTCAACCTTCCTAATGCTGTGACCTTTTAATACAGTTCCTCATGTTGTGCTGACCCCAACCATAAAATTGATTGTTACTTCATAACTGCAGTCTTGCTACTGCCATGAACTGTAATATAAATGTCTGATGTGCAGGGTCTGCTATGTGACCCCAGGTTAGAGCTGCTGCTCAGTGGACGCAGCATTTCCAGCAGGGGAGACAGGGCTAAACGTGCGCAGTGAAGAGCTAAATATTTACATTTCAGCAGGCGTCATCTGGTAGGCATCCTAATTGATAGTATGCCATAGTTCAATACATTTCTGACTCATTCCAAATGGTATTTCTTGTAATAATTTAGACAGGTTCCACACCCTACATTTTTCATAAGGTAGGAGTGATATGAAACAATGAAAATAACAGTATAATAGAAGCATCTCTCAAAGGTTTTTATTGTTGTTGTTGTTGTTGTTGTTTTAAATAAGGGCTCACTATGTGTAAGCTCATAACCTTCCTGCCTTGGATTTCTGATTGCTGGTGTTATAGATGTATTCCAGAAGGCCTTGTAAGTCCATTTACAAATTGTGTTTGTTGTGTTACTGGTTTTTGTGTGAAGCTGGAGTAATATGATGTGATCCTATGTGCTAGGTAAATGCTCTGCTGGGGCTTGAACCCATGACTCTTAAATACTGAGTTATATCACTCTGTCCTAATAAAACACTTTTTAATTTAAAAATATGGGTCTTAGACTCTTGCAAGTATTTTCTTTTTAAAAGTTATGCATCTATTTCTAAAATTGACAAAAATTATGTATATAATTTCAAACTTATTTTAAATAGGTGTATAGTGTGAAATGGGTAAATAAAACTAATTAACATTCATTAACTTGGGGCTGGGGAGCTAGCTCAGTTGGTGAGGTGTTTGCCGTAGGAACGTGAACTGATCTTCAGAAATCACGTTAAAAACAGAAACCAGGTCTGGTGAACTGGGGAGGTGAATATAGGAGGATTTTTAGCGCTCTCTGGCCAGCCAGGCTAGTCTACTTGGTAAGATTTAGGTTGATGAGAGACCTTGTCTCAAAAAATACAGGGGGCGACACCTGAGGAATAATATCTGAAGCTGACTTCCAGCCTGTCTGTGCACACACATGCCTCTATGCTGTGTTTGCTTTTAAACTGTTCTATCTGGGGGCATTGAAGCCTCCACTTCCTTTCCACCAACCCTTCAACCCTAGGTAAGAGAGAGAAGGTCAGTGAGGAGAGGGGCACAGACCCCTTTACTTCTCCCAGCTGTTGAGGGTGGGTGGGTTCTTTTGGGGCTATCCCAATCTTCGTCAACAGCCAGTGCAGTCAGCAGTCTCCTCCAGGCCCCTGCACCAAATCACATCTCTACTGTGCCTCTCTAAACTGCCACTCACCACATGCGCCACTTTCTCTCTCTGGGCTCTCCTATTGATATCCCTCAGAGTGCTAGACCATGCCCCTCTCCGTGCAGCATGAGGCTCTTACCAGCTGGCAAAGCCCATGCCCCCCAGGAGGCCGTTATCAACTATGGACAGACTGAAATCTCACACTTGGGAACAAAGACATATTTACATAACATAAGTGAGTTTTTAAAGAAACCAAAACTTCCACTACACCTACATTTGTCTGTTCAGAAGGACATATTTTTATGGAAGTACATGTACTTGCACATGAGCACACACACACACACACACCATTAACTATTTTGTGGTGAGATCACTTGAAGTTTCAGGGCGGTCTTGGCTACATAATGAGTTCAAGGCTAGCCTGGGATACATAAGACCTTGTCTCAAATAACATCCTCCACTCCAAAAAAAAAAAAAAAAAGGAAAATGCAACAAAGATTCCTCAACCATTTTGAGTATACAATATTTTATTATTAACTTTTATTACCATGTTGTAAAATAGATATCTTGAGCCAATCTTTCAAACACTGTTTTCTTAGTTGATGAAAAATTTGAGACATGAGGCCTTGCTTCAAATGATCCCCCATCCCACCGCCAAATGAATTGGTCCTGCATGGTGGCACACACCTGTAATCATGCCGTTTGTGGGTCTGAGGCAGGAAGATTAGGAGTTCAAGGTCAGTTTACCAAGGTCAGTTTGAGGCCAGCATAGGCTATATGAGACCCTCTCAAATAACCAGAAGTTTAAAAAAGAAAATGTATTTAGTGATGGTGTGTGGCGCTCTTCCTGGGGAGATAATCAACAAACATCTACTCCCCCACTAGGGAACTGACAACAGACCAGAGTTAAGGGTGCCGCCAGAATCCAACTTGGTGAACCAGGGAGTTTTGGGGTTACTTCTAGGAGCAGAAATGACTCAAATGAAGTTCTCTTACCAAAAGTCCATCCCAGCATGGGTGATGGCTCTTGAAAGCTGGAGCTCACTGTATAGAACTTAGGCAGCTTGAAAGGTGGAGAATCTACTTGACTGTTCAGATGGTCTGAGCCTTTCCTAGGCAGCTTGACTTGTTGGAGAGTGTTTTAGAGCTGCTCAGCCTGTCTGAACCTGTTAGAAGCAGCTTTGCTTGTCTGATTTTATCTCTCAATGGTCCTTACTGCTTACTTATTTATGCTTGGGGGAAGAAAGGGCCTAATGCATCTGGTAAGTTTCTGGAACTTCATGAAGCTTTTGAGTTATGTACTCTCTGAGCCTAACTAGCATCCCTGCAGGATTGAACAGGCTCACCTATCTTTAGAACATCATGTACCTTTTCAAGCTTCTTCCCAAGATAGAAGTGTTTCTTGGAGGATTTCAAGAGAACAAGTGGAAACCATTTAGTTTTACTACTTTTCTTTCTTTCTTTTTCCCTCCCTCTTCTCTCCCTCCCTCCCTCCCTTTGTGTATTTATTTTTGAGCAGGGTCTTATGTATCCCAAGCTGGCTTCAAACCTGCAGTAGCTGAAAAAACAGTAAACTTCTGATTCTCTTGCCTCTATCTCTTGAGTGCTGAAATTGCCGGTCTGTGCCCCCATGCCCAGTATTATGTAGTCCTGGGGTTCAAACTTAAGTCTTTTTATGTTGTACAAGCCAAGCCCTCTACCTCTTGAGCTATGTGTCTAGCACTATATAGTTTTTTGTTGTGGTTGTTTTTTCAGTTAAGCCAACTTGTATTGTTTTTGAAACTTTATTAAAGATATTTGAGTTGTTTGCCATTGCTGAAGTAGGCAGACTGCAGCGATCATTCTCATACACTCTACTTTATATGTGATGTTTTGCATTTTTTCTTTTAGAAAAAGCTAAATATTCTTGCGTATATGTGAGTGAGTGAGTGTGGTATACACACGGAGGCCAGAGGATGGCGGTGGGTGTCCTGATGTGTCGTTCTTTTTGACTTTTGAATCTGACCCTCTTGCTGAACCTAGAGCAAGCCTCAGTGATCCTCCTGTCTCTGCTTCCCTCAGTCAGGTGCAAATAGCCATAACTGGCGTTTTTATGTGGGTTAGGGATGTCAAGTTGGGTCTTCATGTTTGTTCAGGACGTGTTCTTACTCACTGAGTCATCTTTCCATTCCCAGAAGTTTAATGCTCTTAGTTAATTACATGCCCAGTGTACAGCCTTGCTTCATCATCACCATTATTATTTGTTTCGTGTTCTGCATCTCAACATAGAAATGGTGGTGATGTATCATTAGGAAACTGACCTTCCACATGTGAGTGTTGTGCTGCCTTCATTTCCTTGTTATGATTGCTTAGTTTCTGACTTGAGGATAATCATCTGGCCAAACCCTTCATTGGTATATGTTATGCTGTAGTCAGAAGGTAATCCAAGATGCTTAGATGTCATAGTGACTGAAAGAGACACATTAGAAGATCATTTCTTTGTTTAATATCTAGTGTTAACACTAAAGATAGTGTTCAGTACAGATCAGAATTTATATTTACCAAATCCAGAATGGAACTATTTGATTTTTCATCAACTCCTCATGTTGACTATGCTTCTGATGCTGGAATCAGGTATTTGGATTTACCATTTTTTGAAGCTCTGATAATTATAATAAAGCAAACTTTTTTTAATATAGGGAATTGCCTTTTTCTTTGTGAACATAGATTTATGAATTTAGTAGTTTTTATTATGCTGAAGTAAAATTTGATAATTGAGCTTGTGCATTTGTAGTTAAGTAGTCATTTGCCTTACTTTAAAAAAAGTGTAGGCTCATGTAATACTTTGCACCTGTGATCTGAACAGTCAGGAGTCTGAGGCAGGAAGAATTGCCAGGAGTTTGAGGCAAGTCTTGGCTACATTGTGAATTTTTCTTTCACTTAGCATTACAAAAATAATTTGAAAAATTATTTTTATGGAGTTGGAGAGATGGCTCATCAGGTAAGAACACTTGTTGCTTTTGCAGAGGACCTGGGTTCAATTTTTTTTTTTTTTAGTGGCTCTCTGGTGGCTCATAACTGTCTATAACTAGAATCCAGCATCCTCTTTTGATTTCTGTGGGCACCAGGCACACAGATGGTATACTTATGTACAGTCAGGAAAAGCACTCATACACATAAGATAATATCTTAAAAAAATTACTTTGTGTGTATGTATTGAGACAGGGTTCTCACTGTGTGGATGAGGCTAACTTTGGACTTATGGCAGTCTTCCTGTTTCTGCCTTCTAAATGCTGGGGTTACAGTCATGTAGCACTGTGCCTAGCAAGCAGAATGTTTTTAAGGTTTATCCATGTAAATACTTATTTTACTGGCCTAATAATATTCCATTGTATAGATATACTGTATTTGGCAACCTTACACAATCTGGTGTCATCTGAAAAGAGGCAGGGAACTTTAATTGATGATTTCTGTGGAATGGCACCTTGTTCTGGGATATATAATAAAGCAAAAGGAGCAAGCCAGTAAGCAGTCTTCCTCCATGGCTTCTGCTTCAGTTCCTGCCTCTAGGTTCCTGCCTTGTCCTTTTTTCAGTGATGAAACTGTTACTGGGACACGGATTAAATCCCCCACCCCCAGCTTGCTTTTGGCGATGTTTTTAATCACAGCAATAGAAACCTAAAATTATAATACAGTATCATGAACATTTGTGTGAAGTTTTATATGGATATTTGTTTTGTTCATGTATCTAGGAGTAGAATTTGCTTGGTTATGTGGTAACCAAGCTCAGGTTATTGATACCTTAATTGTTCATGGTAATATATCATTTTACAGTCCTACTTGCAATATGTGAGCATTTCAGTTTCTCTGCATCTTTACACAGTTGCTGTTGTTGTCTTTTGATTACAGTAGCCGTCTTAGTGTACATCTCTCATAGTTTCAGTCTTTATTTTCCTTATGAGGTTGGTTGGATAGCTCTACATGGTGTCTTGTTTTTGTTTTTTGGTAAAGGCGGTTCTTACTTCATGTGATGTTCCATTCCTATAATCTTGGCACTTGGGAATAGAGGCAGAGAGGATCAGGAGTTCTAGTGAGTTCAAAGCCAACTGAAATTATGAAACCTTGCCTCAAGCAAAACAAAAGAAGGCCCAGACAGGCTCTCACTCTGTAGCCAGGTTGTCTTGCCTTGCTTTCCAAGTGCTCTGAGGACCGTTGTGAGCCACTGTGCCTTATATTTCATGCTCTCTTTTTAAGATTTATTTTTTAAGTGTATAAGTATTTTACACGTGTGTGCGTGTGTGCATGTGCACTGGGAGGCTAGGAGAGGGTATTAGATTCTATGGCGCTGGAATTACAGGCAGTTGTGAGCTGCACAGCATGTATGCTGGGCTCCAAATGCGGGTCCTCTGCAAGAGCAGGCTTCCCTCCGGCGCTACCTTTCCAGCTGCAGGGCCAGGCTCTTCAGGACAGTGCATATATTTTCCTTTGAGAAATGCCACCCAGGTCTTTAGTAGTTTTAAAACTAAGTTACTTCTGTGTGTGTGTGTAGGCGTGTGAGGTGGAGGTGTGTGTAGGAGTGTGAGGTGGAGGTGTGTGTGTG
>NW_026596125.1:6727637-6744383 GCF_907164565.1 Psammomys obesus | reverse complement strand
GTTGTGTGTGTGTGCGCGCGTGTGTGTGTGGAGCGGGAGGTGAACTTCAAGTGTCTCTCTCAGTTACTTTTCCCACTTTACTTCTTGAGACAGCGTCGTTTACTGAATTGGGAGTTCACCAGTTCACCTGACTACCCAGCCAGGAAGTTCAGGCTCCCCAGGCCCTGGATCCCCAGCACCAGGGCTCTGGGCATGTCCTGCCAGGTGTGTCTTTTGAGCGTTTTACTGGGATTGTGGGGATCCAGACTCAGGCCCTTGAGCTTACAGGCCAAGCATTTTATGGACAGAGTGAGCTCCCCAGATCCAGAGTTTCACAGCTTGTAGTGCTCACACTTGACATGGTAGGTACATTTTTAGTTACATTCTGTTTATTAGAGAAGATGGGGGGTAGTCCAGATGAATTCTTTTCATAGGACTGTCTAGTTGTCCCGAGACTGTGTTGAAAAGATTATTTTCATGTTGAATGGTTTTGGATCCTCATCAAAAATCAGGTATGTACTCTGAGTTATGTGTGGTTGGTGTTTATTTCTCCTTACACCAATACCACAGAGTCTTGATTACTGCAGTTGTGCAGTGAGGTTTGAAATTGCAATGTTTTTAAAGGGTTCTCTTTCAAAACTGTCTTGGTTATTCTAGTGCATTTATATCTACATGGTTATAATAAGCTTGTCAATTCTTAAAGAGTTAGTTGGTATTTCATTGAATCTGTAGACATCATTTTGAGGAAATTACTACTTCAATAGTATTGAATGTATAATGTCTTTCCATTTTTTTTAGGTCTTTAATCTCTCAGTGGTATTTTATAGTATTCAGCATGTAGGTCTTGTGCTTCTTGTTAGATTTATTTGGAAGTATTTTGTTATTTCTGGTGGTGTAGTACATGACAGTACCTGTTTTAATTTTGTTTTTAGGTTTTTCATTGATACTTTTATTATTGTTATTTTAAGTGTACACATGTTTCACATTTGTGTCTGTACACCACTTGTAAGCTTGGTACCCAGGGAGGCCAGAGGAGGGCTTCAAATCCCCTGGAACTGGAGTTAGGAACTGGAGCTGTGAGCCACCATGTGCGTGGTGGGATTGAACCCCCCCTCTGGAGGAGCAGCCAGTGGGTTCAGCCTCTGAGCCCTCTCTCCAGCCCTAGAACTGTTTTGAAACATAGTATAGTTTTCCTGAGCTTGTTTATTAGCTCCAATAAAGTTGTGTTTCAACATTTTTCAGATATTAGAGCCTGTCATCTTCAGAAAGAGGTAGCTTTCTTATTTTTTGATTAGAGAACTTTGATTTCTTTTTGCCTGCTTTGTATAGAATGTATAGTATAAAGGAAGTGAGAATGGATGGCTTTTTAGTTCTTGGGTTTCTTAAAAATTTTTAAATAAAATATATGCCTACTTATATGTAAATGAATCATATATGTGCCTGGTGTCCATGGAGGTTGAACGAGGGTATTGGAGCCACTGAAACTGGAATTATGGACAGTTGTGCACTGTTTTGTGAGTGCTGAGAATTGAACCCAGGTCCTCTGAAGGCGATCTGGTGCTATAACCACAGAGCCAGCCCTCCTGCCCAGGTTTGTTTTTAGAGCTGCTCTTTATTAGGTTGAGGAAGCTACTGCTGTCCTGTTACTGAGTTCTTTTTATCATGAAGGGTTATTGAAGTGTGTGTGTGTACCCAAGTGTGCCCCAGCGTGCATATGGAGGTCAGAGGACAACTGTGGAGTCAATTTTCTCCCTTCACCTATATGTGGATCCAGTTGAACTCAGGTCAGTCAGGCTTACACGCCACACGATTTCAGTCACTGAGCCATCTCACTGGCTCTTTTTGTCTTTTTTGAGATGGGACCATGTAGCCAAGGTTCGTGAACTTTTGTATCCTATCTCCTATCTTGAATGCTGTATCGCAGCATAACGGTATGCCTGGTTATGCAGTGCAGGGCAGTGGGTGCAGCACTTTGTGTCAGCTGAGCCGTCTTCAGCCCAGAACATGCATTGTTTGTTTTCAATTTGAATTAAAGGGTTTACTTTCCACCCTGCTGGTCCTCTCTTTCCTTCTTCCTTTCCCCTTCCTTCCTTCCTTCCTTCCTTCCTTCCTTCCTTCCTTCCCTCCCTCCCTCCCTTCCCCTCCCCTCTCTTTCCCTCCCCTCCTTCCTTCCTTCCTTCCTTCTCCTCCTTTTTTTTTTTTTAAATTACGGAGTAAACCCAGGGCTTCTCACTCATGAGGTAGTTACTCCTTTCTTTTCTTTTTCTGTTTCTATATTTTGGAGACAGTGTCTCACAATAAACCCCTTTTTGGCCTAGAATTCACAGAGATTTGCCTGATTTTCTCTCTTGAGTGCTGGCACTAAAGGTGTGTGGCACCATGCCTGGCCCTAACCCACTTTTTATGTCTAAGTTGCCCAGACTGACCTTGAAATCACTGTGGCCTTGAACTTCAGATTTTCTCCCAAGTTGAGATTTTATGTATTTCCCCCCTGTTACATAAATCCTATGCATTATATTTGTCAGGAGACAGGAATGTTGTAAATATTTTTCTTTCAAACCTTAGCTTACTCTGAGATCTGTCATTAACTTTTAGAATGTTCTGGATTTGTCCTTTGTATCAAAGATTTGCAAGTATCTTTTCACATAAGCTGAATATTTCGGGCAAATGAGGTATATTTTTAACACAGGTGTTTCCTTAAAAACAAGTAATAAAACCAGGGGGGAAATTTGGTGTGTAAATACTTTAATTTTTCCAGTAATATGGTCCAGCATATAGGTACTTCTTTCTTGTAGCTTACATTGTTTATTTTCTAAGAGGGGAAAGTAATTGAACTGTTCATCAAAACTAAAGTATTTCTTTGGTCTTTTCCTGCTCTGAGTACATGGGAGTGATTTTCACTGACTACGGCTGCTCCATTCTGTGAAAGTCACATTGTTTGTGTACTGTTGGAGGGCCTCTTTAGGGGGTAAATTTGCTTTTTCTGTGTGTGCCAATAACAATTCCTGTCTCATACAGAACCTTGCATTTGGGCCGTCTTCTTCCTTAACTGGCCAGTGTTAAACATTCGAGGCCATTAGTAAATTTTCCGGGTCTCTACCCCCTACCTCTTAGTAGGTTTCCAAGTTTTAAAGCTGAAGATACTGGTCCCCGAGATACAGCCTAGTGGCTTTGTGCCTGAATTTGTTGGGCCTCTCAGGGCCTGTGTTCCCAGCTTTAACAAATAAGCTACAGTTCTCAAGAGATCAATGGAGCTTGTTTGTTGATCCTGTATTCTTATCCAGAGGAAGTAGTCTTTTGAGAATGTCTAAGGAAGGGTAAGTGTGCTTCTTATACTTTCTCTGGCTTTTTCTTTGTAAAGAAATGTTATCTGAGTAATTTGAAGATTAATAGGCAACGCTGCCAGTCTGAGTTTGGGGGTAGAGTCAGATTGAGCAAAATTCAACCAAAGCTTATAGTGTGTTAATATATAATTTATTGTAAAGTTACTATGCTGTTTTGAAAGACAGCATTAAGTACCCTGCTTTTCCTCCTATAGAACTTGTCTTTGGTTTTTGTTTATAAAGATTAGAAGCAAACAGTGGTGGCCTACAAAGAATTGAGTGAGGTTTAAGACTTTAAAAGCATTTAAAAATAAATTGTACCTTTAAAAAGTAGGGCAAAAGATCGAAAAGCAGCCCCCGATTCTGTTTCTGGACAGTGGAGACAAAAATAACTTTAAGAGTAATTCCTTATTCCTTTTCAGCTTATAATATAAAATAGCTGTGTTAATTTTTATTTTTGTATTATTTTCTCGGATGATTCAGAGTCTTTGAGTTATTGCTTTTCCTTTTAATACCTCTGTAATGAGTTAATGAAGTGACGAGTTAATTACCAGGTACTGTGGTTGTTTCATGTCTAGCCTTTTCTTTGAGCTGTTCCTTCGCCAGTTCTTTTGTCCTGTATGGAATTTTGAAATGGTTCTAGGGTCTTGCACTTATGGTTTATTCAATTTACTGAATCATTATTTATATGGGCAAAGTAAAATTAATTGATCCATTTTACTACTGCTATCCTTAAATTTTACTTCTGTTCTTAAACTTCATTACTGAATAAAGAGAAGAACCAGGATATAAATAATTCTGTATTGTATTTTGATGTTTTATGACATCATTTGAATTTGAGCAGTTTCTTTCAAATGTGAAAGTTGTAAAAGGATTATTTCTTTAGGTTTTCATGTTTGTTTTTTTACTTTCAGTACTGTTTCAGATTACAGTTGATAAAGCATTTTATGATGGGGATTATCACAAATGCTGGCATATTTGTCAGAGCTGTTATTTAGAAAACATGTTTGTAGATTTAGGAGGAACTGTATTTCTAGATGAAGTTAAAATGTGGGGCAGGTAATTATTGTTTATTCCCTCCCCCCCCCCCCGCAGAAAGCAGATGTTAGAGATACATAGTTAGAAAGTTGAGTATAGAGCAAAAAGACCACAGAGAGTTAAGATGGTCTTTTCAGTTTTTTTAGGCTGATGGGACAGTGCCTTTAAAGAACATGGGTTATGTAACAGAATCAATTATTTTTTTTTTAGTTATGCTATTTTTAGAAATAAGTGGATAAATTTTGTGTTTTGGAATTTTTTTCTTGAAACAAGGTTTCATGTAGTCTAGGCTGGACTGTAACTTATTTTGTACCTGAGGCTAGTCTTGAACTCTTAGTCCTTTTGCCTCTACTTTCTAAGTTTTGGGATTTTAAGTATATAATAGCATGACTTGCTTAGAATCTTTATAGTCACTTGTTTTTATCATTAATATTCAGCAGTCTCTTACTTTGTGACACCTATGAAATACTTAATGTGCCACAAAATGATGCTTCACAGAAACAGACCATGAATTGAGAGTGACCCCATAAGATTATGACGGAGGTGAAAATTCCCTGTTGCCTAGTGATTAAGGTTAGTGCACAATGCATTACTTGTGTTTATGGTAATGCTGGAGTAAACAAATCAGTTGTGCTGCCAGTAAAGCCTATATAATTATGTATAGTATATAATACTCAATAGCAATACTCATGTTAGTACTTTATGGATTTATTATGGTGCACACAATAATATAATCATTTATTATTATTTTCCAGACAGGGTTTCTCTGTGTAGCCCTGGCTGTCCTGGAGCTCAACAGTGGACGAGACTGGCCTCAAACTCACAGATATCCACCTGTCTCTGCCTCTTCAAGTGCTGGGATTAAAGGCGTGTCCCACTGCACCTGGCTATAAATTGTTATTTTAGAGTGCATTCTTTCTACTTAAAAAAATTGTTGGGGCTGGAGAGGTGGAGAGCCTGCGTTTGATCTTCAGAACCTGTGTGAAAAAATCAGGAGTGGTAGTGTAAGCTGTAATGCCAGCCCTGGGATCAGAGACAAGTGGCTCTGTGAGCCATATCCATGTTTACATGCACACACAAACATACACATAAAAACACACAGAATAAGTTTGCTGTAAAGAAAGGAAGGCTGTGTCATTCTCCTAGCAACCTCATGTAGCTCATACTTACTGCACCTCGTGATTACGTTGAGACCATGTGGAATGATTGACATATGCCATCCATCTATGTTTTCGTAAACACCGTCTGATGTTCATGTGGTGTGGGCATCATTACATGACGGATGTGTTGAGCCTGTGTAAACCCATGGCAATTGAGACAGTTTGTAATTAGCAGAAGGACAGATGCAAAGATCACAGGATCAAATAGGAAATTGATAGATGCTATGTGTAGTCATGGTTTTTAGCAATGAAACCAGGGATTTTAGTGAGATGCTAGTTTGTTTGGTTTGGGGTGTTTTTGTTTTTGACAGAGCCTGTACTTCAGCTTTTCTTCAAAGTTGCTAGGTAGTAGGGATAACCTTGAACTTCTGATGCTCCTGCTTCAACCTCCCAAATGTTGGGGTGACAGTCATGTACCCACTTTATGCAATGCTGGGGAGCAACTCAGGGTTTTATGTATGCTAGGTTAAGCATCGTACCAACTGAGCTACATCCTCTGCCTTGAGATGTTGCTTTGTGAACAAGCCATACACATACAGAAAGAATGCAAAATGAATCCAACAGCATGTTGTCACCTCGAATAAGGAAAAGCTTTCATTTTTTAAATTAAGATATATAAAAGACTAAATAGATAAATTTGGCTTCATCAAAACAAACAAAAACTTGTTTTTTGAAAGATATCATAAAAAAAAAGGAAAGCCACAGACTACAAGAAAAATTCTCATATTTGTAACTGATAATGTAGTGTGTTCTCACAAACCTATATCCAAAGTATTTGAAAAACCACTCTTACTGCATATAAGACAAACAACACATCTTAAAAATAGGGGGAAAAACCCACTTGAATAGGAAAAAAAAAAAAGCAAGAAATGCCAAATAAGCATGTGAAAAGATGCTTATTCATCAGGGAACTGTGGGTTGAAACACAATGAAATGCCATTGCACACACATTAGAATGTCTAAAGTTAAAAATACTAAGAGGAGTATGTGTGTACCAGGGAAGTAACTAAGTGACAGAATGCTTGGCCAGCATGTGTGGGGCTCTGCCTGCTGCCCTAACAGCAAACTCAGTCAGAAAACTGACAGGGTACAACAGCTGCTCTCTCATGCGTTGCTACTGGGAGCGCAAGCTAAAAGGTGACAGTATCTTTTCAAGTTTCTATATATACTGTATCATCCTAGTAATTCCACCTTTAGATATTTGTTCAAGAAAAATGGAAGCATACGTCCTTAGAGATGTCGGTGTGGTGCTGCATGACAGCACTCTTTAGAATATCTTTTTAAGTGGGTAAAGTCTACCTTAAAGCTGTTAGAATGCTCCCCATTTTCATGAAACCTGGGATCTTGTGCATGATAAGCAAGTGGTCAGACATTGCAACCCCAACAATTTTTATACCTTCATCTGTGTGATGCGCACATCACACACTTGTGCCGTGGTGTGTATTGGAGCTTCGAAGGCCACTTGTGGGAGTTGATTCTTTCCTGCCACGTGAGTCCTCAAGCTTGCTGGCAGGCCCTTCATCTATGGACTGGCTCTTCCCACCATTTTAAATGAATTTCTTTTGAGACCTTTGGTGAAAAGATGATAAACATTATATGCTTTCTTTAGTTCTTGTAAGATTTTTTTCCACTTTTAACTTTTTTTTTTTTTAATTGGGCAAAACACCACCGAGAATTCAGGTTGAGTTCTTCAGATAGATTGAATTTTGCTTCTTTCAGTCAGCTGGAGCAACGTCAACCATCCTGTTAGTATGACCTTAGACCACAACCTATATATAAGACTTGTTCACTTCCGAGGGGATATTTCTCCCTCTCCCTTAGCACAGTGTTGAAGGTAAAATGCACACGTTTCTCTGTGGACTCCTAAAATCCCTGTGTTTCACTAATATCCCTGGTTTCATTGCTAAAAACCATGACTACACATAGCATCTATCAATTTCCTATTTGATCCTGTGATCTTTGCGTCTGTCCTTCTGCTAATACTAACCTGTGTCTGGTTAGAGCCCCGGAGAGCCCAGCTTTATGCAGTCTCCCTCTAAAGCTGTCTTTCCCTGGACACCCACCCTTCTAGCTTGTATGCACTGCAGATAAGCTCTATAATTGGTGTTATCGTGAGTCGGAATCACCGTAAGTTTTGTTCTGTGTTCGCCTTAAGCACTGGGTTTCCTCTGAGGCTTGGCGCACTGCTCCCTGTGCTGAGGAGGCAGAGCCTTAAACCTTCACATGTTACCTGGAGCAGTATTTGTGGCAGTTCTTTTCCCTCAGCCGAAGTGTGGACATTGAAGACATGGTACTAACTGTTATAGTTCCTAACTTGAATTTGCCTACTAAGATGAACGTAGAATCTTCTGATTAGCAGTCTGAATACATAACGGCAGCTGCTCATAGTGAAAACAGATGTCCAGGAACATTTACAGTTGAGTTCTTAACTCTCATTTGTTGTTGCAGTAACTGTTGTTGGGCACTTGGCCAGGAAACTGTGACTCCTAAGCAAAGGGAGGAGTTACAGATAAAGTTCACCATTGCCAGAGAAATTCTATTCCACATGGATTTGTGTGGAGCAACAGTGATATCCAATGACAAGTTAAATTAGACACAGAGGTGTTTTCTCCCACACAGTCTCAGAAGATACATGGTGTTGAGGGTCCTGGTTCAGGCTAAACAGTCTCTTTGAAGTTAGGTTAACATCAAACACAGTAAAAATCATATTAGGGATTTTAAGAAGAATCTTGTTATGTGACTTCAGAAACTACCCAGATAGTTTCAGTTTGCAAAACGGAAACCAGTGACAGATGAGGTAATTCTGCTTTGAATTATACTCAAATCCAAACCCAGTAGAATTTGTTGTTTACAGAATTTCAAATATAGTAAGTTGCATGTTTTTCTTACGTCTGAAACTTAGATCCCTATTCTTAAAGTACAGTATTGCTAATGATTAATAAAATCATTCTTAATGATTTTATTTCTTACAGCTAATATCTGTATTTGAATGGAATTTTTTTTTATTTTTGCCTTACTGCTGTGGGATATGACAGTAAATACTGTTAAACATGTTTTTATCGGAGTCTGTTTAGTTTTACAGTGTTCCTACATATCTCCTGTTAAATGCTCAGATGTTGGCTCACAGTGACTGACCTGTGGGGATTCTGCCTTATGGTTGGATTTATGGCTCTGCCTTATGATTGGGTGCTTACTTTAACCCTGAGGTTTTAGATGATAATTACACATTTTAAAGCATGCTTTTGATTTTTACAGATATGTTCATGCTCTTGAACACAGGTGAAATTATTCTACTAGTTACTAATTTAGTTATAGTAAACCAGCATTGGCAGATCTGCAGAAGGGTCTTGGGACTCGTAGAAAATTTGATTTTCCTGAGTACATAAATCTGTTTGTTTTGAAATGTGTGTGTTAGTGACCTCCTCTTTTCATCGCTACCTTGCATTTGGATGTGTTATACTCCATTTAGTTTATAAACTTAGTGGAGAGCGGCCATTAGTCTCAGACTGAGAGAGAAGAGCTGCAGACTGTCCTCATATGTTCTCTGTCGGGTTTAAGTTTTCTCCTGTGCCAAAGGCTTCTCTTTTAGCGTTGGTGTTTATAGTTTTTGTAAAGCTTAGCATATACGTGCAGTAACTGTATTTGGCTTAGTTCTGTATAACACAGCTGTCCCTTTGGTTATTACGGCTTTGCTTATGGAGCAAATTAGATTTTATTCTGTATAACTCCTTCTGTGTTTCATAGTTTAAGTTAGGGAAAGAATAGATGAGAATATATGTGAGGTTTTCACATAAAGATCCTAACAGAAAGGAGGAGGGCATAGGAGTGATTCTTAAGTTTAGGAATTGAGTTTATGAATTAGAGTACTAGTTTTGAATGAAAAGAGAAAGGATATTTGGTGGAAGTTTTTTGTAAAAGGTATTTTCTAATTAGAATGTTTTGTTTTTGTTAATATGTTGTATGCACATGTCCACATGTGTATGTAGGAAGGCATGCCACTGCAGGCACTTGGAGAGGTCAAAGGACAACTGATGGTGTTCCTAAGGTTGAACTCAGCTTGTTACGCTTGGCAGCAAGTGCTTTTACCCATTTGCTAGGTCTTATTTCCTAATTTTTACACCATACAACGTTTTGTAGCTCTGACTATCCCCAAAAGACAATTTCCATGGTATAGATCACAAAATGAGATGTGTGTTACAGCACACATCCAATAAATGGTCGATTGAGTAGGTAATGTGGTTAGTTAAGTAAAAGAGGAATGAGAAATACGACTTAATGGATATTTAGCAGTGATTATTTTGGCAAAACAGGTCTTATTTATTTATTTATTTATTTATTTATTCATTCATTCATTCATTCATTCATTCATTCATTCATTTATTTGTATTCCCAGAGTGTGTTACTCCCAGAGTTAGCAAGGATGCGCTGTTCTTGCTGGGTTTGAAACCACGTGCGCTCTGACAGTCGCCCATGGCTGTGCAGGTGCCGTCTTTTTTTCTGACTGGGAAAGGATGCTTGCTTGAAACTTTAATGTTTCCGCTGCTATGCCAGCTGCATCTAAAACCAGCTAATATCTTTTTTTCTATCAAAATTGAAACCGTTTTAAAAATTATGTGGTTCTGTATCTCTTTCTTAGAGTATATAGCGTGGAAGAAAAATCTTCCTCAACTCATTCCTGCCTGTATTCCCTTAGGATATTTTAGGCATGTCAGCTGTTAAAACTCTTAACAGCCCTTCTGCCTGACTTGAACCTGTTTGAAAAGCTCTAGCAGCCATACTAGCTTGTAACTTTTAGAGTTAGAACCATTATTTTGTGTCTCTCACCTCTGTTGTTTTCTAAGGATTTAGGTAAGTGGGGATTGTCAGTAATGAAGTAGATTTTGTTATTAGTAAAAAGCAGGCTAAAACTTGGGAGGATCACTGTGGTATCTGAAGTTAAATACTTGTGGTTTTTAGGGTTTGTTTGTTTGTTTTTAGGTTTGTAGCTTTGTGATAGAGTGCTTGATGTGGAAGCCCTGTGTTTGCTTTTCTAGCACCTCAAAATAATAAAAACAAGGAAACAAAACAAAAAGGCTTGGGTAGTATCATTTCTCAGCTAGTTCTTTTTTTCTTTAGTGCTGAATGCTGTCAGCATTCTTTTTCTTCCCTTACTGTATGTAAGTCAATATGAAATAAAGAGTGATTTTGTAAAAACTAGGTTGGTTGGTTGGTTTTTTATAGTGGACCTGGCTGACCTGGAACTATGTAGATCAATGTGGCCTCAAACTCAAAGAGATCTGCCTGCCACCCCTCCAGAAAAAAAAAAAAATCTAGATATTTTTAAAGGGAAAGTATAAATCCTTTATGTAACACTTCTTTCAGAAACTGACAGATTTACGGAGCTGACCTGCATGTGGCAGCAGTTACACCCTGAGATGCAAATGATTTCCGTGGTTCTCAGGGAAAATAAACAATAGTTGACATATAAGTCTTCAATGAATTCTTTTAAGCAAATCTTTGAAAACCTGTTCTTTAACCGCTTTAATACAGTTTGTAACACCAAGTTTATGAGTTTGTGAAGAAGTTTTTAAAAATTATGTATGCATGTGTGTGTGTTTGAGACAGGGTCACATGTAGTCTCTAGCCTTGCCTTGAATTCACTCTGCAGTTGAGGGTGAATTTGAACTTCTGCTCATCCTACCTCCACTTGGGATTACAGGTGTATGCTACCATGCCTGATTGAACCTAGGGTGTTGTGTATGCTATGCTTCTCAGACCTTGGAGGTTTTTTGTTTTGTTTTAATTTTAGACAGTCTGTACCGTGTAGCCCAGACTGCCTAAATACGCCTTCACACCAGGCTTACTTCCCCTCTTATTTACTTACTTGGGCTTTTGTTTTATTTTGAGACAGGGTCTGTGTGTATCTCAGGCTGGCCTGGAATGCACGTAGCCAGCCCAAGCTGGCCTATAATTTGTGATCTTCCTGCTTTGGACTTCCTGCTGTGGTTACAGGGGTTAAAGGGATCTTCATCATGTCCAGCCATTTATTTATTTGTTTGTTTGCTTATTACGTATCTTTGTCCAGTCTGGCTTTGAATTCCCGGGATCCGATGCTACTCCTGCCTTAGGCTCTTGATCACTTCAGCACTGGGCTGACCTTTACCACTGGACCAAGCAGTTAGAAGTCTCCTACCCCTTGTTACCTAAATGGAAACAGGCAAATATCAGAAAAACAAAAAACTCAGTTGAAAAATAGGCAAAGGACCTGAATAGACTTTTTCTCAGGAAGACTTATAAATTGCCAACAGATACGTGAAAAAGTATTTAAAATCACAGGTGATCTAATAATTAGGGAGTTCAAATTAACACCATAATTAGATATACAAAAGTTTGGCATAGATTGTTGTATCTCCAGTGTAAATGTCACCAAGCTTCTCAAAGAAATTAAAGTAATATGAACCAGCAGTACCTAAAGAAAATGAGGTCACCCATCTTGTAAAGATGCTCTCTAGTGTTCATTGCATCATTATTCACAATAATCAAGATATAGAAAGACTGTAGTATTTATCCATAGATGCAGGATGACTATAAACTCTATACATAAAGCAGAGGAATATTATTTAGCTTTACAAGGGAGAATATGCCATGTGCAGCTATCTAGATGAACTTAGATGATATTGTACTGAGTGAATACACTAAACACAGGAAAAGCACTGCAAAATATCCTGTGTAAAATTTAAGAACAACGTTAAATACATAGATGTAGGGAGTAAACTAGTGGTTGGGGGTGAGATACACAAGTGCAGGCACTGGGACCCATTGTCTGAGATGTAAGTGCAGTGTGAGCACAGGCAGTGTCTGTTACACCAGGGAGGCAGAGAGGGAGGGAGGGGAACCAGGCGCACGGTGTGTTTAAGTTGCTGGCCCCAGGAGTACTGTATATGTGTAACATCAGGTCGTCAAGCTAAACAGCTTAAATACATACAATAACAAAGTCAGCTGGAAAAATAAAATAGATGGCAGTCTAGAAAAATAGGAAAGTAACTTAATTAAACCTCAATGTTAATCAAGATACGTTTTTTAAACTTTTTCCATAGGGTGTTTGTGAACAGAAGTTTAGCCATGGAAAAAATAAAGTGTTTTGGTTTTGATATGGATTATACCCTTGCTGGTGAGTAATGATTTTTGATTTCTTAAGAATTACTGATCTTAATACAATATAATTGGTCCATGGGCAGTTCAGTAGTCCCTTGTTCATGTAATCATTGATTTGGCTGCAAGAAGCTTGTGTTGGATTATCTTTCCATTGAGATATGTGAACACGGAAGTTACCCAGTGTTCCTGAGCTTGTAGAGATAGTTAGAAAAAGTCCTAACTTACGTTAAAACTCTTGTAATTTTTTTTTATAAAAGTATAGATTGATGAATACATTAATGTGTCTTATTTGGTCATTTTTGGCTCTAATTATTTTAAGCTGTTTTTCAAAAATAGAAAAAAAACCATTTTTTTGAGCAAGTATCACACTGTGCTCCAACCTGACCTGGGATTTGCTCATGCAGGGTAGGCTGGAACTCCTGCAGGCTTGAAACGTGCATGGATCTTTTGCGTTTGCTTCTCAAGTGCTGGAATTATAGGCATGTGTCACAATGCCCAGGTTAAAAATGAATTTTTGGATTTCTCATTCTGCTATAAAGTTAATTATTAAATTTTTAAGTATTTTATTATTATGGGATTGGGGGAGTTGTAAGTGCTTGGCTTGCAGGCATGAGCTACTACACCCAGCAACATTTTTTAACCCTTTTCATGTTAGTTTGATTATAATGCTTAGGAGTCAAACCCAGGGCCTTGATCATGTCAGGCGAATGATTTACTAGTGAGCTGTACCTTTCAGATTCATAACGTTTTACTCTTTTTTTTGTAGATTTGTTTTATTTTTAATTAGTGTGCATGTATGTATCTGTGTGTGGGTATGTGCATATGAATGCAGGTGACCACGAAGGTCAGAAGAGGGCAACAGATCCCCAGAGCTGGAGCTACTAATGGTTGTAAGTGTCCTGACTTGAGTGCTGGAAACTAAATTTAGGTGCTCTGAAAGAGCAGTACACACACTTAACCATTTAGCCATCTCTCTAGCCCACTAATACTTACTTGTAGACCGAGGACGTCTGTTCATTTTCCATCAAATGGTTGCATGTACAGTATACAAAAGACTTCTTAAAAACTAGAGGTATTAGCTTTGCTCATTATTACAGTCTCCTGAAAAGATTAACATTGTACTTTCTTCCCTTCTGTCTCTCATAGATAGTTGAAATAGTCAAGTGTCAGTCTATAGGTTTTTCTCTTCAGAACTTAAAATATTGATAACATTGTCAGGATGTCACTTAACTTAAGAGTAGTAGGTTTGAGAGATCAGGTTGAACACCTATACATGTGTTTATTTAACACATACAGTTGCAGTTACAATACTCAGGTGGAAATTCCAGAAATTCTCTTTTTAAAAACTTGCCTTTAGCTAGCTATAGCAGTATGCACTTATAGCCTCAGCACTTAGGAAGCTAAAGGATTGCTCGAGTCCAGAAGTTTGAGACCATTGTAGGTAGGTATAATGAGATCCTTCTTTAAAAAGGCAATGTTAAATACACAGAACTTTAAAATGTGAAACTTACTTTCCTGAATGGTTGTCATTAAAAGTAACTGAGTAACTTCTTTTGACACTATTAAAATACACAAGAGCAAAACAGAAACAAACGCAATCCCTTTGAAGTTAGAAGGCTTTCATTAGAAAAAATATACTTTGAGGTACAGTGATAAAATAAAGAGGTATGTGTTTGTGTTTCTCTTTAAGGTTTGAGTGTTTGGGCTAAATACTCTTGGTATGTATGTTTGTATGTATTTATTTACTTATTTATTTTTGAGACAGGGTGGGTCTTGCTATCTGGCTTGGCTGGCCTTGAATTTATTATCTTCCCTCAGTTTTCTCAGTGCTGGGATCACAGGTATGAGCTGACATACTTGGTGTGAGTCTATATTCTTTTTGAATCATTTCCTGTACAATTCTGACATCTGGTAAGTTTCCTCAGAGCATTAACATGTTTGTTTATAAGATGAAGCAGCTGTGGCATATTCTAATGTAAAGCACATTACAGACATACCACACAATCCTACAGAACAAGCAGCTGTAGAAAGATCTAATTGCACCTTAAAGGAAATGCTTATAAAACAAAATGGAAGAATGAAGACCCCCAGGGGTGACTAAATAGTGCTCTGCTAACTAAATTTTCTGAATGTTAATGAGAAAGGAACAACAGCAGCCAAAAGACACTGGGTTATAGAGGAAAAAAATGTGGAATTAAATTAGCCTATATACTGTAAGGCTGTTACAGTATATACATCAGAATGGAAGCCAGCAAAACTCTTGTATTGGGGACTCAGATTTGTTTATATTTCCACAGGAAATGAAAAGCTTTTTGGATACCATCAGGACTGATAAAGATTAGAAATGCGCAGGAGAGGTCTCCTGAAACTGTTGGCCACTGATCCAAAAAGTGCTTATTTCATTGAAAATGTTTCTACAATTGTGTGACATTTGGAATTATGGGAACTTTTCACAGTTCCCATAATTATAAGTGCTAGGGCCCCAAGAAGCAGAGTTGGTGGTTGGTGGTCATGGGGCTGGGGGTCAGTTGATATTTGTTAGTAGTCATGTTCAAAGAAGAAAGAAATTAGATTTGCAGATCTTTCTCTCTCCTCTATCATTTTTTTCTCTTCTATCTAGTGATAGTGCGTGAAATGGGGAGGGGGGGAAGAAGGATGGGGAGAAGAAAAACCGACTAAGTAGCAAAAGACTAGCTACACCTTTGTGTATTTCCTTGCCTAATAAAAGCCATTCAGTAAACATTTGGTTTTCTATTAACAAGTAAAGGAAAAATAGTTATTAATTTCATCTAAAAGATTGAATATGCTATTTTAATCATGTGGGCAGCTGTAAATAGGTCTGTTGATGGTGTTGGAGGCTGGCAAGTCTCTCTTGAAGTAGATACAGTTATCTGTGTACTTTTTATGAGGGGGCTGCACACACGTGTGCACACTTCCTCCAGAAGTCCTAAGGGAATAGGACAATATTTGGGGTTAGAAGTTGTTATTAATATTTATTTAGTTCCTTCATAAATACAGACTGATACATTCACTCTTAGTTTATAACTGTGGAAATTGAGCCAGATGGGTGTAGTAGCTTGAGCCTTTAATTCTAGCACTCAGGAGGCAGAGGGAGGTGGATCTTGGTGAGTTTGAGGACAGCCTAATCTATACAGTTCCAGCACAGCCAGAGCTGTAAGACTCTGTCTCAAAAATAAACAGAAAAATGTTATTTCTAATTTTGTTCATTTTGGAAGCCATTTTGATCAATCCCCCCTCCCCCCCAATTTGGAAGTTTGAAGGGCTTTTTTTGGTTTTGGTTTGGTTTCACTTTTAATTCTTAGGCACTGTAATTGACAGGAAGTTACATTCCCCAACTCTAATATGTTCAGGTTCCATAAATCCAGTGATACACACATCTGTTCCATTAGAAGAGATGGGTACTGTGGCTAGTGTCCCACAAACTCTCTTGAGAAACTTTCAAGCAGACAAGAATAACACTTATAAACCACATATTTCTGTTAGAAAATGTACTTTTATGAACAGTGTACCTTTTAATTTTCAAGCTCATTGAGCCAGTGGTCACTAAGTTCACAAAGGAAGCCAAGTCAAGACATAAGAGGACTTACATATAATAAAAGGAAATGTAGTATCTTTACTTCCTATTTAAGTTCATGGCCAAGGCTCCATATAACAGAAGAGAGGTTAACAAGGAAAAACATTCTTTTGTTTTATAAGAAGACATGGGGACCTTCTAAGGAAATGAAGACTGACAAGTGAGAGAACTTGTGTGTTTTTATGCTCAGATTTGTCACAAAGTAAGACAGTCATGGGGAAATAAGATTGGACAAGGATGTATTCAGATGCTTCCTGCACCTTCAAAGAGAAGGATATTCCTTTTTTTCCTAGAAGGGAGTTCACTTGTAAAATCAGGGACTTAAGAAACTGGGGTCCCAGGGTTTTATGATGTGCTTCAAAGGGAGAGGGTGGAGATAGGATACAGTTTCTAGTTTTTTGGGGTCTCAAGAGACAGTGTTTGGGGTAATATGTCCTGAACCTTGTCAGTAACTAGCACTTGGCTGCTGCTATTATTATTATTATTATTATTATTATTATTATTATTATTATTATTA
>NW_026596125.1:6656133-6727627 GCF_907164565.1 Psammomys obesus | reverse complement strand
TATTATTATTATTATTATTATTATTATTATTATTATTATTATTATTATTATTACTCACAGTCTTGCTACATAGCCTTTACTGTCCTGGTTCTTATTTTATTGCCCTTGAATTCATGGGAGTCCTCCTGCCTCAGCCTCCTAAGTGTTGGGATCACAAGCTTGTGCACCACACCTGGATGGCAACTGACTTTTAAAACTCAGGGAATTTGAACCTCGACAGTTTCCATTTTCATATGGTCTTAAGTTTTTAAGACAACAAAAATTATCCAGTAATCTGTAAAGATTAATAAAAGACCTCAAATAAAGAACAAAAAGCCCAAAAAACAAACTATGAACTTTCTTCTTTTCTGTTTTTTGATTTTGGGACCCCCCAAATGAAAATCTTGCCTGGAACAGAAATTCCCTTTCCTTACAGTTTGGATTGTAGCCCTTTCTTTAGCATGTAGATAGTGTGACAGTTTGTCTTTTTCCTTTCACTTAAGTGTGTATGTGTACATTTGAGATGTTAGAGGTTGAACCCAGGGATTTGCGCCTGTTATGTCAGCATTCTGTCACTTAGCTACAGACCTAGCCCATTTCTCTCTCGCTTTTATGATTTTAAGTGAAATAGAATTACATAACTTTCCCCCTCCAGGCCCTCCCAGATACCTCCCCTCAAGCTGCTCCCGTGTGCTGCCTCATTTTCAAGTTGGTTGCCTCTTTTTCTCTATTGCCATTATACACAGTGCGCGGGTATAGCGGTGTGTGCACGCGTATATGAATACAGCCTGACAAGTCTGTGTCGTTGAATAGGCGGCCTCAGGGCTGACTGCGCTGCAGGGGCAGCTAATTCTCAGCGGCCCTTAGCTGTTTATAGTTTCTTGTATAGGGTAGGGCCCCATGAAATCTCCCCTTTGCATGTGAAGACACCCATTGACATTGGCATGTCTTAGGCTTGTTTATTCCACCATTCTTAAGAGACTGACTGCAGACTTCCTGGTATTCTGGAACCTACAGTCTTTCTGTCCTCTCTACCTCAGTGTTCCCCGAGCTGTAGAAGCAGGGGCTTTGCTGTAGATATGCATCACTGGGGCTGGGCTCCGCACAGTCCGTTGTTCTCTGCATTTGTCTGGTTGTGGTTTTTCTGTGGTCGTCTCCATCAGCCCTAAAGAGAGGCTTCTTCGAGTAGTGGTAGGTATATGTATCTCTACGTATAAGGCTAGCATTTAAAATAGAGTAAAATAGAGTAAGGAATTATGCTAGTCTAGCAAAGTGGTGTTCTGTCATTCTTTTTACTGTCCATGACTTCACTAGTTCTGGGAAGCTGACTAGGTTTTCCGTAGCAGGTGGGCTTTGCCCCCTGTTGAATGGGGAGTCCAACTAGACAGCAGTTGGTTACCGCTGATACGTGAGCGACGCTGCGCTTTGTACAGCTACCTAGCTCTGCTGGTACTGTCGTGGCTCGCAGTGCTGCGGCTGGGTAGGACTGCTAAGTAAATGGCTTCCCACCTTTGGCGGCTTGCGTAGTGCTTTTCTAGTCCTGGGGAAGGAGGTTTTAGATCAGGTCAAACTTGAACCATGTGAGTCTTGTGTCTTAAGTGTTCAGTGTCTTCAGCAATAGGGGCTACCCTCAACCCCTGAGAGCCAACCAAGGCATCAGTAGTCTCTGTTGCTTTGAGAATCACTTGGAATACTCTGACCAGCCATTCAAAAGGAGGTTCCTCCTACCTGGTATTGGGGGTTTTGTTAGTCTGTGGGGAACACTGTCAGCCCAGATAGTTTAGCTTACTTTAGGACACACAATTTATTAATTCTTATCTCCAACATTCACCTCCCCTTTCTTTTCTTTTTCTTCTTCTTCTTCTTCTTCTTCTTCTTCTTCTTCTTCTTCTTCTTCTCTCTCTCTCTCTCCTTTTTAAAAGCTCAGTGAGTACAATTTGTGCTGCCCATGTACTCGTGAGTGTGAAGCTAGCTACTAGAGTGGTTAACCTATTAAGAGCCACACTGTTAAAGAAAACTGACTGCTCTATCCTAGAAGACGTTAACAGTCGGTAGCTTCTCAAGATGAGGGCTAGTGCCTAACTTTTACTTAATTTTTAGAAATAATCTTAAAGGAATAGGTCTACTATATAGCTTATTTCAAGTATTTTTAAATACTATGAGTAAATTGTATATAATTTCTCAATTAAGAAAATTAGAGAGAGGCTATTGTCTTACTGGGAAGAGACACTGTGACCAAGGCAAATCTTACCAAAGAAAGCATTTTATTGAGGGCTTGCTTCAGTGATTTGATCCATTATCATCATGTCAGAGAACATGGCAACCTACAGGCAGGCACTGGAACAGTAGCTGAGAGCTATATCCTGATCCATACACAGAGAGAACGAGAGAGAGATTAAGAGTGAGAGCATGTGAACACATGCGGGCACCTGGGCCTGCCATGGGCTTTTGAAACTATAAAGTAAACCCCCACCCTCCCCCTCCCCCCATTCCCCCCCCCCCCCCCCCCGCACGTGCCCCATGACACACTTCCTCCTCCAAGGCCACACCTCCTAATCTTTTCTAATAGTGCTACTTCCTGCTGACCAAGCATTCACTTAAGAACCTGTAGGGCCCTTCTCAGTCAAACCTCATCCACAACTAGAAACTACATCTGAGCTACTGCCCTTGTCTGTTTCTGTGCAATGTCATTAAGCTACTATGGGTGAAACCCAATTATCTGAAACTTGAATACTTTAAAGTACTTCTCTTAGTGTGGAGAAAAGCATCAGAATAAAGCTATTAAAGAGTGCCAGGAAAGAAATTTAAAAAAACTAGAACTAGCCCCCAATATTCTGCCACTAGCAGAAGTGTCCCAGGACCTTTGACCATCAGCCTTTAATAAATACATAGTAAATTGCATTTTATTGTTACTGGAATGGACTCAACTTTCTTGATATTTAAATGAACATTTGTTTGTGGCTTGTTCACTTGGACCAGAGTCCAGGGCACTCATCATGTTTCTGTCAGCAATTGTATACCCTCATCACCGCACTCACTGGAAGTAGAGGCATTTAAAGTGAGGAGAAAAACAATCGCAAGGAGAATTATGCGCTGTTGGCATACTGCCCTACAGATAACGTGAAGCCACAGTACTTTTCTCCACCCGTTTGGTGCAAATACATACAGCTTAATATTTCTAACCTGTGTTGTTGTGAGGAAACAGTGACAGGGTCTCTACCACAGGCGAGTCTCAAACTTATGTGCCTAAGAGCACCTTGAACTTCTGATTCTCCCGCCTCTACCTAGTGTTAAGATCGCAGATTCCTTTCTGTCACTCAGAGTGTTTTGTGCCAAAAGTCTTAATGAAGAAATCAGACTCAAGGGAAAATAATAATAATAATAATAATAATAATAATAATAATAATAATAATAATAATAATAATAATTGTTATTATTATTATTATTTTAAATTTATTTCTTATTTATACAGTATTCTGCCTGCATTTGTGCCTGCAGGCCAGAAGAGAGCACCAGATCTCATCATAGATGTTTATGAGCTACCATATTGTTGCTGGGAATTGAACTCAGGATCTTTGGAAGAACAGCTCTTAACCTCTAAGCCATCTCTCCAGCTCCTCAAGGGAAAATTATTGTCAAGGCATTGCAGTGACTATGCCTTTGTTTTCATTTCTTTCTTTTATTTTTTGTTTGTTTGTTTTGTTTTTTGATTTTTTGAAACAGGCTAGCCTCTCTGTGTAGCTTTGGCTGTCCTGGACTCACTTTGTAGACCAGGCTGGCCTCGAACTCACAGAGATCTGCCTGTCTCTGCCTCCCTGAGTGCTGGGATCAAAGGTGTTTACCACACCCTGCTTCAGGTTCTTTATTTCTTAAAACTTCCAGGATACTTTGTGGTTTCTGAAGAGTGAACTTATTTCCAACTATATGTCCAACTTGTTAAGTACCTGAGTTTTATTTCCTTAAGATTCTTTGAAGAAGATAATAACATTTCAAAAAATAAGATAACTTTATGAAGCCAGAGCTTCATACATTGTTTTCTATTCACTTTCCCTTTGTAACTGAAAAAAATTTCATATGACCTTGGGTGTATAGGTCTATAAAATATGGATACAAATCATTTATTGACAATAAATAATAAAAAAATATTTAAGAATACTTTGGTATACATTTATTAAAGATAAAGGCAAATTTATATATCTAGTGAGGTACATATGCTTGTAATTTTTACATGAAAGAACCAAGTCTTGGCTTAATATTTATTTACTTTAATATTTATTCATAGAAATTAATATTTATATATAAATTTATAAATTTAATATTTATTCTAAAATAATTAATTAATTATTTATTTTTGGGGTTCCACACTATAGCCTTTGCTGGCCTAGAATCCATTATATAGACCAGGCTAGGCTTGAAACGCAGAGATCTTCCTGCTTCTACATTCCAGGTGCTGGGGTTAGAGGGACACACCATATCTGACCTTGGCCAAATAGTTAACGCTATAATGTGTAGAGCATCTCCAGTGTTTTTTCCTATTGCTGGATATTTCAATTTTATAATCATCCATGCTGAGAACACTGCTTCATATAAATACATAGCACAAAGCGGCAGAAGTACGTTTAGGACATTTTCAGAAATTGCTGGAAATTCTGTTCTAATCCCAAGTCAAATTTTATTTAACATTTTAAAGATGAAAACCAAGTCAGCAATAGCAATTTTTCAAATAAAAATTCTAACTGAATTCATCTAACGTTTGATATGTACATAATGAGAAAACTATGGTATGAGCATATTAAAAGTCTGTTTCTTTAATCAAACCATTATATTTCTAAAAGAACAGAAAACTTTGTACGTATCATAAAACACTAACTCCTAGCACATAATAGTCTCATGTCTGAGCCTAGTGTGGGGCGTGGCAGCATGCGCATGGAATGTGTACATGCCATGTGTTCAGAACAAGTGTGCAGTGAGCTCCTGTCACATCCTGTGGATGGCCACTACCTAAAACGCCTCAGACGCATCACCCTTGACTCCCCAGTCAGAAACCTTCTAGTATTGCCAAATTTTTCTAGCCCCACATCTAGTGTTAAACTACCTGAGATGGGTCGAAAACTGTCATCAGGAGCTGTGGCCTAAAATACAGGCTAGCACATGATACTACATGGATCTGTTTTCAGCTGGCAGACCTCAGGCTGGCTCAGAGAATGTGCGTTTAATGTTTGCTTAGTTGGGTTATATTTTAAAACTGAAAGATTAGAGGTGTAAAAATCTAGGTTGGCAATAGTTGGTCTTCATTCTCAAGCAAGTCAGCTGTAGTTGAATAGGTAACTTCTTCCTTCAGGCAAGACGCACATCCTTTCCCAACCACTTCACATGCTTCTGTTGCTTCCTGACCATGACGTAGGTGTTTGGAAGATGTTAGCAGAGTGAATCTTAGGGCTGTTGACAGGTAAGCTTTATCAAAATCAGTTACTTGCATCAGCCTGGCTACAGCATACAAAGATTTAAACACATGGTTTCCTAGACTGAGGTAATTGGCTTTTCTCTGCCTTGTCTATAACTTTTAAAGTCATGTCATCTTTTGAAACTTAAAAATACCTGATTGTGTGTGCTTGTAGTGTAGCATGAACTGTGAGTGCCTTCAAAGCTAAAAGCTCTTTGTTTTTGGGAAAAAAATGCAGTGATTTTAAAATATCTCAGAAAATGTTCAGTTTTTTTAAGTCTTAAAAACAGTAGGGAAGATACAAGGTTCTGATAAGTATGTAGATATTCTCAGGGAAAATTCTTCAATTAAGTTATTATTTTTCCTTTTATTTTAAAATAAGCCTTCTTTTAATACTCCTGCTTGTATTTGTTTGCTTGCCTGTGTGTTTTATTACGTATCTCTACCTGGCCCGTACTCACTTTGTACAGTTGGCTGGCTTTCAACTCCAGACGGTGCTGCTTCCGCTTCTCAGGTGCTAGAAGTACATGCATGTGACATCGTGTCTGGCTTAATACTTTTAAAAAACGTGTACACACATGACTGAGTGAATGTGAGCATCTTATCTGTGGGTAACTGAGGGGGGTGGTAAGAACTGTTGGAGGCCCTGAAGCTAGAGTTATAGGTAATATGGGTGCTGGGACCTCAACTTTGGGTTCTCTGGATGAGCAAGAGGTGCTCTTAACCACTGGGCCACATCTGCTCCCTGGCTTGGCAATTTTAAACAAAGGTGTCTCTTAGTAACTGTTTAATTTTGTTTTTCAAGAACAGAAAAATCAGCAGCATCTTAAACCTCACTTATTTACTTACATATTTAGTAACTTGGATGGTTTTAAAAATGTTACTAAATGTGTTCCATGGTATCTAGCTTCTTTATTTGTATGCAAATTAAAACTGAAGTAGTTTAAAGAATTTTCCGACCTTTTAGATCATTTGTAATTTCTTAGGTTAGAGAAAAATTGTGGCCTGTGTCTGTTGCTGGGTCAGTTTTTGGGTGGTTCCATAAAGCAGAAAAAGTCCTTTGATAACTGTTTATGTGGCGCTAGAAAGATATTATTAGTATTTTCTCTTTAAAAATGGTCATTAATGTGTTTTCTAGTCCTACTTACAAAGGACTAATGCCACATAGCCTGACAACTAATTAAAAAGAACGTTGGTGGAGATTTTTTCGTGTGCAGCCTGGAAGTTTAATGACCTCTTGGGTGGGTGCATAAGTTCCTGCTTTACATGCTGTCTGATAGTGATGGCTTCTCCTAGTTGCAGTGTCTTCATTTTTTTTTTTTGTTGTTGTTTTTTTTACCAGCGGTAGTCCAGTTTAAGCATCATTTACTAGTCAGTTTATATAATAGTAACCCAAAAGCCGCTAAAGAAAACAGAGACAAATGGGTTTAGTTTTCTCTTACTCTTTTGGCCTAAAATTTTATTATCAAAGTTGGCTTGTATTCCTAACTCAGGGTGCCAGAAAAAGAAATAATATACAATACTTACTTTTATTTTCAATGCTCGTGTTTTGTTGTAGCTAATTAGAGCTAATTTTAGTGGTGGTTGGAGGCTTCTAGATTGGAGGGCAGTGGTAACTTCTGTAAATACCAGTTTCCAATTGTTGTCTCTACATTCCAGCTCATCACAGCAGTTTAAAACCAGCTTTTGTTTTTGTTCTGTTCTGTTGTTGTTTTTGTTTTTGTGTTTTTAACAGGGAAGCCAGTGTCACTCCTTCAAGACTGGAGGGGCACACCCTGCCCGCACCTGCCTCATGTGAGTTCTCATTTTGGCAGCAGTGCTCTGCTGGGCTGGGACCTCTGTAGAGGTTTGCCCTTTAGCTTTCTAAAATCTGTGAGCTACTACACAGTGTGTGTCTTGGTGACAGTGGTAAAAGATGCATAAGCGTTCCAAACTCCTGGCAGAAAGTTTGCTTAGTCCAAAGGAGTGTTCTCTGCTAATGTCAGCTCAGTTTTGGTTGAGTGAACAGTTTCTACACAGAGAAGAGCGCACAGCTTTATCCTCCAGCGGGCAGTTATTTTTAAAGAGCTGTTTTTCCTTGCAGATTATTGAGTAAAGAATATCTTTAAATGCACTCAGTAGCTTCAACTTTCAAAGCTTTGGCTGTTCCTTTTATAGTCTTGTTACGTAACCTGAGAACACTGTGTGCTGTCCTGGTGGCTGAAGCAGGGTGTGTTTTGTTTTGTTTTGTTTTGTTTTTCCTATTTCTTTTGGACTCTGGCCCTTAAAATAATTTCTTTCTTTGTCTTTGGATTTTGGGTAAATTGGGCTAGGCCACAGAATCTCCTCAGAGAATAAGCGAACAGCTCGCGTAAGATTAACTATACTCAGAAACCTTTGGCCAGGTGTTGGAACCATGGGAAGTTAGTTGTGAGATTGAGGCTGGAAGGTTTGGATTATTCACTTTCCAGTTTTGTGAGAAAAACTGATGTTAGAGCTTTTGCAGCTGTGGAAAGTTTGAGGGATAGATTCTGGTCCCTGCAGGTATCTGTGGCCAGCTTAAAGGGCCTAGTTGATGAAAAAAAAATGAAGTTTTTTTTTGTTTTTTGTTTTTTTAATTTTTTAACTTTAAAGAGACAGGGTCACATTTAGCAGCCTTAGATGGCCGGAAGCTGACTGTGTAGAGTGGGCTTGCCTTGAACTCACAGAGGTATGCTTGCCTCTTGCCTCTGACTCGAGTGCTTCTTTACTTTTATTTTGGAGGAAGGACATTTTGCAACCAGGTTAGAATAAATTGTGCTTATTTCCAAGGGCATTCAGAGGAACCATCTAAAGCCCTGCTCTGTACACTACAGTTCTACGTGTTCAGCTGTGGGTATGTTTTTTTTGTGGCTCTCCACAGATGATTTAGTGACCTGGGAGTGTGCTCTGCTGAAATGATTATCCAAGAAGCTTATGAGGAGATGTCAATAGCTTGTCTGTCTTGCTGATTAATATAGAGCTTAGTGAAATAGATAGTGTTGTTAAAGAAGAACTTGGACTCCCTGTGATAAATCTATTCCCATCTAAGACTAGGACAGACTATTCTGGCCCAGTGGGAAGAAATTAGAAAAGTATAGTGTACTTCATCCTCCAAGCTCAAGCTTTGAAGGCCTGCATACCTGGAAATTCTTAGCAACAGTTACAGACCCCAGCACAAAGAATCCTGGCTGGGACTCAAGCACACTTGAATTCCAGCCTAGGTCAGAGAATGCAGAGGATACGTTGTTTTTCTGGGAAGTGCCCTGAGCTCACTTAGGGGAAGGGAATTTAGTGCTTCTAAGGGGGAATTTATAGAAAGTCATGATAATTAAATATTTGAGACGTTTTGCCCTCTGAATGCAGTGTAAATGTGGTATTTTGGTTTTGTTGTTGTTATTTTAGAATTTAGAAATTTTTTCTGCATTTTTTTCACTAGTGAGATTGTGTCTCCTAGGAATGCCAGGAAGCTACACCTCAACGATATTGCTGCCTAAAGACTGGAACAAGGACAAAATCATTAGACATGCTGACACAGAAGTGGGACATCTCGCAGGTCCCGTGTTAGATAAAGAACTACAGGCCACTAATGCCTGTGGATAGAAAATTACCCTTTACCAAGGACAGCCCCCTAATTATCCAATACAGAGTGGCCAGCCTTGAAGTCATATCACAAGCCACACTGAATGGACTCAGGTTGCATTTATGTATAAGTATATGCAACAACAATAACAATAAAGAAGCCATTAATTTCAGAGCGAGTAGAGAAAAACAGGAGGGCTTGGAGGAGGACAGGGAAGGGGTAAATTATATAACTATTTTAATTTAAAAATTGTAATAACAAAAGTAAAAATGCTAAATTAATTTGACCTTCAGTTCAAATTGTCTCATGGACATAATTTTCAATTATCAATCCATTATAAGTCATTCACCACATGAAATTGTCAATTTAGAGGTGAGTTTGAGAGTAAGGGGGGAATACTGTCTAGTTTTTATTTTCAGTTTGAGGGCATATTCAGCAAATAATCCTTCTTGAAATAATAATTGAAAAGGTCGTGAGTTCAACTCCCAGCAACCACATGGTGGCTCACAACCATCCATAATGAGGTCTAGTGCCCTCTTCTGGCAAGCAGAACACTGTTATGTATAATAAATAAAACCTAAAAACAAACAAACAAATAAACAAACAAAAACCATTGAAAACTATTTTACATGGGCCAGATCCTAGAAGGAAAAAGTGTTAGTTGTACTGGAGTTTTGTTTCCTTTAATATTTTTGAACTAGGTAGGATTTTGATTAAGATGGGGAAGTTAACTTGGTTTTCTAGAAAACTTATCAAAAGGGCCCTTACATGGCATTGGGTTGACATCATGGCTGGGAAGGTAGGTGAGGAATGCTGATTTTGATTTCTCGGTGTATCGGGTACCGTGCCGTCCTGGTCACCAGCACCTACTGTGGGTGCATATGACCATGCTGTCTTTGCCTTGGCCGTGGGGTGCATCATTTTGCATTGAAGCTGCAAGGCTTTACTTTGTTTTGAAGGGCCAGAGCGTAGGGAGGATAAAGTAGAAGGCAGGCAGGAAAGAAGTCCAGCTGCTTTTGAGAATATCCAGACTTGCTGGGCAGCGTGCGCATGCCTTTATTTCTAGCTCTCAGGAGGTAGAGGCAGGCTGGTCAACAGAGCGAGTTCCAGGACAGTCAGTGCTACACAGAGACCCTGTCTGGAAAAACCAGAAAGAAAAAAAGAAAGTATCCGGAGTTAAGGTTAGGGAAGAACAGCAGCTGGAGGAAGGGGCTTTTGGGGAGTTTGGGGTGGGTGTGGGGTGTGCCAGCCAGGAGGACTCTGTACCCAACAGGGACTCTGGGAGGCTGGCAGCCTGACTCTGCTTTGTTATGTTAATAAGCACCTGAGCAGTTTGAGTTTGTCCTGGGTTTGAGTCCTGACAGTACCAGTTTAAATAGTAAACAAATGGCAGTTTGAATATGGAAGAGCTATCATGACTTAACAGTAATTGAGACTAGTTTTTATAAGACTAAGAACTGGGTGGATGCCTTTGTCTTAGCTGACATTTAGGAACTTAACAGGTCCTTTTATGTTATTGGTGTTTGTAATGTGACTTAGCTGCCCCTAGAGGCCAGGAAGGCTGCTCACATAAATTCCTCAGTTGGAAGAAGTACATTTGAAAGAGTAACATTTTATTCAGCTGCAGGGATGACGTTCAAGCATCATTGTGTACAATTTTAGACATAGTGAAGAGAAACCCCACAGCCTAAAACCCGTGTTATTTGCCTTTTAGTAAACAGCATGTTTTTGAAGCAGATGAGGAGAAATAAGTAGTTTTACACACACACACACGCTTGTATGTATCTGCCTGCTGTGATCTTTGTGACCATGTCTGATGAGTCAGAATATGTCTAATTCCTGATTCACAAAATACATTTTCCTAATTGTCTTAGGTGTGTTTCCTTAAGGTTTGTTTGCAGTGACACCAAGTATGGTTTTGAAGGTTGTAGCAATGTTGGGCCTAACTGTTGTTTGGGCTGATAAGAAGACACATTTGACAGGCAGAACAGATAAACTGGTAGAAGACTACAGAGCACTAACAGAAAAAGCAAAAATTAAAGTATACATACAAGAGGAGAACACTCATTCTGACTGTTGCTGTGTCAGTTAGAGTAAGGCCTTCAACAAATACATACTTCTCTTACCTAGTTTGCTAGTTACTCAATTTCATAGTTAAGATCATAGTTGTGTACAATTAGATTTCTTCCCCCAGCACTAAATTGTGGGATTCAAAGAGTAGATACAGGAAAAGTGTTTACAGAAGGCCAAAACTGTTTGGATAGAGCCTGTTTCTGCTAATGGCTGAATTTTCTTAATTACTGGATATAATACAGAATACAAAGTTTGAGGGGAAGAAGAAAAGAGGAATTGGGAAAGAGTAGAGACCCATTCACATGGCCTGTCTTCCCAGGGCTGTTCTTGTGCTGACTAATGAGCCTCTTCTTTGTGCAGTGTACAAGTCTCCAGAATATGAATCCCTGGGCTTTGAGCTTACTGTGGAGAGATTAGTTTCCATTGGCTATCCTCAGGAGCTCCTCAGCTTTGCCTATGATTCGACATTTCCTACCAGGTAAATTTCAAGATAATTTTTGATTAAGATCTCTTCCCCAGTCCCAAAATTATGAACTCCAAACTTATCCCTGTCCCTGCAAAAATAAATGCTAGTATTGTTTTCAAAATTAGCAGAACTTTTTATACATTTACTCATCATCATCCCACTATTTCTCTTGTGTTCCCTTCCTTCTTTCTCTCCCCTTCTTCCTCTCTCCTCTCTCTTTCCCCTTCCCTTTCCCATTGTTTTTTTTTTGTTGTTCTTTTTTTTTCCTGTCCGTCTCTCAACAATATATTTATCCCAGGTTGGCCTCAAGCTTGCTCCTCCTGCTTTAGACTCCCAAGCACTTAGTGCTGAGCTCTCTGTACTCTTGAACAGAGCTGACTCAGGAAGACCCACTGATGGGCAAGAAAGGGGCTGTTAAGGCCAAAGGATGAGCACAGGTGTCCTGCCTGCTCCTTGCTTGCATCTGGAGCAGGCTGCTGTATGTTTTGCTAGTATCTTTAACGTGGTAGGAGAACCTTCTGGAATTGATAGGGGAGAGTTAAGATCATGAAGGACATTTGCTTGAAATAACTGTCACATTTGTCCCATGTGCAACATTGGATGTGGGGAAATACAAGCAGCTCAGTGTCTAAAGAAATTTAAGGAGTATTACAGAAACATAGCAGCTGTCTATCTTTCCACCCTATAAGGGTGATTCGTGCTTGTTTGATGGAGCCCTTATTCCAAGACAGTTGTGACTGCATACATACATGGAATAAGTATTACTAGTTGCTCTGAGAGTCATCCTCCTCCCACCATCCATCTCCCTCCACAAGGGCTGGGATGGATCCTAGTGATTCAAACACAATAGGCTCTGTCTCCAGTCCTGTGGTTTATTTTTTAAAATGCATGAACTCACTTAGCATATATGGTTATTTTGTTTTGGGGGCATAACTGAGTTGCTACAAACTTTGAGTTAGATGAAATTCTTGTATGGTGGTTTCATGCATAAGATTGCTACATGTATTATTTTGCATTATAATGTCTTCATTTTCATGTAGAGGACTTGTTTTTGACACACTCTATGGAAATCTTTTGAAAGTTGATGCCTATGGGAACCTCTTGGTTTGTGCACATGGATTTAACTTCATAAGAGGGTGAGTACAAAGAACCCTTAGCCTCTTTTTAGTGAGAGAGAGAAAGAGAGAGAGTATGTGTGTCTCTGTGTGTATCTGTGTACACCCAGGAAATTTTTGAGTGTTATTCCCTGGGAACTGTCCATCTTGTTTTAATTTTATTTCTTATTGTGTGTATGTGTGTGTGAGTGTGCATGTGTGCCACGGCATGTGTGAGAGGAGGTCAGAGGACAACTTTTAGAAGTTAGTTCTTTCTCTTTATTGTGGCTTCCTTTAGGAATTAAATTTAGTCATCAGACTTGCACATGAAGTTCTTAGAGTAGCCCTTTCTTCCGTGTTTTTTGAGACAGAGCCTCAGGTGATGCAGGCAAGTAGGCTAACCGGGCCAGCTGGTCGGTAAGCCTGAGAGTGCAGTAGTCTCTGCCTCCCCAGGTCTGGGCTTACAGGCATGTGCCTCTGTGCCCTTTGTTTAACTCGTGGGTTCTCAGACTGTCTCAGGGCCTTGTGCTTTTATGGCAAGTGGCAACGCTTGTGCTAGTGCCGTAGCCTCTCTAGTGTTTTAGTGGTCAAGTGATAGGACACTCATCACTTACCTCTCCTACTGTCATAAGGGTCACCCCTTTACATAAACATAGTTACTTAGTCACTATATTTGTTTCTCTCTTCTAATTATATACCACCAGTAACAGCTAATTTTGAAACTTGCTAAACAAATTACATTTTAGTCTTATTTTAAGTGTTAAGATTTTTATCGATTGATTGATTGGTTCAGGCTTTTTAGAGACAGGGTTTCTCTCTAGCCCTGGCTGTCTTGGACTCACTTTGTACACCAGGCTGCCTCCGACTCAGATCTACTTGTTCTTGCCTCTCTGAGTGCTGGGATTAGAGGCATGGTGTGTTACCACACCCAGCTAAGATTTTTATTTTTACTTACTTACTTACTTACTTACCTGTCTATCTATCTATCTGTCTGTCATCTATCTGAGACAGAATTTCTCTGTGTAGCTCTGGCTGTCCTAGAACTCCCTTTGTAGACCAGGCTGGTCTAGTGTGCCACTACACCTGGCTATTTTTCCTTTTTTTTTTTTTTTCTTTGTTTTTGTTTTTAAATTTATTTATTTATTTTTTGAAACAGGGTTTTTCTGTATAGCCCTGGCTGTCCTGGAACTCACTTTGTTTACCAGGCTGGCCTCAAACTCAGAGAGCCACCTGTCTCACTTCAGGTAGGAGTAAATGCGTGTGCCAGTGCTTCCCGGGTTAGTTTTCCTTTTTAATACAGAATACGCATATAAAAGTTGTTTGAAATTTTTTTGAACTATATAGCAATTTAAATGAGTGAGGTTTTTTTTTTGCTAGAACATTTCAGTCTTTGAATAAATGTCTTCAGACATTTGTATAATGAAAATTAAAACACAGGGTTAAAATTACTGGGAAACCTAAATACAAGGTAGTGTTGGGCACAGTAATGCTAGCCTGTAGTACCAGACGGCTCTGAAAGCTGAGACAGGAGGATTCTCAAATTCAGGAGTTCTGCACCAGTTCCTGGGTAATATAACAAGAGCCATCTCAGAAATCAGAAGAAAATGGGGAGAGAGGCTGGGTGTGGTGTGTATGCTTTTAATGTCAGCACTGTGAGACAGAGGGCAGGCAGATCTCTGTAAGTTCAAGGCCAGCCTGATCTACATAGTGAATTCCAGGACAGCCAGGGAGAGACCCTCTCTCAAATAAACAATTCAATGGTAGAACATTTACTCAGAATGTAGGAAGCCTGAGTTTGATCGACAGCATTGCAAAAGGAAGGAAGAAGGGGAAAGTGAGAAGAGGAGGCTAACGACTTAAAACAAGGGACATTTTAAATAAAGTTTTACAGTCTTTGCTAACTAGAGAGTTTCCTCGTAGTAAGTCCTCTTCTCTCTCTCTCTCTCTCTCTCTCTCTCTCTCTCTCTCTCTTTTGTACTCTTTTTGTGAAACATCCCAGGGTTTTTATTAAAAAAAAATAACACATACCCACAGAGTTTGGGACTTGGAGGAGTGGCTCAGTGATGAAGAGTACTTGTTGCTCTTGCAGAGCTCTTGCACTCTGTTTCTAGTACCCTCGTGGTGGCACACAACTGTCTGTACCTGCAGTTCCAGGGGTCCGATGCAATCCCTCTGGCCTTCACAGGTACCCAGTATGCACATGGTGCGCATGCATACATTCATACATACATACATGCATGCATGTATGCAGAACATTCATACATACAAATCTCAAAAACAAAATATAAAAAATACAGTTTGAAACTATTAGGGTCATAACTGCAACTTGAAATGAAAAACATTACACTTTGGGGTAATTTTTCTGAATTCTTGATGGTAAAGTAGTAAAGTTGTCATAGTCACATTGGAGTAATTAAAAAGACAGTGGTTTTGGCAAAATACTTTTTCTTCTAAGAGGTATACGCTAACTGAAATTCTGTCCAGACACCCTTTAAATCATAGCAGTGTCCCGCGTAGAACTGACACACGTGGCACAGTGCAGTTCAGCGAGCTTTACTGCATAACACAGGCTCGAAAGTGTCTCAGTGCCCATTGTGAGAGTGCAGTGGAGTGAGTGTTCACCTTGACCTGAGGGCACTCTTGTATCAGGAAGCCGACTCGAGAAGGAAAGTGACTGCATATGGTACCCCAGCCTAAGCTCATGCACAGACCTGTCACTACTACCTAGGAGCCAGCGAAGATGAACCGGTGCTCTATTTAGTGTTTATGCCTGAAAAGGGATGCACTACTCTGGTTGTTAGTCGAAAGGAAGGCAGAGAAAAAAAAATGAAGAGCAGAATTCACTACAGTCATTTTACAACCAAACTTACTAATTCCAGATGCACAGGCCTACGTTTAGGGTAGAGGTCCACATCTGTAATCCTGGCAGGATAGGAGTTTAGTCATCTGTAGCTACATGGGCCACTCTGGACTACACCAGACTCCCCAGCCTGCTGTGTCCCCTACTAAGGGTTCAAAGTAGCTTCTTTGGAAATGGTTTTTGTAGTATTTAAAAAAATGTCATTTGTGAATAAATGGAGATTCATTCAAGCTTAGCATAATTAGGGAAACACTCTTTAGGAGAGAATAGCCTTGGAGGCAGTGGTTTTTCACGTGCAGTGGTGGTATGGCTGAAGTGGAGGTGGGCATCCATCTGGCTTTGTCCTGTCTTGTTAGCTTGGGCTGTAGGTCACAAAAAGTCACCAGTGTTCAGTAGTGTAACTGCTTTCTTTTCAGCTCCAAATACATTGTTCCCTATGGTATGGTGCTTTGTCTTTCTCTAGCTGGAAATGCAATGGCTGACTGTATTTATCAGCCACTTTGAGTTGTCATTGCTGAAAAGGAGCTGCACCTGTTTTTGTGTGGAGACCATGGCTCACTGACGGGAGTAAGGGTGTGTGGTTGCTGCTGCCTTCTCCCTAAAGCCTGAAGGGGTGGCTTTGTACTCAGTCTTTATTTACTAGAAACTTTGTTCCATAAGGATGAGAAAAGAGGTGACTAAACCAATGATTTTATGGTCCTAACTGAAGTCCGTACCATTTGAAGTTAAGTAACTTAAATAGAAATTTATTCAACTTATACTTAAGTATAAGTTTTAAATTTGTTTTTTTTTATATTTGTGAATTCTCACATTTACCATGAAAATTTTATTTATGTATTTTAGATTTTTCCCTCTTGAATTATTTTTATTACTGCTTTCCCTTCTTTGTGGGGATGTTTGTGTATGTGCAGGTCAGTGGTTGACGGCAGGTGTCTTTCTCAGCTATTCTCCATCTTATTTTTTGAGACAGAGTGTCCTTGGAGCTCACTGCTTTGGCTCAGATGGCTAGCCGGAGAGTTGCACTCCTGTCTCCACCCTCTTCCCCCATTGCTAGGGTTACAAGCACATACTGCAATGCTTGGCGTTTATGTGGGTAGTGGGATTCGGAACAATCCCACCTCATGTTTAGGTGACAAGCACTTTACTGATATTTCAAGTTAAGTAAGTCAGTTCAGAAATTGGTCTGCTTTCAGTAAAGAGGAACAGGAAAATACAGCTCCAACGGTAACGGAAGGCTTGCTTTCTGTTCTGCACTGAGCTACTGAGTGTTGAAGCAGAGGCCAGCTTCCACCACTTCCACCATATGTTTCTAGATTATCCTTGCTTTTCTCTCTTCACAGTTGCTTTTTACTTTTAATTTTATTTATATACTGAATATTAAATTTTTATTTACTTATTTTGAGGCAGGGTTTCACTGTGTCACCCTGGCTGGCTTAGCGCTCTCTGTGTTGACCAGGCCATGAGTGGCAGGATTACAGGGTGAGCTCCCTGCTTCGGCCGTTTCCTTAGCCCTTTGGGCTGACCAGCTCCCCGAGTCTGACGCCCTCACAGCTTTCTGATAGTAGTTGGGTTGTATGCCCCTTAGCACAGTGAGAACCCTGAGTGTCGTCTCTAAAGGCTCTCTTTGGCTCGCCCTGAACCTGTTCATCTTCATAGCTGTCTGGCTTTAATGTGTGAACTCTCTCCTTCACAAAGCTGTCAAAACATATTAATAAAATTTTGAATGACTGTTCTCCACCATTGTTAACTTTTTGTATGTCAAATAATTTTTAAATTTTTCTTGCAGACCAGAAACTAGAGAACAGTATCCAAATAAATTTATCCAACGAGATGACACGGAACGGTTTTACATTCTGAACACACTGTTCAATCTTCCAGGTAGACTACCCTCTGCTTACTATACCTGCTGTCCCTTCCTCCCGGGACCACTTGTTACTCACTGGGGCTAGTTAAACCAGCTTGATCATTTTACTTACATCTTATTAATACCTGTTCTTCGTTTTTCAGAGACTTACCTGTTGGCCTGCCTAGTAGATTTTTTTACTAATTGTCCCAGATATACCAGGTATGTTTATACTACAATTTTCTTTATCCTGTTGATTTTTAAATTAATGTACAGGGTTTTAGAGAACTGGCCATTGTAGGTCTTTTCTGCTTTTCTAAAGTGAATTTAGTGCTAGTGAGAGATGCTACATTGCCAGCCTGAGAGATGGACAGCACCAGCAGCTCCATGCAGGCCCTCACCTCCCACACGGCCCCTCTCCTTGCCAGTGTGCTGCAGCCATGTTTGGAAGGGACCACTTGTGACTGGGAATGAAGACGGCCAGCAGAGGTGCTAATTGTGACAACTGAGTGGGAGGTTTGTGTGATGCTTATCTGTCCAAGCAGAGTTACACTAAAACCCCCCGACTCATTTCACAGCAGCTACCCAGGAGCCATCCAGGGATGGTCATTTAGTTTCATTCCCAGGGCCAGCAAGATTTCATCAAAGAATAAATAGTTAATTTCCTCTAAAGCAGAATTCTGCGTAAGTCTCTCACAGCTCAGCCTTTCCTTGGGGAGTTGTGTGGCCATTGCTTGAATAGCCTTCTTCGTTAGTGTGCTAACTTTGTATCTGAGACCTGACACCCTTCAGGGCACTTGATTTCATGGAAAACAAGTCACAGACAAATGAACGGCACCTTTGTACCTAGGGACAGTTCCAGAAAGGTCAGGGAGAAAGAACCCACGTTCTGTTTGTTCAGTGAGAGCCTGTTTCTGAAAGTGATGAACTTGGCATTTTGGGAATTTGGCCTTTTAATCTCCATCCAATATATTATCCTATCACCTTATATCTGCTCACAAATATTATATTCCATCTATACAATATTCTGGCCATTTCTAACGCTCAAATGAATTTTGATTAGGGAGCAGTTCCTAGTTAAGCACAGCCTGTACCTCGTGTTGTGGAACCTTTGGGTCCCTCGGTCAGTTTGGACACTGATTTATTTACTCTCTTTTGGATTCCCTGTCATGTTCTTTTCATCTTTCTATAGTTGTGACACAGGATTTAAAGATGGGGACCTCTTTATGTCCTACCGCAGTATGTTCCAGGATGTAAGAGACGCAGTCGACTGGGTCCATTACAAGGTACTTAGAAGCCCCTGCTTTACTTCCTCTTCTCTGCCACATGTTTATGGTCTGATACTAACTTTGCAAGTAGAAATAGAGCAGAATGTTCCTTTTTAAGAAGAAAGTGGAGAGGGGCTGGAGAGATGGTTTAGAACTTAGGCGCACCAGCTGCATTTTGCAGAGAACCTCTAGTCAGTTTCTAACACACATACGGCAGCTCACAGCCACTGTGACTCCAGTGCCAGGGAACCTCCATGGGCACCTTCTGGCCTCCATGGGCACCAGGCACTCACGTGGTACAGACATGAATGTAGGCAAAATGCTCATGCACATTTAACAGAAAAGTGAATCTTTTTTTTTTTTTTTTAACGTTTTACATTTTAAAAAGGGGTTAAGAGAAATTTGCCTCCTCCATTTATTCTTATCTGGGTGTGCTGACAATGCTCCTCAGGCCTAAGGCTCAGTTTTTACATTTACTATTTGCATTTCTGCAACATTTACAAGAATTTTAGTATATGAAATTATACTTATATCTTTTATGGATGATAGTTCACTTAAATCATGTCTAAATAACTCCAATTTGACTAATAACATCAACTAGTTAGTATTAGATTTATATTTACTATAAACTTTAATAAAATGAAAAGTCTTAATTTTTATTTAAAATGTGAATAACTTTATATTTGAAATTTTTTCTTGTCTAACATTTTTCATTTTGATAAACAGATTTATTTGTTTGATAGTAAGTAAAGTTTTCGAGTGAAAGTTAAAAATGGATTTCTAGGTCAGGTATGGTAACATACCTGTTCAGGTTCAAGACCAGTCTGAGCTACAAAGTGAAGCTTTGTCTCTAACATCCTTAATTTGTGAGATGGACATGATGTAGTGGATCTGTAATCTTAGCACTTGGGAGGCTATGGCAGGAAGATGATGAATCCGAGGTCAGCCTGGGATATGGAGCAAGTACTTGTTTCAAAAGAAAAAAAGAAAGAAAATGCCTGCTTTTATTCTTAGTTTTTTTTTTTCCTTTCTTCTAGGGCTCCCTTAAGGAAAAGACAGTTGAAAATCTTGAGAAGTATGTAGTCAAAGATGTAAGTATTGAAGGAAGAAATAAATCTGCATGGTGGCTCTTTTTGCCTTGGAAAGAAGTGAATGATGAGCCAGTTTATCGTGACATAGATAAGGAAAGATACTTGTAGCATAAGCACAAAAATGTCTTCTGCCAGTGTGTACTTTTACTGGTCTTTCCTGTTTGCTGAGAAGCAAGAAGACTCAGTGTTTGTTTTACTCTATACCAACCGCTAGAGGGTTGCTGTGTGCAGTGGCTGGTGCCTTATACTGTTTACTCTTCATATAACTGTGAGTTGCACTCTGTTGTTACTTTTTTTAATAGATGCAGACACTGTGGAATAAAGAAATGCTTAAACTTCATGTGGAAAGTCACACAGTTCGTAAATAGTTAGCCAGTATTCACACCCAAATTTTAAGCTCTGTGGATGATCTACTGTGTATGTGCATAGATGTGATTTGTGTCTTTACCCTGTTAGCAAAGAGTAATGAGCACAGCCTTAAGATGCAGTAAAGATGAGCGGATACTTGTAAAGTAGCTGTAGTTACAGGGTTTTACTCACTTTAATTTACAGCTGTGCTGCGGAGTAATGTTACTGCTGTGCAGCAGCGCAGGGAGACTGCACGGGAGGGTGGGTGTGTCTGCGATGTGCCGTGGGCGAGCTGTGCAGCAGTGGTAGAGCACTTGCTGAGGGTATACAAGGTCTGAAGTACAAGCTCCAGAACTGTTTTCTGTTTGTTTGTTCTGTTTTTAATTTTACCTGGGCTGGAGAGATAGCTCAGTGGTTAAGAGCATTTGCTGTTTTTTCAGAAGACCTGAGTTCAAGTCCTAGCACCCATATCAGGTGGCTTACAACTGCCTATAACTCCAGCTCCAGGTAGACCTGCTGCCTCTGGCCTCCACAGGCACCTGCACTCACATGCATACACCACATAGAGCTTGATAATTAAAAATAAGTTAAGAAAAAAACCATTTATCTACATATAGAGTCCTAAGATACAGTCACTTACTTTTCTGTAGAGTAAAACAGAATGCAGAGGTACTTTTTCAGGGTTTATGTCACTGTCCCATCCCCCATGTCAAGCCCTGCCCCTGCTGCAGCCGCCTTTCTCTTACTGTTTCAAGAATGAACGCTGAGCAGTTGAGTCCAGTTTGTGTAAAGGAGGCTTCTTGTGGAAAGTGGTGTTTTGTTTCTAGGCACGTCAGGCGCTAGGATTTCCATTTGGTCAGGTGAGTGGGTGTTTCTAGTTAGCGCCTGCACCCTATCATTTTTTCTGCAATGTGTTTTATGAAACCGCAGTGTTTACAGTGGGTATTTAATAACCTTCATAGAGATTTTTGGTATAGTTTAAAATTAACTTCTGATGTTTAGTACACTTAAATCCCCTACTTGAGGAATCACAAAATAATGTACGTCTCTTCATGAGGCAAAGATGGTAAAGATCTCTTGTTAATGGCCATGAAGAGGTATGAAAAGTATATATTGTATATATTAATACTTTTAAAACCTAACAGTATGGGATTTTTAAATGTAAAATTCTGAAAACCAGAAACTAACTTAGAAAGGCTTACTGCCCTACCCCTATGTGGGCAGAATTCCAGTCTGTGGCACACAATACTGAAGTCCTTTGTCACCATTTCAGGGGAAGTTGCCATTGCTTCTGAGCCGGATGAAGGAAGTAGGGAAAGTGTTTCTTGCCACTAACAGTGACTATAAATACACAGATGTAAGTACTTAGTGTCTTACGTGCTTATACAATTGACCTAAGGGACTGTGAAAAGTGAGAGGGGCTCATAAATACGTGGGTAGAGGCTGGGGTTACTGTCATTTTTTCTAAGCATTCTTTTTTGACTATTATAGTGGCTATTTAAAGGTTTTAATTTGGGGAGTTATATTAAAAAATTCTGCTAACAGAATGGCTTCTCTGCATTTTTAGAGCATTATTTATCTAGATCTGAGAAATCATACCTTGTCTTTTATATCCTTCGCTGTTCAAAATCCTGTAGTGAGAGATGGTTCAATGGTGTTTTGAATCTTAGGAATCAAAATTTACTACCTCTCATGTTTAAAAATCATGATTAAAGGACACAGGGGGAAAAAAACATAGACCAAATTTAAGTGCCTTATTTTTGCTGATGCAATTATAGGGTAACAAGCCTAGCAAGAAGTTCTGTCCCTGCCCCCAGTACTCTACTATGAAATGGAGGTGTATTATCTCCTGTGAGCCATTGGTTTTCTCTGAGCCCTTTCTTCAGTGTTCGTTATCTCCACACGCGATTTCAGGAGAACTGGATAGGGTGTATGGGTGAATGTGTACAGAGCACCTAGAGCTCCATCCTTCATGAGCAGCCATCCACCCTTTGCCTGGTGAAGCATTTGTTTTTTAACTTCCTCTGCCATGGTTTTATAAGCTATAGAGAAAACAAGAACATCATGAACCTTATACTGAATAAAAATCTTATATATGTCTTGTGCAAAAGTCATTTATGGACCTTTCTTTTTCCTCCCAGAAAATCATGACTTACCTGTTTGATTTCCCACATGGGCCCAAGGTATTAAAGTAATTTAATATGTCATTTGTTAACTAATTTAATATGCACTTGTTAACTAAAAATGAGTAGAGTGAATAACTTTAGAACACTAAAGGTAAAAATGGCCAGGATCTACCTAGAAAAGTCTTAGTTTTAGAAGGCCTTATTTTAAAATCAGCATTAAGACAAGTAATCCAGGGTTAGCAGAATTTAAAGTCTCTGGTGATCTAAATATTTACTTAGATAGAAAGAAAATGAATATTCATGTGGTCTGTAGTGAATAAGCTCAAAACAAGTTCTTAAGCAGAATTGGTGTTTGTGTTGTGAGGAATTCTAGATTGAGAATGATACCAGTTTAACAGAAACATAATTTCAATATGAATGTTCTTAACAATTTCTAGATTAGCAAGTGTTGAGTGTTATGCAAAGAAAGCAGTTAATTTTGGTATTTAGAAGTCTTTCTGTAGTATGACTATGTTCAGATTCAAAGGACAAACATGGTAGCTTAGTCACATACTTGAGAATTTTAATCCTAGACTTCCATGAATAAGTTCCAGTAAATACCAGAATTATAGTACCTTTCAGGTTGGCTTGAAAAGGTTAGCACCAAAGTTCCATTTCATAATGCAAAGAGTGTTAGTTGGCATAGTGTCCCGTTTGCAATGACTGAGGCCAGTGTTGACTAGAGCCGTCCTTGTCATAACCAGTGGAACCCTCCCCAGAGCACACTGTTGCCTTCTGTATCTTCGCTTTGCTGCTGATCAGACCGTCTCAGTTTGTCCCTTGAATTGAAGCCTAAAACTGCCTAGCTTTTCTCATACTTCATGTTTGGAAGTACTGTGAAATAAGTTACTGTACTTCAGAGACTAAATAATTCAAACTGTTGAGCTTATCAAAGATATGTATTATACCTGTCAATTTCCAAAAAAACTTATTTTAAAATTATTTGTGTTTGAGTGAGATTAAGTGTGAGATGTGCAGTGATGTTCTGGCTTTTGCTGATTCTGTTCCACCAGCCTGGGAGCTCCCATCGGCCATGGCAGTCTTACTTTGATCTGATTTTGGTGGATGCACGGAAGCCACTCTTTTTTGGAGAAGGCACAGTACTACGTCAGGTGGATACTGTAAGTTGAGAAGGTGATATGTTCTAGTACACTATCCTTTGTTTTTCCTCTCCCCACCTCCCTTTCCTTAACTTAATGGCCATTAGTTCTCTTTTGAAGTTGGGAGGTTTGATCTAAACTGAAGTAGCCCAACAAAGTGCTCATTGAAAATAATGAGTGCCTGGATCAAGTAGCAATGTGAGTAGATTGTGATAAAATGATAGAACATTTCAGTCTTTATTTTATTTACCCAGAAAACCGGAAAACTGAAAATTGGTACCTACACCGGTCCCCTGCAGTATGGCATCGTCTACTCAGGAGGTGAGCTGTGGCTTCCCCTTTGTTCTGGGCCCATCTTCACAGAGCACGCTGTACAGTTTCACTGTGGAAAGTCCCAGGGTCTTTCAGCATAGTTCTGCATAACAGTTCTTCAGGACCAGACATGTCATTCACTGAGAGTCAGCAGTCATCTGCCGATGAAAGTCAAGGGGTTGAGTTTTATTTTTATTGAAAAGATCCTTTTGTTCTTTAAGGGTTTGTCTCAGTGTTCTGGGATCATTTGTGTATATTTCTTCTCAGAGGACTGTCAAGCCCATGAAGAAGCATTTAATGTCAGGCGTCAGAAATAGTTGAATAGAGCCAACTTGAGGATAGTTTTGTGATGAAAAATGGTTACGGCACCTTTGGTAGACATGAGGATTACCTACGGCCTCTTCTATGCCAGATAAGCACTGCACTGCTGGGCTCTGTCGGCAGCCCAGCTGTGGTGTTCTGATAGTGTGTTCCTGGAATTCTTACTTAGAATTCTGGGCAGCACAGTAGAGCTTAAAACCTTGGCCAGGGCCTTACAAAGAGTAGTGAACCTCCATCTTTAAGATCATCCTGAGTGAGCTATCCCAGAAGCAGAAAGACACATACAGAAAGACACTCACTCATATAGACATATAATATAGGATAAACCTACTAAAATCTGTACACCTAAAAAAAACTAATCAAGAAGGAGGACTCTGGCTCAAATGCTCAATCCTTATGCAAAAAGGCAAAGAGGATGGACATCAGAAGAAGAAGAAAACAGGAAACAAGTCAGGAGCCTGCCACAGAGGGCCTCTGAAAGGCTCTGCCCTGCAGACTATTAAAGCAGATGCTGAGACTTATGGGGAACCTTTGGGCAGAGTGCAGGGAATCTTACAAAAGAAGTGGGAAATAGTAAGACCTGGAGAGGACAGGAGCTCCACAAGGAGAGCAACAGAACCAAAAAACTTGAGCACAGGGGTCTTTCCTGAGACTCATACTCTAACCAAGGACCATGCATGGAGATAACCTAGAACCCCTGCACAGATGTAGCCCATGGCAGTTCAGTGTCCAAGTGGGCTCCATAGTAATGGGAACAGGGACTGTCTCTGACAGGAACTGATTGGCCTGCTCTTTGATCACCTCCCCCTGAGGGGGGAGCAGCCTTACCAGACCACAGAGGAAGACAATGCAGCCACTCCTGATGACACCTAATAAGACTAGGATCAGAAGGAAGGAGAGAAGGACCTCCCCTATCAGTGGACTTGGGGAGGGGTATGCGTGGAAAAGGGTGAGGAAGGAAGAAGGGATTGGGAGGAGAGGGAGCTATAGGGAGATAAAGTGAATAAAGTGTAATTAATAAAAAATTTTAAAAAGGCTCTTTTCCATAATTATACATTTCTCTACTATATGGCTGTGGTGCTTTGAATGCTTTTTAAATCTAGAAACATTTTTCTCATTTACTCCTTTCAGGTTCATCGGATACAATCTGTGACCTGTTGGGAGCCAAGGGCAAAGACATTTTGTATATTGGAGATCACATTTTTGGAGATATTTTGAAGTCAAAGAAACGGCAAGGCTGGAGAACTTTCTTGGTGATTCCTGAGCTTGCGCAAGAGCTCCATGTCTGGACTGACAAGAGTTGTAAGAACTGTCACTCTTACTTTCAAATCTTTTCCACAACTAGTTTGTACCTTACATGAAAGCTTTGACTCAGTTTTGTTAGATAAACCATTACTTTGTATACAAGACATCAATTGTGATCAAAGGTAGGCCCTGGATACCTCTTGCCTTTAAGATAGTCATTTCACACAACTCTAGAGTTTGTTTATGCATATATACATAGGCATGTGTGTATAAAATCTTGTTTAAATTCTCAATCTTTGAGGTAGTGTAGACTCTTTTTGTCCTGAGTTAAAATGCAGTTAAGCGTTTGTGAACTGCAGCTTGTACTTTGGTCTGCAGTCCATGTTTTTCCAGCCACATCCAGTGGTCTCTGTGTTGCTAACACTGTTTGTGATTCTGGGGCCGCAGCGGCTCTGAATGCTAATAATCACTTGGTGTCCGTGAAGACAGAGCCCAGATCACGTTGTTAAACCGGCCTTCAGTTGGGCTACAGGTAGCTGCATAAAGGCGTTTGATAGGCAGGCTCTTCATCTGGTCCTAGCGTCACTCTTGCTGTGGCCAAAGTTACCAACTCTGCCAACTTGACCTACGTTGATGGGAACTCCAGCTCATTTGCTCAAAATCTGCATGCAGCGAAGGCCTTACGTCATTTTCCCGTGTATGAAAATGGCAAGAATAGTAGTGCCTGCTGCCAAGCTGGTGTCTCCACCAAGGTAGTACGACTATAAGAAGAGAGATGGCTTTTCTTCTCAGACAGAACATAATTTGAATGACTCCTGACTGTAAGGCTGGTAGAAGAAAACCTGCTCTGCTCAATAGATAAGTGAGTTGTGGCTTCCTCTTGGGGAGCTGGGAAGCATGCAGTGGAGGCTGACTGCTGTTGCCCTGCTGCCCGCACTTTTTACGCTTCTCATCTGCGAAGTTTTAAAAGTCTAGTTGACCTGTGACTCTGGACAAGTCACCTAACTCTTAGTGCTTTTTTCTAGACCATCAGGGCCAGCTGATGGCTCCGGGGGAAAAGGTGTCTGCTGCTGAGCTTGTCCTGATCTCAGTCCTCAGCGTCCACATGCTGACAGCTGACGTGACGTCCTCTGACTCCTCCACTCCTCCACACACAAAGTTTTTCTTTTTAAAGTCAGATATCAAGTGGCTTTGGTGTCTGCACCCAAGGGAGTAGAAATTGATGCTTTGGAAACCCAGAATGAGCACTTGGCTGGAAGGGGAGTTGTGGGCGTGCCTTATGTAGGAAGAAAGGCAGTTTACAAGGAAATCGTAGTGTTCTCCTGTAGGCAGAGTCCGCACAGCCAGTGGCTTCCCTGAAGGAGATGCAGGTGATTATACACTGGATTCTCGCACGTTAGGGCCAGGTTACACTTTCTGGTCATATCTGAAATTTCATTAGTGAGCATCACTTAAAAGCTGGGTACTTTTGCTTGATTTGTGTAAAACATTTTCTTTTCCTTTCCAAACTTTAACTAGCACTTTTCGAAGAACTTCAGAGCTTGGATATTTTCTTGGCTGAACTCTACAAGTAAGTTTCCCAATTCTACAACTTAATGCTCTGAAAACCACCTACCTCTCAGGAGTGACGTAGGGGTAAGGTGTGTTTTCTTAAGAGATTTTCACCGTTTTCCTCTTGTTCCCAGGCACCTTGACAGTAGCAGCAATGAGCGCCCCGACATTAGTTCCATTCAGAGAAGGATTAAGGTATCCAGATGGGATTTGGGAGAAAACATGGGGAGTCATGTCTAAGTCATTTTCCTGTGTGATTTTATGCAGGCACGTGTATGTAGCTGGTAACAAACAGTTGCATAAGCTGAGACCCTTTTCTCTTTAGAAAGTAACTCATGACATGGACATGTGCTACGGCATGATGGGGAGCTTGTTCCGCAGCGGCTCCCGGCAGACACTCTTTGCCAGTCAAGTGATGCGCTATGCTGACCTCTATGCGGCATCCTTCATCAACCTGCTCTACTACCCATTCAGCTACCTCTTCAGAGCTGCCCACGTCCTGGTGAGTCAAGTTGTTTCTGACAGTTCAGATGTACTGTAGAGTCATATCTACAGCCAGCTTTGTGGGATGAGATTGTGTGAAAACTATGAAGGACTCATGTGGTTAATAAGGAAAACATACCAAGATAGAAACTTACTGACTAGAACATACTTTGTAAAGTTACTCTAAATAGTGAAGGCTCTCCTTTTGAGCAGGGTGTGGTGGCTTTCATTCGTAATCTCAGCTCAGCATAGGCAGGAGGATTGGGAGTTCAAGGCCAGCTTCAACTCCTGTCTTTAAAAAAGCCAGGTGTGCCCCACAAGGAGAGCAACAGAACCAGAAAATTTGAACACAGGGGTCTTCCCAGAGACTCATACTCCAACCAAGTACCATGCATGGAGATAACCTAGAACCCTGCACAGATGGAGCACATGGCAGTTCAGTGTGTCCAAGTGGGTTCCATAGTAAAGGGAACAGGGACTGCCTCTGACATGAACTGATTGGCCTGCTCTTTGATCACCGCCCCCTGACGGGGGAGCAGCCTTAACAGGCCACAGAAGATGACAATGCAGCCACTCCTGATGTGATCTGACAGACTAGGATCAGAAGGAAGGAGAGGAGGACCTCCCCTATCAGTGGACTTGGGGAGGGGCATGCGTGAAGAAGGAGGAGGAAGGGTGGGACCAGGAGGGGAGGAGGGAGGAGCTTATGGGGGGATACAAAGTGAATCAAGTGTAATTAATAAAATAAAATAAAAAAGCCAGGTGTGGTAGTGTGCAACTTTAGCCTCGGCAGTTAGGAGGGGTAGGCAAGTGGCTCTCTGAGCCAAGGCTAAATCTAGAGGCCCCGTCCTTAAAAACAAAAACAAAAAAAACCCTTAATGTTTTTATATGTATGCCATATGTCATGCTACTGCTGTTGCAGAACTGGTTTGGGAAGTATAAAAATAGAAAAGTAAGGCTTTTCTGTTTTAGTCACTTCCATGCTGTAGGAAAAGGTCTGGCAGCTTAGGTCCTTCTGCCCCTGATCCCTTGTAGACTTAACTCTGCATAGCCACTGGGAGATAAGAGCGTTAGGACAGCACTTAACTCTGCTTCGCCTGAGCCTGAGCCTGTGCTGTGCTCTAGATGCCGCACGAGTCCACGGTGGAGCACACACACGTGGACATCAACGAGATGGAGTCCCCTCTCGCCACCCGGAACCGCACCTCGGTGGACTTCAAAGACACCGACTACAAACGGCACCAGCTTACGAGATCCATCAGTGAGATCAAGCCCCCCAACCTCTTCCCACTGGCTCCCCAGGAGATTACACACTGCCATGATGAAGATGATGATGAAGAGGAGGAAGAGGAAGAATAAGGCAGACTAAAATCCTGAGCACCCACCAAGTCTGGCACAACTCACAGGGCAAGGGGTGGCCTTGTTTGGATTGTACTAGGGAGGGTGGGAGGACTCCATCAGAGGTACGTTTGGAGAGCTTCTGAAGGCTTTAAGTAATTCTAATCATAGCTCCTTACTTCAGTTTTGTGTATCTGTATTCTCTGCAGATAGTTTGAAGCTGTATAGGAAGAACAGGTAAAAAGCCAGGTGGAATGCATGCAGACGGCACCACTGTGGCTTGTGATAGTGTTTCCTTGTCTGTCTTCATCGTCGGTGTGTCATCTGGATACACTAAGGTAGTAAAGGGTTTCAGAGCAGAGCCACGGGACTGGAGGGAAGAGATGATCCACAAATCTGTATTACTACAAACTGTGCTTTTGCTCCAAACCCCCACTTTTTCCGTGCATTACACAGTGTTGTATATCAGTGGAGAAATACATGTTTTCATTATCAAGTGTAGTCGGTCCTCTGTTGAGGTCGAGTTTCCTTCCATTAGCTTTTGGGTTCCCTAGGTAGCCCTGGCGTGGCTGCTGCCGTGTCAGTGCCTTTGTGGGTTTCCCTGCTTCGGGTGATTCTAGACTAGACTGCGGGGATTTGAGGCAAAAGTCCTCATTCCTGCTACCTTTGTTTTTCAAGAAAGGGTTTCTCTGTGTAGCACTTGCTGTCCTGGAACTCACCCTGTAGACCAGGTTGGCCTCGAACACACAGGGATCCTCCTGCCACCACCTTGTGAGTGCTTGGATTAAAAGCGTGCACCACCACTGCCCGACCTTTACTTCATTTTTTTAAAGTATGTAACAAATGATTTTGTTGTTGTTGTTATATAAAGGTGGTGCATGCCTATAATCCCAGCACTGTGGGAGACAGAGGCAGATCTCTGTGAGGCCAGCCTGGTCTACAAAGCGAGTCCAGGACAGCCAGGCTTACACAGAGAATTGCTGTCTCAGAAACAGTCCTTTTGGGGAATATAGCAAGTTCCTAAAGAGCAGCAAGTGCTGTCACAGCGTGGCCTGCAAGAGCACCCTGCTCCCACCCACACTGAGTTGGTAGGGGGCCTGCAGCAAAAGGCAGGCAGCAGTTCACTGGAGAGCTGCAGGAGGGAACTACTTGCTCTGGATAAAGCCAGAACCTGTAAACATGAGGGCGTGTGACTGCCCTGCCAGTGCAGGGACTTACTGGACACTTGGAATCGTTTTATAGTTTTTTGGTTTTTTTTGATACAGGATTTCTCTATGTAGCCTTGGCTATCCTGGACTCAACTTTGTAGACCAGGCTGGCCTAGAACTCACAGAGATCCGCCTGCCTCCCTGAGTGCTGGGATTGCAAGGCATGCACCACTGCACAGTGCTCTTTTATAGATTCTTGCTTTAACTTTCATTTGTTTTCTTCCATTCTTGGCCCTGGTGATGAGGGTACTGGCTGATCTAGAACTCAGAAAAGTATCTAATGCTGACATTGGTCCTTGTGTAGGACAGCAGTCAACTGTCCAAGCTGTTGGTCTTCAGCTGGCTTAGGGTTGGCATGCTCTGAAGGGAAATACACATTTTCAAAATTGCTAACTATATCTGTGTCACTTTTAGTTACAAATGTGCTTACATGTACAGTGTTTCATAGGCATAAAGATTTTTTCACCAAGGTTTTTGGCATTTTTTTTAACAAAGTTTATCTATGTAGTTCTGGCTTTCCTGATACTATGCTCACTATGTCGAACAGGCTGGCCTTGAATTCACAGAAATGTGCCTGCCTCTGCCCCTGGGAGCTGGGATTAAAGGTATGTGCCACCATGCCTGGCTTGTTTTAAAAGTAATTACTTGCTAGGTTTGAAACACAGCTCAGCAACTTGCCACGGTATGCAACTGCACAGCTTCTACCAGTGGTGGCTGTATGCCAAGTCACGGAAGCAAGGGACACACATTTGGACCGGGTCTCTGTGACAGACGTGGACAGGGAGGCATTACCTCAGGCTTCCTAGCCACCCCCTAGGTACTAGTCCTTCTCTTTGATGTTGATGTTGAGGGCGTCACCTCATTTGATAATGTTGTCTTTTCAAGCCCAGATCCTCTTTACGTGGCATATGACAGCTGCAGAATCACCTTGTGTTAGCAGAGGGGGATGCCACTCAGCTTGCTTTCTGCGTCTTTGTGTGTTGTGTCTATAACATTTGTGACTGGCGATGACACTCCACTGGGTGGAGAGAACACAGTTGGAAGAGCGCCATGTTGAGTCACTTTTTCCTCAGGGTCACCAGAAAGGGCTGCTAATTAGCCAGGGCTCTGTAAGAGACCAGCAGGTGATCCCCTCCCTAACACACACAACGTATTGGGCAGCCAGTATGGCAGGTGACCGAGTAGCTGTGACTGGGACATTTCGGAATGCAAAGTATGAATTCTCTGCTATCAAGTAAACTTCTCCATTGTTTTTCTTAAACCTGAATGATTCAGGACAAAAATGGCAGGCCTTCTATCACTCTTGAGAACCTTTCCTAGGGATTCTGAAAACACTCCTCAGTTTTCAGACTGTGCAGGCTTCACCTCAAAATTTAAGTGTCCTTTCTTCAGTGCTAGCCTGAACTTCCAGACTGGAATGTGTGGCGGTAGGGACCGTGGCCACAGTAGCTGCCTCCTCATGCACACCTCTGCAGAAGCGTTCTGTTAGAGCATAGACATCTCAGAGACCACTTGAAGCAGAAAAAGTTGTTTCATGCCCAAGATTCTCTTTAACCATAAGCATAGATCTGCTGATATTATAAATTAAGCTACCCCCTTCAAGCTACTGCAAGGTGCTTTTTCAATTTTGTTTAAAATAGAACTGAGCTACTGATCTTTAAAGTCACATTGTTTTTAGGAAGCTGCTTACAAAAGCTGCATGCAGTTACATTTCAGATTTAAAAGTAGCTTGTCCATGTTTAGAGATTTCTAAATCAGACTTATTTGTTTAACAACTTTAAAGTCCTGCAATTTTTCCAAGGCTTCTTGAGCACTTTTAAAGACTCTGCTCATTCGCCACAAGTAGCTTGAGATAAACAACTGCACGTTTAAGTCTGTATTAGGACAGGAACTTCGCTCACATTCCATGCTATGGAAACTATTTAACCTCTTTCTGATGGTGGGAAACGTCGGAACTAAGACCATCTATTGCCATACTGTTAGCAGCCTTGCTCCCCGTGTGCTTTGAGAATTAAGTTCTCAGGACTTAGTTTTTCGTGGTATTCTTTCGTGGTGGCTAGAATTCGCTTCTCTTAAGCTTTTCCTCAGAGGGAACAATTTCTAATCACACATATAGGATGCCCGAGTGTGGAATTCTTGCCACAGATGAGATGCATAGATGACACACGTGTGCGACAGCCAAGCAGCAGGGCCTGATGACAGCAGAGCACACGGCCTGCCACCTTCCTCCACTAACAGAGAAACGGCACTTCACAGACACTGCTGTGCAGAAATAGCAAAGGCAGATGCCTAGGAGGGATATGCATTTACAAAACTAACAGCTTTATCCTTATCACTCACCGTGCTTCTCAACATACCGCACCACGTAAAAGAAGGTGACATTACACTGTCATTGCAAGAAATGCACTCATGCCACACGAGTGTCAGTCGGCAACAGACCGTAGGCCCCAGTGGCCCCATAGGCTCTGTTGTCTGCTGATGCAACTGTGTGTTTGTCAGAGGGCATTGCCGTGCTCTTCCCGGGAGGTTGCCTAGTGACAGTTCTCGGCACGTTCCCACTGAAGTGATGCATGAGTGCGCACGGTCCCCCTAAGTTCCTCTTAGAGCCACAACATGGGGAACTAAACCATCTCTGACTCGCAGACTTGGACACCACATGTCTTAGTAATCAGTATTTTCCAGCTTAATGAAATTCCCAGTTTTGATCCTGGGGCTTCTTCACATGGGGCACAGTACCTAAACTCCATCTTGTTGCTAGAAGAAGAGCAGGGTAGCTGCTTCACACTTGGCTCCTCCCAAGGGCCTGCAGATGAGCCCCAGAGGACTGGACTGAGGTAAGGAGCCAGTGCGCAGTGCATACATCGGTTCCGTGGATACAGCGGTTATCCTTCAAGTCTCAAGTTCTGAGAGTTTGCCAAGCAAACCTTCCCAGCATTGCAAAGTTTATTAAAGGGCCATTCCTTACTGAGAGGTTCTTGGCAGTTAACGTCGGACTGGTGGGTGTGTGACTGAAGCATGTGACCACCAAGTCAGATGTAGAAATGGACTCAGTCTCAGGACCCCTGCCTGCCTGATGTTTCCCGTGTTTTCAGCACCTCAGAGCCACTGACAGAACAGCAGGAAGCACTTCCCCAGTCCTGCTTCCATTGCTCCTCAGACCATCTGCCAGGACAAATGCCAAAGTTAAGACGAGGGTCATATACCCACTCCTTCATCCTAGGACTCATTGAACATTTGTGCCTGTGAACATGAGCACAGATATGAGGCCCGAAGCAGCAAAGTGAAGCAACCACATAGCGAAAGAGCTAATCGGCAATCTAATACAATTAAACTTCGGGGGCTTTAATGAGAAATACATGTCTCATGAAATTGTATTGCCTTCCAGAAATCTTAAAATAGGTGCGGTGTGGCTCCATGGCAGAGCACTTGCCTGTCCTGTGCAGTTTGATCCCAGCACTGCAAGTAAAGATACAAGTTGCCAGAAGTCACTGCCAAGCTAGGGAAAGTTCATTCTACCCCTTTTTCTGTAGGGTCCTCTTCGTTTCTGTTTCCTCGAAGCACTAAGCTCAGTACGGCTCAGACGTGAACTCAGAAGCCAGGAGTGTGGTCAGGATTGCACACAGGGGTTGCCTGTCCCCCTCATCTAGATGAAAATCCAGCCACTGAAGCTAGCTGAGGGAATGCGCTGTGGCCATCTTCCTGACCTGCTGGTCTGTGCCCTGTGTCCAGGGGAAGTGAGCCAGACACTTCACTGGGACACAGGTGCATTCATTCTCCTTTCAGGGAATGTAATGATCGGAGAGAGGTTTTCAAGTTAGCCTTGTCACTACTCCACTGAGACATTCCCACAGAGGACAGGGGTTGAATAAAGCAGACTGAACATCATAGTCAAATGCAGTAGGGCTCTTGAGGGGCCACTCACGGCTTGGCTATCAAAGCATAGGCTTATTTGAATAGAAAATAGAAAAATGAAAGATTTCAGAAAGGGTCAAGTAGTGGATCACCAAGCAGGTGTTGGGGTCTTCTCACCTGAGTGAGGAGGGATCAAAGGAATAGCTCTGGAGTGATGACAGAAGATCACTGTCGGTCATCCTCAATCGCCGGGGAACGTCTAATATGCCTCCCATACCTGTTGCCACATCTCACTTGAGGGTACTCACCCATGGACTGACTTTCCTCCCTGGTTTAGAGAACCCAAATAGCCAATTGAGAAGCCTGTACAAGGCTTTTGTTACTGCCAAGGAAAAGCTAGCCTTTCTGTCTGCCTAGCTGCGTGCGTCACTAGGCAAGTCAAGCAGACACAATCTAATGGGGCAGGCCTCACTCCCTGGAAGCACCCCCAGGCGCCAGCTGTGTTCTGGAGGCACTCAGCTTGCATTTCTCTGAACACGAGACTTTGCAGGGTCTGTCCAAAGGAGATGCCCTGATATGATCCAGTCCAGGCTTTCCCACCAGGGAAGCCATGTGATTGGGCAGGGACCAAGGCTGAAGAAAACAAAATAGTTGGTGTAAAACAGAGGAAAGAGGGCACACACATCTGCTAAAAGGGTGAACAGAAAACCATTTATCTAAATAGAATAGTAGAAATAAACAAAACCTTTTAAAAACAATCACAAGATTTACAAATAAATTGGTACAAATAAATAGGTATTGTAAATCTACAACATTTGAATTATAAACGCGTCCATCATGACAGTCAGCTCGTGAAGCCTGTGCACGTGACCTGTGCTTGCTTAGCTTTCCATTGATGCCACTGTTCAAATGCATGAAATGGACACTGTGATACAGTGGGTACTGCTGGGGAGGGGGAAAATCAGACCATGTAGGGCTTGCTTTAGGCCCACAGCAATGTTGGTAACTGGGCCGTGACACGAGGAAGAGGCATGTTCACAGCCTAGATGGCCAGGTAGCTTCCATGATACAGATTCTGTAATCCAAGTGAGTGGAGAACATCATTTTGAGACCAGGAAACTGATTTGGCTTGGGTGGGGATGAGGAAGGAGGTTCTGGTCTCAGCCATATGCTACTACTGCACAGGGAAGAGACCCAACCCCCCAAAAGCCACTTCTTCAGTAACACCATGGAGACCTGAGGAGTTCTGCCTCCATCTACCTCCCAAATACTGGCCATTGGGAATGGTTTGGGGTAAGGCAATGAATGAAGCTGGTGTAAGAGCAGCAATTATTTTTTTTTTCCTTTTAAACAAACAAAAATACCACCACCCTCTCACCCAATAAGGGACAACAAAACCCTAGGCTCAATGGATGAGGGGCTTCAAAACAGTGTCTTAGTCACAGGTGATAGACTAACAGTAGAGACATATGTACATAATAAATAATATAAAATAAAGCATATACATTTGTGGATGTAAAGGACTGAAAAAATAAGAAAAGTCAATATATTGATAGACTCTTCACAGTAGACCAGACATGGGTAGTAGTGAATCAGGAGCTTGGCAGGGCTCTCTCGGGAATGAGTCCTAAGAACCATTCTGCCCCACTTCCCTCTGTTCTAGAGACCTGGGACCCAGCGGTTTGTATGTCAGAAACCTGTGTCTCCAAGAAGAGTAGACACTCAGGTCTGTGAGGCCCCTTTGACAGTTCTCTTTAGAGTGGTTCTGGAAGAATCCAGCACCCGAAGTAAATCCATATGGATCAGATGTGAGCAGCACCAGAAGGTGCCCTCCAAGTGAAGCCAGGGAGAGCCGAGCCATCGTCATCTGAAACACTGACGTCCATCTCTCTCCAGTGTTCCAGCTGTGTGCACACAGACACTAGGACCCGACTCTTGCCATTTGGATAATGCTTCAAGTACTGCCTGGCATTCCCCAGCAAAAGGCATTTAAAACAACTGCAGTTGAGATGTCTCAATGGCTCTGCTATAAGAAAGTTGGAGGAGCCAAGTCAGCCACAGGGAACCAAGAAGCAAAGGTCCCCAGATGCTCACTTTAGCTGCTCCCGCTGCCTGGCTGGAGGGAGGTGGGGGACAATGGGGACCCTCCAAAAGGAAAACCAGTAAATCAGCATCAACTCCAGCAGGAGGGTGCTGGAGGAAGGCCTGTTCATCCCAGGCTGGAGACCAGTAACAGCAGCTCAGCCTTGGAACACTACTCATCCCTCAAGTTAGAAGCAAATGAGCCTCAGTGAGTTCATCTTTCCCATCAGCCGCTCAAGCACAGAAGTAAATGGCCCTGAGGTATAAAAATCCACTGAGTTGGTTTCTTACTGATAAGTCTGTATGGGAAAAAACTTCCAAATCCCCCTACAATCACTTCCCTCTTCACCTCTAAACTCCTATTCTGGGCTAGCCTACAACTTATCCAGTTGTCCTTGTTGGACAGAAGCACCACAAGCCTATGGCCCAGACTGGAAGCAAACATAACCCAGGAAAGAGCCTGATCCCTCAGAAAGAGAGGACATACTGGTACCTAAGTGCCTGAACAGCCATCAGCCCTTCACAAGAAAAGCACATCAGAGCATGGAGGGAGTCATGCCAAGCCACAGGGATTGGGCTACATGGTGTGTCTTGCTCTTTAGCCCAGGGATAAGTGTGTACCTGCACCAGTTCAGGGAGTTAACCTGCCTGTTCACCCCTGGGAGACATCCCCTCAGTCCAGGCACAGCGACTGGCAGATCCCTGGTGGCTTTCAGAAAAGGACAGAGGTGCTTGTGTTCACCAGCCAGGACACAGGCTCAGCCAGCACCTACTTGGTTTGCTCCTTAACCCAAATAACTTGAGGGCTGAAGTTCATGGTCCCTGCTTAACTCAAAATCCTGTTGCTCCATTTCTTAATGCATTTGGACATGCCATGTTTTTCCTAGACTTGAAAAGCTGGTCCGTTAGCTGTACAGAGCTGGGTGGCAAGGCGACTTTTCACAGTTAGTGTTCCGTATCAGTGTGAAGTTCTGCACTGAACACCTGCACACATTTCTTAGAATAACATGAGAAAGTGGTTTGTGGCTCAGCTCCCTTCACATGAGGTCAACTATGCCCACAGAGAGTATGAGAGGTGGCACCTTCAAATTCAAAACCAAAGTTTAAGCTAGTTGACTAGCACCCCAATACTCATGTATGAATTTCAAGATTCTGTTTTCCTAAGAGTTTATTAGAGTTTGGACTTGGAGGATGGACAAAGGGCAGCGAGGAAGAGACCCTCATTTGCAATGACAGTGTCACAGCAATGTCTGTACATAGGGCATCTAGTTCCAGCTGCTGTCCTGTCCTCTGGCCTCAGTCTGGCCTGGGTGACCCCTCCCCCTCCATCTTTGCACATGCAGCAGCCCAGGAGTGGTTACAGGCCAGAGCTACAAGGAAGGAGCCCCCGAACATGGCCATTCCACTACTTGCCAGTCTTTCTTGGCTGTGAAGCCCATGGGGTGAGGCCACAGACGGTATGTGCCCTTCTAGCCAGGACCCACCCAGAGGGGCGAAGAGCCAGCGTCTCCTTCAGTTGTCTAAGGAGTCTGTTTGGGAGGGAAGACCTGAAGAGCTGCTCACTCAGATGCCAGCCCTGTTTGGAGGTTGAGAGCTCTCTCCAGAGCAGCTAGAACTAGGGCCATTTCACCTTTGGGCACTCGGGAACTATTCTGAATTCCTGGTTATTACACAAGTAACTAGTCAAAGGTACCTTGAGCACTAATGGGAAATGAACACCAAGCTGGCAGGCCAGTCTCAGTCTTTGAGAACCGCACTCCCCAGCTCCTTTGCAAGAGACCTCTACAGTAGCTGCCACAGTGGGTGGTGGCTGACGAGAGCTTGGTTCCCAATAAGCACTCGACTCCAGATGCACGCACAGTGAGACCCTGACAGGGGTCCACGGGTGCTTCTCTCCCAGGGAAGGCTGTCTGGGGCTGACAGGGTGGAGCGCTGCCCACCTGGAGAGCTCACAGGTACAGGGCGCTCCTTAGGAATTACACTTTTTCACTTGCCTGTGTTTGAAGAGGGGCACTCACAGTGTACCAGGGTTCCATCCTGGGAAATTCATCCCCAGGTGGCAGGCTAGGTGCCAAGAGCAGGCCACTCAGCCCCTTTAGAGGCCACTCCCCAGGGCCCTCCACTAAGGGCACCTTCTCTGCCAGGCAGTCTGCCTTCCGAGAGCACGCCAGGATCGCCACCCAGCGTAACACTGTCAGTGGACATGGCACCAGACGCCCGAGCCAAGGTCTACAGGTGTGGCAGGGAGAGAGCACCTGCCAAGCGTGCACACAGTTGTGGGTTCCAGACATACATGCACAGACAGACACACACACACTCTCACACCCCCACCCCCACCAGGAGACCAACCCAACACATCACCCTCCCAGAGCCCAACCTGGAGCTAGCAGACCCCCTACCTGGAGGAGGAGACTGACACTCAGCCCGAGGGTTCCCTGTGCAGGAAGCCCAGGCACACGAAGGCTCTCTTCTCCAGAAGTGACCTGGGTAGTGAGAATCCTCTTGAACACTAGGGCCAGGAGTTCATTTCAGTGTGTAAGCGTCGCCAGCAAATGCAGGTAGCCCCCTAAAACAAGCTAAGTAAGGACGTGGCCACCCGAACAGTACCTGTGGCCCTGTGGCCGGCCCTGTGGCATGAATTTTGCAACACATGGTAAGTTTGGTATTAAAATAAGACAGAGACACACATGAACCGGTCACAGCGCACATTTGGTTTCTGAGTCCATTCGGGGTCAAGCTGACTGGCTGTCCGGGCTGCTCTCACTGGAGGCACCCTTAAGCGGGGCCACGGCCCCTGCTGAGCCCCACAGTCCAGGGACAGGATGGGAGGGGGCCCTTGGCTCTACAGAAGGACAGGCAGTCAATCCCCTGTTCCTTCCATTAAAAGCGCAGATTTTGAAATGCCAAGTACTGCGTGCACCCGCCCCACTCCGCTGCCCCACGAACCCCAGCGGGAAAGAGGCACTAGTGCAGCCACCGCGCCACATGCTCACGCAGAAGCCCCAAGGAGGGGTTCCGTTTGGCACCTGGAGCAGCAGCGTGGGTTAGCAAGAGTGGGGGCCGGAAAGGTGGGGGGAGGGACTAGGCGATGTCCCAGACCTCCCCAGTTTACAGGAATGTGGGAGGAAGTCATTGCCTCTTGCCAATGATAAACCATGGGTTTAAAATTCATTAACATTCATTTTGGTGATAAAAATTCCTTAGGGTGGGAGGAAAATCACATCCCAAGCAAACGGCGGCCTTCCTGAGGGGAAGGGACGGGTTAGACAGGTTTCCACAGCAACACTACTGCAGACAGGGCACCTGCAGCTTCTGCCGACACCCACAGTGACGACAGACTTGGCACGTTCTGCAATGTCATGGTTTTCTTCATTCACCCATCAAGTTCCACAGCGTCACTCGTGGGCACAGAGGAAACGTCTCCCTCCTGGGGACAGCCAAGGAAGGCCACTCAAGGGGCAAGTCCATCCTGTTAGGGTCACATTGTGGGGTCACAGCAGAGTTAGCTCAGACAGACCTACTTAAAACTCTGCAAGACACTTAAAAACAAAAACATGATCTCTTGAAAAAAATAAATGCCAACAATTTTTAAATTCATGCAAATTGAGGGAGGAAAGAAATGATAAAAGGTGCTGAAAAAATAAACATGATTCTATTTGGGCGGAAGAAGTTTGTCTCCGAATTCTTGAAAGCCATGCCCCAGCTGTCGGTGTCACGTGTCTAGTTTCCACCCCTCCCCATGCGGTCCCCCGCAGCTTGCTGTCCTCTGAGGCTTCCAGGGAAAGGGGCAAAGTCTTTGGTCTCAATGCTGTAGGACGCAGCATGGCAGACAAGCTCACACTAGCGGGAGTCACGGTCAGACCAAGGCCAGGAGGGCTGGACACGGAGGGCCTGAGGGGCCCTAGATGGCGCCTTCACTGTGCAGGCTGTGGTTGGCCTTGTTGTGCGACACACAGTTCTGTTCATTGAGCAAGTTGGCCGTCTCGTCCGGCAGCCCGTCCTGCAGCTCCGTGAGAGTCAATTCAATTTTAGTGTTTTCACTGTCTGAAGACTGAGGGGTTTTGTCCATCCGGGACGCCATCAAGGCATTTTGGTATTGCTGTCTGGAGATCTGAGACCACAAGAGGACACAGAAAACAAACCGAGAGAACACTTATTTTCAGGTTCTCTTGTCTCTCACACCGCATCACACACCGAACACCCCAAAAGGCCCAGGGCTCTAGCAGAAAATCATCCTTGAGAAGAAACCGAGCACTCTGAAGTTCAGGTTGATCCCAGCGATCCAGGCAGCTCCCGCGCTAGAACCACTTCTACATCTGGCCTCTTACATTCAGAGACTAGAAACTGGAGATGAGCTTCCAGCGGCTAAAGCTGCTTTGGTCTCCCAAAGATGTCTAAGAGAAGACCCTGTCTCCAGGGCAGAAGGCAACCTCAGCGCTTTCCAGGTCAAGCAGATCCAGCAGCCACGGGCCCCAGAGAACTGAGGAGGGCTTTCCCTCGCCCCAGTTCCTGCAAGGCCACGTCTGCTTTGGCTGCTCATGCGATGGAACCAAGATCAATGTGTGTCCCAACCTGTGTGCTGGGCCCAGCAGAGGGAGGTGAGGTGCTCTGACAGCCAAGGGAAGCCCATGTTGAGTGGACAAGCTGGCAGGGACGTAGCCATGCCTGCCAGATTCAGCCAGGCAGCCCTCCCCCACTCACCTTGACGAACTGTAGGTCAGAGAGGGCTCGTACTGAGTAATCCGGGATGTAGACCTGTAGGAATGACGAGCTGAGCTGGTTGTTGCTGCTCCCCAAGGTTGGCGTCATGGCATCAATCCGGTCGCTCCGACTGAGAGAGTCTGAGTGATTTAGGCCACAGGGGCGAGGAGGTGACTTATTTTCACCTAGAAAAGGGAGAAAACAGCCTTTAAAGCCCTGTAGGTAGAGCCGATGGAGAGTGCTTGCTGCACATGAAAGGTACAACTGCATCTCTCCCCAGACCACGTGTCTCAGCTGTGCTGGACCCCGTTCTGGGTATAGAGGCCAAGGCTCTGTAGCTGGGAACCCATCTTCCAGGGGACATCACCAGGTACCAGATGGGACTGGGGACATAGCCAGGACACGGAAGCTGCCTGGTACAAATGAGGAACATAAAAAGGCTCTTTATTATTTTCCAGAAGCCAAAACAAATGATCAAAGTCCCGTCGGCCTGTGTCCTTCGCCTCTTAGCCGACAGCCCCTTCAGGTGTGCCATCACAGAAGGTGGCTGTAAACCACTGACAGGCCCAGTGTCTTGCTGCTATGGGTTTCTGCAGTGAACTCCTTGGAGCAAGCATTCAGAAAGAGAGGGGAGAAGAGCAGGAGAATCTCAGTGTTCTTGCTGCTTAGGGCACTGCTCACAGCTTTCTACTTGAACGTGCGTGGGTATTCTGCCTGCGGTCTATGTCCCACAGGCTGGGCATGCCCATGGAGGGCAAAAGAGGGCACTGATCCCTGGCACTACAGCTACAGATTTTAAGCTGTCAGGTGGTACTAAGAATTGAAACTGGGCCCTCTGGAAAAACAAGTACTCAAACACAGAGCTCTCCCAGTCCCCATTCCTTGCAGCTTTAAAGACGAACTGGTAAAAATAAAACTCCAGTTGGGTGTGGTGGTACATGCCTTTAATTCCAGTACATGGGAGGCAGAGGAGGGTGACTTTCTCAGTTCAAAGCCAGTCTGGTCTACAGAGGGAGTTCCAGGATTGCCAGGGCTACACAGAGAAACCCTGTCTCAAAAACACCAAAACCAACCAAACAAAGAAATAATAAATAAAAGCTCACTTTCCCCACTAAGGAGGCTTCTATCCCACTGTTCTAACCAACTGCACACATTAAATGGGCTCTGAGATACAGACTGCTACAGGAGGAGAGGTGGCCTGTTCACCCATCTTCCAATGTCCTTAGATGCTCCCAGAGAAGAACCAGCCTGCAGCAGGCCCTGCCCTTCAACTGCCGGATCTGTCACTATGGCCGCAGTCTACCCCTGTTTCAAGTGATAGGCTCGGGCAGTGCCACTGAGCAACTTGAAACCCCAAAGAACCTGAAACACTATGTCCCCTGAAGCTTTCCTCCCTTCAGAGTGGCACCAAGCCCTCAGCCCACCCTCACTGCCATCTCCATTTGGTAACCCCCTTAGGACAGGACACAGCAGGCCACCAGGGCTCCCTCTCTTCTAGCAGCTGTCACAGCTCCGGGTGGCCTTGCTGGCTTCCCACTGCCAGGCACCATCCAGCTCAGCAGCGCCCCCTACTGCCCCTGCCACCTCCTGAGAACCCGTGTGGTAAAGCCAGTGCTTTACACTGGAACTAGAGCGCGTAACCCAACCCTGAGCAGCTTCAGCATCCGTAAACTGCACAGTGGCACCCAGCTCACGTGGTCTCGGGGCCCAGAGGAAGATACAGTGCTGAGCTCAGCATGACACCAGTGAGCGCTGGAGAAATGTGCCCCGTTGACATGTTCTCTTTCCTGTTAGCGTATCCCACACCTCACCACCACGCTCCTGGATCAAGCCTTTCCACACAATGATGACATCACCTGTCAGGACATATCTTTCTTTTGAACAAGGAATCCTGGGGCTGTACCTCTAAATTTCAGCCACAAATCACGTTTCCACACATATTTTTGAAACAGTGTTTATGTCTATGGTGTCAAGGTATTAAAGGCAAGGCACCTGGCAGGCTCATGGCTTCTTGGCCAGACGCCCAGTTGGAGGTCAGGGCTGGGATTCCTCTGGGCTTCCTGTTAGTAAGCACTGCTTTCTGGTCGTGGGGTGGGGTGGGGGGGGTGAGGTGGGGTGGAGTGTGTGTACGTGTGTGCGTGCAACGGACCCCTTGCTTTGCCTTTCATTATAGCCACAGTCTGGAGAAGACACCCATTTCCCATACCACTGCTACAGAGCTAGGGGCCTGACACAATTGGCTGGGAGCCTACCTCGTGGCTCAGCATTTCAAGGACAATATTAAAATCCTAACAGCAACTAATGGAAGAGTGAGCTTACATCACGTGGCCAGCAACACTAGCTAACCCTCCTGACAGGAAAGCAGCAGACCTTGAAAGACAACTCTGTCGCCTGCCATTTCCAACAGACTCACACTCAACTTTTGCTTACCAAAAGTAGCCAGGAATGTTTAGTCACTTTTTAAGTGAATATAAAATTATTGTGAAAAGAGGGGAGACTTGGACCCTCATGACAATGCAGGACAATCTGCAGGCGGGGCAGAAGACACTCAGCTGCTTTTCTGTGGTTGTTGGCTGTTTGCTACTCATTGATGGAAGCTGCATGTTCTCTCAAGAAGCTGCTAGAACTCTGTCCTCCAGGCAGCACTCTGATGCAAACAGGCTCGGGGAGCTTCTCACTATTCTAAGACCTGAGTAGGATAGACATCTGAAGGACACAGTGTCCAATCAAAAGTTTGACTAAAACCAACAGGCCGGAGGCTTACCCATTCTGCAAGAGAATATTTGCCTCCAAGATGCATTTCATTTTGGTCCTATCCTCTTGCTGTAAGCTCTGGCTCCCCTATCGCACCGTGGTAGGGATGACAGTGGGTTCCACTCAATTCACAGTAGCTTTTAATTCTAAGAATTTCACAAACGCATCTCTAGAGTGTTATCCACACTGGACCTCAGGAATAGAGCTTTCTAATGCAAGTTCTAAACAGAGCAGCATTCCTGTGGGCTGCCTGAGTTCTGCCTGCTGCTGCTGGTGCACTCTGGATGTCCCAGTGAGTGGGACAACCAGTTACACCCTTTACCCAAAATCTTTAAGATGAAGGACTAAATTTCTGAATGTAAATTGGTCCATATACGCCACAAATGCCTGTTTAGCAACGCTGGCACAGCACTGCAATTCAAACCCCCCTGCAGTAAGACCAGAGGCCCAAACCCCTGAGGCAGAGGCAGAAGCAGCTGCCCCACCCAAGCTTAGGTTCATGTTTTGCTATCAAGTTTGTAGGCCAAGGTTTTAAGACAGTAATCAAGGCGAGACTTCAGTTTTAGCTGGGATGGCAGCACCCGACCACACTCTGAGCAGCAGGAGCCAGAGGCGGCAGATACTGACTTCAAGGTCGCCTTCAGTTACACAGCAGTGCCAAGTTGGCGGCCAGCCTAGGCTACAAGAGACCTTGTCTTAAAAAACAAGACAAAACAAAAACAAAATCAAAACCTTTCAAGCCAGGCAGAGTGATGCTCACCTTTAATCCCAGCACCCAGGAGGCAGAGGCGGGGTGGGGGTGGGGGGAAGGTGTCCTTGTGAGTTCAAGATCTGCCTTGTCTACACATCAAGTTCCAGGAAAGCCAGGGCTAAGACCCTAGTTCAAAACCCAAACAACCAAACAAACCCTTTCAGTTTTGCTTTGGTTTTCTGGCTTTTTGATTCATTTATTTTTCTTTACTTTTTTCCTACCTGGGAATCTTTTCTTTTGACAGTAAGCCAGCAAGCACAATAATGAACCAGGCCTCCTTTGCGACCATAGGCACCTTCGGGAAGGGACGGGGTATCACTGGCTTAGTCTAACACTCACTCATGAAGTTGCTCTGTTACTGCAATGCCAGAGGCCTGTGGTCTAGGACCTCTGAGGCAGGCCTGTCTCTTTCTCACCAGATAGAGCAGGCATAGCAAAGAAACCTCAAATTCTACAGGTAAAGTAAAATGCGGATGTTTAGCAGGCTCGAGTCACCAACTTCAGTACTCCTGCAAGTTTTTAAACAAACAGTAAACATGGCCAAAAAAATAAACGGAAGAAAACTATAAATGTGTACAGAGCCTGTGTGCACCGTCTGCTGGTCTGAGTCAAATAGCTCCACGAATATCTTATGCTCAGACTCGCCAAATTCTAAGCGCAAAATGTGCGTGCGTGTGTGTGTGTGTGTGTGTATGTAGGCCAGAGGTCAACACTGAGTGCCCCTCAGGAGCTATCCACATTTTTTTGCTTGCTGGGACCTAGGGCCCCTTGATCTGGCTCAGCCAGCTGGCCGGTGAGCACAGGGGTCCTGCTGTGTTCGCCTCCCCAGTGTCAGAATCACAAATGCACACTACGAGGCTTAGCTTTTGGGAGTTAGAGATCGAGTCTTCATCCTCTTGCAACAAGCATTTTTGCAACTGAGCTATCTCTGAAGCCTTATTTTGGGTTTTTTGATGCCACGGGTTTTACTCTATAGCTAATCTGGCCTCAAACTCACTATGTAGCAGCCGAGCTGTTCTTCAACGCGTAGCAATCTGTGTACTTTAGCTTTCTAACCACAGACAGTAGAGCACACCTCTCTGGCAGCAAGCTTAAGGGAACACTCATTAATTTTCCTCTCAGATAAGCATTGTCAGCATTCTAGAGTTTGACTGAAATTGAACTGTATGTAAAATTTTTTAGTCAGATAAAAAAAAAAAATACAAGCTTGGGACTGGAGAGATGGCTCAGCGGTTAAGAGCACTGGCTTTTCTTCTAAAGGTCCTGAGTTCAATTCCCAGCACCCACATGGTAGCTCACAACCATCTGGAATGGAATCTGATTTCCTCTACTAATATGCATGAAATCAGCACTCATTTGCAGAGATAAATCAATCTTTTTCTTAAAAGTATGTTTTTAAAAATACAAGCATAATGGGGAAAAAGCAACACAGAAAAGTTGCATTACCCAACACAGATGTCTGATAATCTTTCTTTCTTTCTTTCTTTCTTTCTTTCTTTCTTTCTTTCTTTCTTTCTTTCTTTCTTTCTTTCAGACAGGCCTCCCTATATATGTAACTCACACCTCAGACTCCTGCGTGCTAGGAAACATGTATGCACTACAACAAGCTCAACTAAGGCTGTGCGATGTTAATTAAGAAAGATTAAAGCCTTTCTTTTTAGTGGCTGCTCATCTCAGCTGTGGCCATGCTCTCCTTCAGGGAGGCAATCTGCAGCTGGCTAGGAACGTGCACAGCACCAATTCCAAAACAAAGGCGTGACCCCGGGAGCAGCAGGGTCATCTGCCTGAGGAGGGTGGAAATGCAGAGCCAGTTCAGAGAGGAAAAGCCCCAAATCAGGATGGGTGCAGTCTGTCTTACTTGTCAAGAAAGTTCATATTCTCCCAAGATTTCACCCAGATGGAGTCTCTGGGAAATGAAAGCAGTCAAGACTTGGGCTCTGAGGCCCTCAAGCCTCTGCAAAATTCCACATCTCATAACATGCTGAAGATAGAGTAAGAACTCTGGGCAGACCTGAGTGATCCAGGCCAGTGCAGGGGGTGGGTGGTAACCACCAGCCGGCCACCACAGCGACTCTCCCCAGCCCAGGTCCCCGGGGCTCCTGGCCCAGAGTTCCTTTTCAGCCCTCTGGCTTATGTTTTCCTGGACAGCTCCCTCTTAGTCAGCAATCTTAAAGTTTTAGGGTCGGCAGGAAACAGAGTGCAGCCCTGGCCGCCAGGCTTCCTGGGGTCAAGGCAGGCCACTGATGCAATTGGGTTATGAAAAGGAAGCATGCAGAATTACCTGGAGAGCCCGCTGCTAACACCTCTGTCCTGCTGACAACAAAGGTACGAGACAGGGACAAAGGAACTGAAAAATGGAGAAAGACAAGGTGAGACTGCATTGAAAGGCAGAAAGAGAGCTTTACGTCCAAGGGATGGGAGCGGACAGTGCCTCACTAACGTGAGCATTCCACCCCGGAAGCGCCAAAGCCCACATGGTGTTATAAAAAGGAAGGGACCCAAAAGAGCTTCTGGGAAGACCAAGGCAGGGAGTGTGCCACCAGGAAGAATCTCATTCTTGTGTTCTTTTCTGCCATGTTCTTGAGACACCCCCCCACCAATACCCAACTGGGGTCCACAGCTCCAAAACAAGCTGTTCTCAAGGTCCAAGTCACAACTAGTCACACAACTGGAGGCTCGGCTGTAGGGGTTCTAAGAACAGGCCTAAGCCATACTCCAGTGCTCACTCACCACACGACCTAGCAAGCCCTTAGTTACCCAACTCACTGGCCTCCTTGGTTTCAGAATTTTGGCCTGATATTTTGCTTGGGATGATTGCAGATTTCAAAACAGAGGCAAATGTGTAGAGTGCTATGCTCAGGCTGACTGAAACAGCAGACAAAGGTTAGCTTCAACACTGCTCACGAGCCCCACCCCAGGGAACACCCCAAGGGCAGGCCATGAGGGCAGGGGCATGCCTTCCACACGTCCCAAGGACTGTAGGCTTTCTTTACTACCTTGCTTCAAGAGAAGGTCTCAACATACAGCCCTGGCTGGCCTGAAAACTTGCTTTGTAGGCCAGGCTGACCTTAAACTTACAGCAATCCTTCTGCCTCTGTTTCCCTAGTCGACAGCTGACTTTCCATTTATTTGTGCATGCGCATGTGCCATGACACAGGAGGAGAACAGAGGTAAGTTGTGGGGGTCAGCTGTGGATCTCGGGAATTAAGAGCCGCCAGGCTGGGCTACAGGTACCTTCACCTGCTGACGTCACTTCAGTAGCCCCACAGCTAATCTGAACACACACAGGCAGGGCTGTGGCGATACTGTACTAACTGTACATCTCGGCGTATAACCGCACTGTATAGTCAGACTCCCAGACCCTGGTCAACCTTTGAGATGAATGCGGTGGGCTTCCTGGTTATTGTTATTAAAACGTCTCCTGTAGCCTAGGGCTAGCCTCAAACTACATAGCATAGGCTAGCCTTTAACCCCTGGTCTGCCAGGGGCTGGCACTAGTGGTGTGGCCATCATTCCCAGGCTTTTTGCTATTTTTTTTTTTTAATGGGATTTTCTTTATGCTATGTTCAATGTGTGCTGGGCTACTGTTTAGGTATAAATAACCAGAAAAACAAAACAAAACAAAACATATTGCTCTTATCTCTTTTCAGAGCTGCCTTATAGATGGAGGTTGGTTAACCTGGGCTAATTTGAGGCACATAGTCTCAAAACAGTGGGACAATGCTAGCACCTTTCCGTGATGTGGTTTTCTTCTAGTTGTTTAGACCTCACAGAGTGGAATACGCTGACCCTGAACTTGTGTCAGTTCTCCTGCCTCTACCGTCTTACCACACTGTATACGCAGCACCCCATTCAGCTCTCCTGGGTAGTATAGGATACCAAGGGCCTTTTCTCAATGTCACACACCTGTGTCTCAGGCTGTGGCTGGGTCTTTCCACGCCTAGTTACAAAATTCCCCTCAGTGTCATCAAGCAGTGGAAATGGAGATCACTTTCAGGTTTACAGCAAGGACCTCCTTGGAGGGACACAGACCCACGCCCATACTCGGTGGCAATGGTGGTAGTGTGCCCTTCGGCAGAGTGAGGAATCTTGACAGCTGGCTGGCTGGCTTTCTAACAGTAATACCTTATGTCTGTTACACTGCTGGGCAGGGCAGTAAGAGAAGATAAATGTCACAAAGACACACTTGCTGAAGGTCCCCATCCCTGTTAAGACTGTTTCAGTTTGACAACCTTCCTTAAGATGGGTGGGCTCGGGTAGGCAGGCTTGGGGCTCTGTGAGTGCAAAATGTCCTTTTGCATGTTGGCCACAAGGTGGCACTACAGCACCTCCATTTACCTGCCTGATCTGCTCCTGGCCAGGGAAGGCAAGCAATGGAGTGTCTAGATCCAGAGCTTGGGTATGAACTCTCCAGCTGGAAGAGGCACTTCTTGCAGGCACCGCAGAATCTCAATCTCAGAACCTCAATCACCGTGCATACCCACCCACGCAAGCAGCCAGCAATCGAGATAAACAGGAGCAACCTCCTTCATCCTCAGGAAGATGCAAAGTGGAACCCCCAGAAGAGCTACTATGTTGACCTCAGACTTTGAGTGATCAGGTGACACTTCCCATGATAGGCAGGAGCATAGCAGACACAGTACTTTGAGGAAATACTAAACTTCTAGGAAGTTTTAAACCTAACCAGCAACTCAGCAGAACTGAGTGCACACACTCACTGGAATGCATGGAGCTTACATAGATGCCCTCACAGGAAACAGCCCGTGAGGGTAACCTAAGTGTCAAAACTTCCCTTGGGTTTACAATCACCATGGAAACACACTTCTGGTATTTCTCTGAGGGTATTTCTGAGGAGGTGTAACTGAATGGAAATAGCACGCGCTCTTGAGTATGGGGACACAGCCTGGGGTCCTGGACCGACCACCAAAGAGGGAGCTGAGCACCAGCACTCATCTCTTCCTGCCTCCTGTGTCACCATCTGCTTCACGCTCCTGCCACCGCGGCCTGAGGCGGCTTAATGCATTGCTCATGGGGAAACGGCAAGCACACAGTAGGGAGGGTGACACAGATGACCGCGGCAGCACAGCACTGGGCAGAGGATGCCAAACTCGACCTACTGCATTCTGTATCCATTTATACCTACAACGTTCAAAAAGGGAGAGGGGGCCTCCAGGGGACAGTGATTCAGAGGAAGGTGAGAAGGCTGGTTAATATCCTGTGCTTAATATTCTGTCTCTCCTGGTTTTCACAGTTGTCTTCACTGTGTATGGAAACCCATGAAGGTGTACACGTGTCTATGTACACACAGACAGATGTGGACAGCCTCTGTCTATGATGCATGTCAGTGAGCAGTTAAGCAGGCTGGGTGTGGGGCGGACTGGCAGGATGATCCTGAGTCAAAGTCCTGCGCTAAGAGGCAGGAAGCACTCACCTGGAGAGGCTGTGAGGGCCATCACACCATAGTATGAAAAAGCACTCGCTTCAAACTTCATACCTTCCTTCCCGGCTTCTACTTCCACCTTCCCCTGTGGGAAGAAAAGAGAGGGACTTTCAGTTTGAACTAAAGCTAGCCCTTCCTGAGTTGGTTTACACTCCTCTCCGGTGTGCCCAGGACAGACAAGCTTTGGGAAGTAAAGGGCGGATATATCCTCTCAACTGGAGAACTGGATCAGGGTGGGCCTGCGGAGGCGGCAATAAAAGGGCCAATATCTGTAGGTCCACTTAACATTTTCCCATGTCCCCAGCTCTAGAAGGGCCCTCAGTAATAAGAAGAATTGCTGAGACAAATGTTGAGGAGGAAGGACCTTGTTGAAAGGCCGCCCCAGGAGGGGCCAGAGCTGAGAGGCAGCAGGCTCAAGGGGCAGCTTTGTGTCCATGGAACAGAGGGGCATGAACCGGCTCCAGGGACTCTTCTCCGAGCCCAGTGTGTGGGTGTCCAAGCAGACACCTTGCCCGACTCCCGGGGGCACTGAGGAGGGAGAGCAACCCTAGAAAGTCTCCTTCCATCCACACAAACTCCTCTGAGCCTCCGTTCTTCTTCCCCTCTACATGCCTGAGACTGCTCATCCTCCATCACCTCTCCCATCCCTGCAGCCTTAGAGGCGACCTTCAGCCTTCAGAATAGGTGCTCTGCAGCCTGTTCTGGGAAACACTTCCCCAGTGAAGGGTCAGTGCAGGAGTGTTCATATCACCCAGTTTGCCTCCCCCAGAACCTCCTGTGCAAGGAGCAAACCAGCAAGCTACCACTTGCTACAAGGGAACTATTAAACCAGGCATGGTGGCATGTTCCTATATTCCCAGGACTTGGGAAGTAGGGGCAAGAGGATCAGAACCCCAAGACCAGCCTGGACAATATGAGACTGTCAAAAGAGGAAAAGGGAGCCAGGCATGGTGGTGCACGCCTTTGATCTTCAGTGCTCAGGAAGGCAGAGGCAGGCAGATTGCAGTGAGCTCGAGGCCAGCGTGGTCTATAAAGCACGTCCAGGATAGCCAATGATACACAGAGAAAACCTGTCTTGGAAAAAAGGAGGAGAGGGAGGGGAAGGATTGAGAGAGAGGAAGGGGAAAGAGAGAGGGAAAGGGAGAAAGGAAGAGAGAGGGAGAAAAGAAGAGAGAGTAGGAGGAGAGAGGGAGAGAGAGGAGAAAGGGAGGAAGAGAGGGCAGGCAGACAGGCACACAGGCTAACACTGCACTGTGCTTTATAATTCACTAATGCTCACAGCGCTAGGAGGGAGACCCAGCTGACCAATTGGGGAAGAGGAGCCAGGAAAGGCAGGTGATGGAAGAAGAGCTCTCAAGAGCTGCCGCCTGCTAATATGAACTCTGGTCCCTGGACCACCTCCCACTTGAGTGCATTAACATTCTGGATTAGAGAAGACCCTCCTCTGAACATCACATCTTCAGAAAGCCATTTGTGCCTTTGTTTAGGCACAGGAAATACTAGCTGACTGATCCCAATTAATTCTTGTTAAGAAGGAAGGAAGGTGGGATGCAGAGCATCTCTGTGCGTGGTGCTCGCAGCTCTAACCCTGCCCCTTGTGCATGCCAGGCAAGCACTTCACTGCTCAGTGCACTCCCAGGATCTAAACCCATAATTTCTAAGCAACCTGCAAAGGAGAAAGAGCTAAAGCTTCCTAGATATGCAGCCAGACAAGGAGGTGCTGCGAGCCCCAAGGAGCTCTATTCCAGTGGGTGGAAGGCAGCATGGAGAGCTAGAGGCAGAAGGCTTCACACCGACATGCCGTGTAGCCCGTGCCTGTAGGCCTAGTGTTCAGGAGGCAGAGGTGGGAAGATTGCTACAGGTTCAAGGCCAGTTTGGTTTACACAGCAAAAGTTCCAGGCCTCCGGGGCTACAGAGTGAAGCCCTAGGTAAACAAATGCTCCCCAAACTGGAGGCTGAAGAGATGGCTCAGTTGGTAAAGAGCCTGCCAAACAAGCAAGAGGACCCGAGTTTGGGTCTCCAGCACCCATGGAAGAGACAAGTGCCAATCAATCTGAAGCCCTAGCACTTGGCGGGTACTGAAATGAAGGATCTTTGGAGCTCACTGGCCAGTCATTTTAGCCAGTTGATGAGACCTCAAAAGATAGGGTGGGGGCTGGAAAGATGGCTCAGAGGTTAAGAACACTCACTGTTCTTCCAAAAGGTCCTGAGTTCAATTCCCAGCAACCACATGGTGGCTCATAACCATCTATAGTAAGATTTGGCATGCAGGCAGAATGTTGTATAAATAATAAATAAATATTAAAAAAAAAAGATAGGGTGGAAAACAATAATGGGAAATACCTCCAGCCTCCACATGCACCAACATGCTTGCACATACATGCACAACCACAGTACCTACCCCCCCCCACGCCCACACACAAGCAAATGAACAAAAAGAATATAAGGGGTTCAGAGAGACCCATTTACTTCCTGTTCTGCCATGAGGACACACTTTCTGCAGGAAGTCTAAGGATGAGCAGGATCTGGCTGACCCATTGGTATGAAGGAAAGTCTGAGGCAGGAGACAGCAGACAGGCTTCCAGGCCTACACAGGCAGACGGGACCACAGAGGTCCTGGAGCAATGGCTAAGGACATGGGTTCAGGAGCTAGCACAGTGCAGGTTAGTGTGGCTGTGCTGAGAAAAGCCACCGGGGAGGAACATACATAATTTGGTAAAGCTGTCAAAAAAGAAAATGGGAGGAAGCAATTCTAATAGAAGTGTTCATCTGAGGGCCTCAAACATGGGCATCCTGGTGGGAAACCAGAGGCTGAGAATTGAGAACAATTTCCAGGACCAGGTCTTCTGCAGAGAGTCCAGTGGCTGAGGAGAAGGAAGGCTCCAGCTGGAGCTGGAGATCCTGGGGTGATGGGAAGGATGGCAATAGAAAAAAAAAAAAATGAGAGACAAAGACCAGCCTGTCATCTTTGACTGACAGGACGAGGAAAGCCAGAAACCAAAAAGGCGCTGACAGAAAAATCCTCACCAAAGAAGCCAGGCAAGTGAAGTTTCCTGGCACAGGAACAGTTAGCAGTGACAGCCATCACAGGGATGTGATGAGAGCACAGGGTTCTGACAAGGAACTACTGAGCCAGCAAGAACACCTCTACTCAGAAGTCAGTAGGAGGAACAGGAGAAGCAGCGAGGAGCATTTCAAAGTTGGTGTGGAAATGAAGTGGCTAGAATAGGGTGCTGGGCACAGTTGACAGGGGAGGGTTCTTTGAGGGGTGGGCCTTTCCAAGAGGGAAAGAGAGGGAAGTAGTGGCAGGAAGAGATGACATTTAAAGAAGGCAAAGGCAGAAGCAGCACGCAGTGACACAGGCACCATGACATTCTCACCCTGAAGAGCACTACCACACACCGCTTTCAGAGATGGCTGAAGCAGCCTCTCCACTCAGCTGTGGGGACATCCCACAGCCACAAAGTGACTTCTCCCTCCAAAGGGTCTGGGTTGTTTTCACAATCCACAAAGGCTATGTACTTGGTCTCTGCAAGTGAGTGCGCGTTCCCACTTTGTGATTAACCATTAGAACCAAAAGGGCAGTCGTCTCCCTACCAGAGCCAGACTCTCAGGAAGGAAGCCAGCTGACGACCCGGCAGGGCTGTGCTGGGTCCCTCACAGTAACCTCAGAAGCACAGGGTCCCAGAGACTGGCCCCAGCTCCCATGCTCCACACTCAGGCGCTCTGGGTTCATCAGTATAAGATGTGAACTGGACAGGAGAACGGAAGTTCTTCAGGTAACATCAAGAATGTGCGAGGTTTGGAGTCTCATTTTCTGGCTGTTTGTGAACAATGGCCTCAGGTCTGGAAATTGTTCTCTGGTCTCAAAGACTCCCTCCCATAAATGCACAGGGCCAGGTCTACTGACCAATCAATCAAAGACGGCTACAGAGAGATTCCACAGCCACCCGAGACTACAGCCGTCCTGCAGTCCTTCAGGGCAGGCACCAGGTAGGAGCACCTACTCTGCTCTTAGATGCCCAGGAGTCCCAACCAGCAGTCTACTGTGGACATGCTGGGCTGAGGCTCCCACGTGTTTGGGTTCCAAGAAGTGGCAGCAGATAAGGGCCACCATGTTTTTCTTCATTATCTCCTGCCGCCATCATTTCAGAAAAGGCCACAGATTGTAACTGCCCCCTCTAATTTAGAAAATGTAGTTTCAAAACAACAAACACAACTGCCCTCAAACTGAACATGAAACGCTCCATGAAAGATGGCCTGTAGTTGTCCTTCTTTTCTCCTTTTCCTCCAACTGGTGACGGTGGCACAGCAGCACCCAGAAACCACTTACAAAATTGGAGCAGATTAAAAAAGACGACAGAAAGTGGGGAGACAGGGCTCTGAGGAAGTCTGAGGGGCAGTGAGCATGAGTAAAATACAGTGCAAACACTGAAGTCCTCCACAAACAAATAAAAATATATTAAGAAGAAGACAGGGCGGGAAAGGTGGCTCCACAGGGGAGAGTGGCTACTGCCGCGCCTGACCACCCAAGGGCACTCCCCAGGGTCCGAACGATGGAGGGAGAGAACTGACCTCTACCTATCTTCCAACCTCTACACACAAGCTCTGACACAGTTTCAGCATTAAAAAAAAAAAAAAAAAAATCTCAAAAACAAACAATATCCAGTATCCAGATTATAGAAAGTAACACATGAAAATCAGCACAGGCTGCGCAGTCCGTTCAGCAGTCTGAAGCACTTGTTGCTGGCAGGGGACCCAGGTTTGGTTTCACAAGGCAGCTCCCAACCATCTGTAACTCCAGCTCCAGGGCATCTATCTTGTGCCCTCTGCTCACTCCCAAGGGCACCAAGCACACACACAGTACACAGAAATGCATGCCGGCAAAACACTCATAACACATAACAAACGAAGTCAAAAACAATTGGCATCACAACAGACTGAAGGACCCCTGCAGTCCCCTGCATTCTCAGAGTCTCCATTTGCTAGAGTTAAAGCCGCCCAGGCTGCCCTCCGCAGACAGAAGCTTTTCTGACAGGCGATTTCGGGGACACCAGGAGCATGTTTTCATTTGAGCGACAGTAGTTTTTAAAGGATCATTTCAAATAACCTCACCAGTATGCTGTTAGGGCCATCCCTAATGGGAAATGGCTTAGAATCAGGTAGGTGTCTTTGCATACAACTTTTCCATATAGGAAAGAATCTACATTATTGATCTTACTTTTGAAATATTCATAAGCTTACTCTATAAAATTAAAAAAACAGAACAGGCCATGATGGACTGCAGGCTTTCTCAGAGGAGCTAGGATCAAAAAAGGAGGTCTACTCCGATATGGTGGCACACCACTATGATCCCAACTCAGGAGGCAGAGATAGGAAGATCACAAGTTCAAGGCCAGCCAGGGCTACATAGTAAGGCCCTGGCTAAAACTAATTCTTAATGACATTTTTTAAAGGCTCTGGAAGGAGGCGCAGTAGTGCAGCAAGGATGGCTTTCTGAGTAAGAACTCAGGCACAGAATGCCCCTTCCTCTGGATGAAGTATTAGCTGACTTTCTTCTAAGTGCCTGTGTGTGCTAGTCAGCACCTATCTCTGGCTTCACAGTCAGCCCCGACGCCATCTGAGTCAGTATGGCCCAATAACCCTGCAGTAGATAACCTTGTGGTTAGTGTGGCGGCTTCACGCTCAGGCTGGGTGCTTCCTGTGCTTGAGTTCGTTTTAGGCCGTGGTCACAAAACCACCACTGGGGCTATCAGAAGGGAAGTAACAGGGGACGTAGCTCAGTTGGCAGCGTGCTTGCCTGGCATACACAAAGCCCTGAGTTTGATCCCCATCAAGCCTTGCCGATGCCTGCAAACCCAGAATTTAGGAGGCATAGGTAGTTCATAATCATACTGACTCACACTGAAGTCTATCACGTGCTCAAGGCCAGCCTGGGCTGTATGATATCCTTTGAAAGATAAAAGGAGGGAGGAAAGAGAAAATGGGAAGACAGCAAGGACAGCTGGACGCCAAGGGCACAAACATGGGCTATTTCCTGCCATGCACTCAAAGATGCCATCTGCTCCTGGTGTGGCTCCGGCCCTGGAATGCTCTATAGTCACGGCTTTCTGTCTCGTGGCCACACAAGGAAGCCTGAGAATCTGCCAGTTTACTTCATGAATGTTATTATCAAGTGATATATTAAACATCAGTGGCCCAATATCAATTTATACACGTTTGGTCGTCTGGTTGACCCTCTGCCTGGATGCTTAGAACCACACTGGTGTGTCAAATGGCATGACTCAAATCCTAATGACTAAACCCGTTTCTGCACCAAGTGGGAGCATCTGACAAAGAGTTGGGGTGACTCGGGTGTGTTCGGGATTTGAGAAACCCTGAGCAGGAGAGAAGAAAAGAGGGTGAACTTCACAGAGACAGCTCAGGCATGGCCACTGCAGGTCAGCTAACAGCAGCTTGTACTGAACAGACACTCAGAGTTGTTCAAAGGCAGCCAAGGACTCAGAGGTTAGAGTTAAACGCTAATCTGAAAAAGAGCAAAACCTACTTTAAAACGCCTTTGAAATCTGTATCGAAAGCTTTAAAAGTATGCATGGGGCAGCTGAAAAGAAAAGGCTTGCTTACATGTGTCACCTCTCCACCGCAAACACCAACCGCACAATTACAGCCATCCAGTGCGTCTTGCCTTTTGCTAAGGAAAACCGTGCCCGGCAGTTACAGCTACTGTGCATACACAATTCAAAACTTGTTAGAGTGACTTATTTTATGGATGTGGACATTTTGCCTATAGGTTCACCGCGTGCATGCCCTCAGAGGCCGGAAGAGGGCATTGGCCCCTAGAACTGAGGTTAGGGTACCTGTGAGCTGCCAGGTGGGTGTTGGAACGCAAATCTGACTCCTCTGCACGAGCAAAAAGTGCTCTGCCTGCTGAACCATCTCTCCAGCCTGAACCTGACAGACTGCATATGCTTTCCACTTCTGTACTACACATGCTCCCTCACATGGTCAACTCAAACTTCATCTAGCAGGCACGCGAGAGCCATTTCTACCGTTTTACAATGGATTTGCTCTACGCTTTCATGGATAGTATTGAGAAACAATGGCTTATACATGAAACTGTTAACTTAAGAAGCAGAGTCGATTTATAAGCACCTTTCTGCTTACTATTTGTAGCTTGTTTTTAATTTCATTTTAAAAATTACATTACAGCCAAATAGTGGTGGTGCACGCCTGTAATCCCAGCACTTGGGAGGCAGAAGCAGGCAGATTTCTGTGAGTCTGAGGGCAGCCTGATCTACAAAGTGAGTTCCAGAACAGCCAGGGCTGCACAGAGAAACCCTGGCTGGAAAAAAGAAGCAAACCTAAATTACATTATTAACACACTTATTCGGGGGGAAATGCACGCCACAGTGCACATGTGGGAGACAAAGTCAGTTCTCTCCCTTCCACCGTGCGGGTCCCAGGGACTCAAACTTGCGTCATCAAGCTTAGTGACAGGCACCTCCACCCACTGAGCTACATGTTGACCTTTACAGTTTGGTTTTCAAAATAGTTTTTTTTTTTTTTTTCCCTGAAGTCAAAAGATGATAGTTTTCTGTCATATGCAGAAGCAAAAAAACACAATCTGAAAATACAAAGAGGCTAACAGGGAAGGAGAATAGAGGGACTGAGAAGAGGCCAGAAGACAGAACTTATCAGAGTATATGCGTCCACATACAGAAGTGTTGTGAAATCCATTAATCAATTTGAGCTAACAATTTGTAATCAAAATAGAAGAACAGAGAAGCTGGGGAAATGGCTTAGTGGGTAAACTGCATGCCAGACTAGATGCAGACCTGGGTTTGAACCCCCAAACTCACATGAAAGCCAGGTGCAGCTGTACACATCTGTACTGCCAGCAAGGTGTGGGACAGTGGTGGGAGAGCAGTGAACCCCATAGCTCTATGGATAACGCTCTGTGAAAGAACAGGGGATTGTTTTCTTCACAAATGACAATGTATTATAGTCATTGATCTTTTCAATTATCTCAAGTGTATACATTAATGTATATAATGTTGGAAACTAAGAGCCTAATTACATATTACATATTTTTCAAGACTTTTTTTTTTTTTAAGAGGCAGAGTCTCGCGCAGTCCTCAAATGTGGTATGCAGCGGAGGATGACCTGGAACTTGTGAGCCTCCCACCTCCATTTCCACAGGGCAGGGACTGCCGGGGGTAAGGCGTTCTGGGGATCAGAGCGGGGCTTTGGGCATGAAGGCAAGCTCTCTAGTAACGGGTGTGTCTCCTGCCACCGTGCGTTAGTTGTTCCCCAGGATCTAGCCAGCTATGTCTACAAACCTGTCTTTTTGTATTTACTGGGACACAGTAAGTCATCTATGTGGTGGTTCATGTCTGTATTCCCAGTACTTGGGTGGTAAAGGCAGGAGGATCAGAAGTTCAAGGTCATCCTTACCTACATAGCAAGTAAGAAGTCAGCCTGACAATACATGCTACCCTGCCTCAGAAAAGCAAAACTACTCCTCCAAAAAGTGTATTTCTCTGGTTTCTATGTTTGGCTATCTCTAAATCTTAATTTTTATCTTACTGGTTGGTTATATAATTTAAAGTTATTGTCTAATTGTTCTTGGTATGTTGGTGGAAAAAACACTGCTATCATAACCATGTGCCTTCGGGGCACAGCAGGTAAAGACATCCGCCGGAACACCCGAGGACTACACTTGGAGCCTGGAACCAACACGGTAGAAGAGAACAGACTCCCACGGGTAGCTTTGACCTCCGACCTCCACTTGCTGCTCCCCACGGTGCATGCACACGTGCGTACAGCGGAGCACGCAGGTGTGTGCCTGTGGAGGCGTGTTCTTCAAGCTCAGCCCTCCTTATTCTCTTGGATGAGGTCTCCCCCTGCTCTGGGGCTCACAGATTAGCTGTCTGGCCAAAGAGCCCAGGGACCCACCTGTGTGCGCTGCCCTACCCCCAGGGCCGAGACTGCGTATCACCACCATTCGCTCAGCGCTGCACGTGGGTTCGGGGGAGGAACGCAGGCCAGGCAAACACCTTACCAACTATGCTCCTGCTCCTGTCACAGTTCTAGTTTTAGACTCGTTTCTTGAAAACACACAGAGTCAATCCAGATTCCATTGTGATTTATCATACTTTTATTACCTCATTTACTAAAATCCATTAACGTATTTTAAAAGTCTATTTTAAAAAAAACTTGAAGTTTTATTTTTATTCACATATAGTTTGTCTTTTGTTATGTGACAAAATATTCTTTTAATTAAGTTCACTTAAATCATTACTTTGAAAAAGCTGAGGTTTATTTAACGTGGGACTTAAACCAAAAACTTTAAAATGATAGGCAACGAGAGACAGCCCAGCTGACAGAGAGCTTGCCAAGCCTGAACAAAACCCTGGGTTTGGTCCCAGCACCATGTAAGCAGCGTGCAGTGGTACATGCATAGAATCACAGGAGTGGAGAAGTAAAGGATCAGAAGTTCAAAATCAGGGCTGGGAGATGCTGCAGAGCTTCAGTACTTGGCTGCCCAGCCATGAAGACAGTTTGGACCCCCAGAAACTCACATCAATGCCAGCTGGGTGTGACAGCCCACTTCTAACTCTAGTCTCCAAAGGGAGACTCAGAGCCAGCTAGCCAACAAGACAAGCCACACAGCAGGCCCTAAGTTTGACTGAGAGGCCCTGCTTTAATGAGTAAAGCAGAAGACACTAGAAGACGATTCCCAACATGAATCTTGGGCCTCTACCCCATGAGAAAGGGAACATATGTATGTGTACACATACATGAAAAATGTGCATACCATACATATGTGAAAAAGAAAAAAAGGTCAAGGTCACCTTCAATTACACTGGATGTTTGAGGCCACCCTAGGCTATACAAAAGCCTGTTGCAAACACTAATAGTAAACTTATGTGAGTCTTCATGTAATTCTAGTTTCCAAATCACCTGCTTAAGGAGCTTTTCTGAAGGCAGTAGGCATTGCTTTCCTCTGGCTGCATGCTCCCGAAATGCAGAGACCATGCTCTATACACTGGCATGAATTGTGCTGGGGTGGCAGAATTTGAGGGTGGAATGTACTTGGCAAAAGATGGCAGCTATGCCAGACTGACCGAGGGTGGCATGGTATTTTGTCCTGTTATTCTCTGGTACCTCGGATAATTGGCTAGTTTGCAAGAACATGGGTTTTGCCAAAGTCTGCAACTTAAATACCCCCATAGGCCTGCTCATTAACCACATATACTACTTATCAGATCAACAAACAAGTCATAGTAACTAACATGCAAGGCACTCAGACACAGGTTGTACTAAAAGATAGCCTTAGAAATAATAATAAAAAAAAGATTATAACTTCCCTATATATTTTTTTTATTTATCTACTTGTTTGAGACAGGGTCTTAAATATCCCAGGTTGCTCTTCAACTTGTTCTGTTGCTCAGGACAACCTTTATCTTCCTGATCCTACTGGCCTGCCTCCCCATTGCTGAAATCCTATGCCACTATGCCTTGTTTATGAGCTGCTAGGGATTAAATTTAGGGTCTTATAGCAATGGAGTCACACCTCCAGTTCCTCCATAAAGCTTCTGAAAGATTTAGTTCATTTTCTAAGTGTTTATTGTGTACATGTTTTATCTGCATGTATGCGTGGGCACTACATGTGTGCCCGATGCCTGAAGAGACGAGAAAGCTGGGGATTCTTGAATCCCCAGGAACTGCAATTACACATGTTTGTGAGCCGCCTGCAAAATCAGCAAGTGTTCTTAACCACTGAGCCATCCCTCCAGCCCACAAAAGTAACCCTTTAAGACAGGTTTCTGACAGCCTATGAGGAAGCGGCCATGAGCAGCGATCCCATGGGTGCTTCTTGCTATTGCTTGTTTTGTCACGTGCCGCACACCTGCCTGTGTTTCTGACACCCACATAGCAGAGTACTTCATCCACTGAGATGACTGGGGCCTTGCTGAACTCATGGAAATTTTAGGGTTTGCCAAGTACTAATCATGCTTTTCCGATAGCTCCAGTCTATATCCGGGAAGTAGCATGAAACATGAGGAGGCTTACATAGTTAGTGTCCTTGTACTGAAAGGAGCCGTGACTTCTGAAAAGTGACTTGCTATGGAAGATGTACAAAAGTCCACAAACTAGAGTTTTACTCAGGGTGACCACGGCAGTGCCTGCTATATGCAACTGTGCTATCACGAGTCCTCAAAGAGGGCTGGGAACAATGGCCTCCCCGCCACTCTTGGGGTTATGTCACATTAGTGAGAGGGCACTGGTCACAGTTAGTTACCAATGCTTCAGGCGACCATCATTATTACAATGGTCCCTACTCAAACAGCCGGGTTAGCAACCAGCAACATAAGCACTAAATGATTCTGCCTGTGGTGTTACTGGGATATGGTGAGAACAGAAGACAGTCCAAGCGTGTCTCAGTCACTGTAAAAGACCACGTCCTAATGAGGAAGGAACAAAGAAAAGACGATATAAAGAGAACCCATTTCAAATGCCCACCAAGGTCTGGACAAAAACAGGCACATTACTAGATGCCTTAAGAGTCTCTAATGTCACTTGGCTTTGACACAACAGCAAAGCCTCAAGCGCCTTTGGTATCGGATATGAAATGAGTGCACTGCCTCCTCTTAGAATCACCACCCGGCTATGCAAGTGGACATAAACCCTCCCCATAATACACACATGTAAAGTTAAGAAGGCAAACCCACTCGCCTCCACCAGGCCTCCTCAGAGCAGAGAAGATGGTGCTCAGTGAGGCGAGCCGCGCAGAGGGGCTCCTGACCTGCAGAATGAGGACGAAGTAGTCTACGGGCTTATTCCGTTGGTAGAGGTAGCACTCGGGGGCTTTCTTGTTCTTCTCATCATACTTCAGCTCCTGGATGACATTGGGGTGCTTTAGCAGCCTTAGGAGGATCTTCTCTGACATCTGGGATGGGCTAAATGCTTCTACTTCTATAGACACAAACACAACTTGACATTACACTTCAAAGAAGGGCAAAGGCCATGCTAGCAGTTGAGGTGCTTAGAGCAGAAGAACCCTTGACAACAGAATGATACAACACAGGTGAACCAGACTTCCGTGTGGTGATCCACTGGGGTCAGATTACCTGGGAGAAATGACAACGGTGGGATATTCATGTCTGGTCCTTTTTATACTTTCCTTTTCAACCTGTGGCTTGAACCATCGGCTTCTATCCCATAGGGTGCCCTATATTTCTGATTGATGGGAAGGATAACCTAGCGGCAGCACACCCCTCCCTGAATGCCAGGACACCTTTCAACTCAAGCCACAACAGTCCGCCTGTCACCACCAGCCAAAGGAGGAAGCCACGGTCAGGAAGCATGGAGGGTGGGTTAGTACTGGGCGTAGAGCTGGGCTCCACCTCTTGCTCTCCCACACCACTCTCCCGAGAAATTCCAGGGAACAACCAAGGGAGAGATTCAGAATAAAAGCAAGGCCGTGCACGCATCAACATGCACTCCGACTCGACAACCAAAAAGGAAATGGTGGTCGGCACTGAAAAAGACAGTCATTTCATCTAAAATAACAGAAAAATCAAAGCTGCAGACTCCAGGGTGCTAGTGTAAATGTGGACTTCATGGTCCATCCGAGGCAGAGTGGGTAACACTGAGTTTTAAGTGTGATTCTTCCACAGGAAACAACAACAGTACCAGAATAGGAAGATAATGATAGCAAAATATTTTTAACTTATTTTTTTTAATTAGATGCTATATACAAAAGCTACAAAATTCTGGATTCTGTGATGTTTTCATAGTAAGACAATACATTGCAGGGAATTTGGAAAATACAGAAAAAGAAAGAAAATAAAAATCATCTGTAAGCTGACTGCTTAGATAGCCATTCAGAGCAAGATGGTGAGTATTTCTTTCCAGTGCTTTGCCTAGGCATATGTGCCTGTGTACCTCTGTGTATATGCATACACAGACCCACAAGTGTGGTCCTGGGATACACACACTCTGATGTCCAGGGACTAAGGGTCCTACTAAACAGGAAGTTATGGACACTTTTCCATTAATGGGAACAGTGAGCACATCCATGTATCTGACAGTGGGTGACCTCCTGCCACGGGTCGCTGCTGAGCTTTCAGGGCACTAGTATAAACGCACTGCATCTGGTTAAAACTCACTGGCCCATCTTGGAGACAGATGTCTTCTACAGCCTCTGGGAGCTTCCAGATTCTACCCACGCCTTCCATGGCCAACAGAGCGTACCCTTCACCTTAGAGGGCCATTCGAGGATGTGAGAGGGTCAGTCAGTCTCTGAGATCTTTCAGCCTTGACCACTTGGAAGCAGTCAATGCTGGCTGGCCCAGTGGCTTTAACCTTGTAAACATTTGCCTCTGGATGGGGACCCCAGTTAATAAGCTGATTTGAAGATGCCACCAGGAAATCCAGGCCAAACTCAGTAAAGCTTTCATTTCATCAAAACCATAAAAGATAAGGATTTAATTCTGGACGCCTGTGTTTCTTCTTTGTAAGTCTTAGCGTGACCACCTGCGTGACCACTGGTGTCCACCTGTTCTTCCAAGGCAAGCTGAAGAGAGAATTACTCAACTGTCCAATCATACGAAGTGGTGCCTGGCTTGCACTGTCAGCCTCCTCCGCCAGCTGGCTCGCCCGTGGGGCGTAGCTGGAAGGAGGCGACCTGGCCTACTGTACACATGCAGTGCGCCACTAACATTTGTCCTTACCTTTCAGACCAATTTTAAGTTACTGGTCCACCCCTGGCAAGTGTCTCAGAGGGTTCATGCCGACACTGAACACAGGAGAGGAGAGAATTTAAAGAGAACAAAACAAAACAGAACAGAAACAAAACAAAAGAAAAAAACAAAACACAAAGTGGCATTACTTGTCACCCCATTTCCCAGCCTCCACCCCCAGCCCTCCAGTCAGCATGGTGAGGAAGGCTTTAGGGCCTGTAGATCTCATACTGTGATAAGCACACTTGCCTGTTGCTAGGAAACGGTGCATGGCCAGGAGAAGCTGCGGTGATATTTTAACCTTCATCTCGCTGTCTGTCTGCTTAAAGGCAGAGAAATCTTGCTTTCTTTCACGGTGGGCCACTTTCTTTTTTGTTCTGTTATCAGCTAGGATGGAAATGAGGAAAGAGAAGACAAAATCAGGGCTCATTATTGATGAAAGAAACAAAGCACACTGTTTTGAAAGGAGCTAGAATCCCTTCTGGGACCAGTAGACATCATGGAAATCTCACAGAAGGGACAGAGAGCATAGGGAATGGCTGGGTGTGCAGTTGCCTTAGAGAGCTCCTACAGGATATGACTGGACAGACAGGACAGAATCACACAGCAGCAGACTGGCCCTCGCAAGTGCTACCAACCCAGTCCTGGGAGGAAATGCCACAGGCTACACCTGAAGGAAGTTGTCTCTGCCTTGTAGAGGGCTTTTCAGCCTCAGGTGAAAGAAAAGAAATACACAAACAAGACTCCTCAAGAAGAAGCCTCACTCCAGGAATGCCCTGTTCAACATCTCTGCTTCATTCCTGCCCCAGACTATGAGATGTTCAAGGTCAGGCAAACATGGGTGATTTGGGAGGAATGAGCCAGTCCCCTCTGCAAAAGGCCAGAGAGGAAAATACCCAGGCTCCAGCTTTGCTGCCGACTCTGAGCTGCTTCTCTGCAAAAGCAGCTGTGTGTAAATGAACGAGCACAACAACATTTATGGAAATTTCACTTTTTGTTTAATTTCTACATATCACAAAGTAATTATTTTTCTGGTGATATTTCTCTTAGTCATTAAAAAATAATGAGAAGCCATTCTTGCCTTGTGGGCCATATAAAATCAGGTGGCAGACATTCATGGAATATGATTTGCCAACCTCTGATCTAGTAGCAATCTCCTATAAAGCCATTTTTTAAGGATAAAGTGCTGATTAAAAAGAAAAAAGAGAGAGGGACGAACATGACAAGACCACAGTTGTGTATGATGGCTAACACCTGTCACTCCAGCACTTAGAAAGCTAAGGAAGGAAAATTATGTATGGTCAAAGCCAGTATAGGGACAGCATGAAGCTCTGTTTCAACACCTGTCCCCTTCCCTGCCCCCCCCAAAAGAAAGGAGAAAAACAAATAAACAAAGAACAAGGCCCCAGCTGCTTTCTCTGTCCCCAAGAGTCAGCACTGCTATCTGCCCAGGGTAAAATATCAATGACTAGGGGCTTATACTCAGATCGCAAATTATTTTGAAAATCACAAATTATAAGCCAATATGAAACTTAGAAATAGTTCTCCAATGGAAACTAGCTGTTACCATGGCTGACCTCTCACCTAGATTGAGACTAACCCGTAAGTCACAAGTTCAGCGCTTCATACCAAGAGGTCATGTCACGCAACACTTCTCCATAAAATGAGTCAGTACACCGAGAGTTTAGTAAACATTTAGTAACATTTCCATTAAAAAAACATATCCAAGATTTCATGAACATTCATATTGTCTTCCCAATGGCAAGGACTACCCCAGGGGAAAGATCTATACAGAGATACATCAACCTGCACGAAAAGGGGTCTGTGACATGGCTGGCTCAGTGTGAAGCGCTTGCCTCCAACCTGAGTTGGGTCCTTGGAACCCACATAAGGCCTGCACATGTGGGCTCACATCCATCGTACAGGATCATAAAAGAAGGAAAGAACAAAAACAATAATATTCTCTACTAGGAAGTCTCCAACTGCCTTCTAAATATCAAAAGCATAAAACAGCCAAGAATACTATACAGATGTAAGGGAAACAAGGGCACATATTTTAAAGATAATTCTTAACAATTTAAAAGTTTTTCATTCATTAGGTGCTACAAAATCTTGGAGGTGTTAAAATGTGTAATGTTCCACTGTAAAAAGACTAGATAAAAGTCACTTTTTTTGAGCAAGGCGTTCCTGGAATGCTGCAGGGTACTAAAGGAGCTCAAGTCCACAAGTTGTTTCAAAGCTGAGAGGATGAACAGAGTCCAGGCGTCCCTTTCCTGCCTCAGGAACCTTGGGCCCTCCTCGGCATAACTAACTTTTCAAAGAGCCTCATATAGGGGTTGGAGAGCTGCCTCGGTGGTTGAGAGCACTGCCGGCTCTTCCACAAGTCCCAGGTTCAGTTCCCAGCACCTACATGGCAGCTCAGAACCATGTATACCTCCAGTCCCAAAGGACCTAAAGCCCTCTTCTGGCTTTCTAGGGTACTGCATGCATGAATGTGGTGCACAGACACACATGCAGGCAAAATATCCATACACAAAACAAATTTTAAAAAGAAAGCCTCATCTGATAAAAGTGGGGCTGAGGGTGAGGACTGATGTTTCCTTTCCTGGTACAGTGAGGCAGTTGTGCACCCCACGGAGACAAGGGAGGGCCGACACTCAGGTCAAGTTCATGCCTGCGGCCTCCCACTTTCTGGTCTAAATACTCACCATTCCCATCTGCCCTTCAAAGGAGGCAGCGAAGCACACAAGAACACTATATTTTGTGTGTATGAGGGGAGAGTATATGTACCTGTGCACACGTTTGTGGAGGACAGAGGTCAACATTTGAATGTGCTCATCTACTGCTGTCTACTTTATTTACTTGTCTTGGAAAAGCGGTATCTTACTGGACCTAGAGCTCACCAAGAAATCACTGGCACACGGCTTCTGCTGTGGGCACTGGGAGGCCACACTTGCGTCCCCATGCTTGCACAGCGATCAATTTGCCGCCCGGGCCATTCTCTCACATTCTCACTGCACACATTACCAAGTCCCACTCCTGTGCAACACCCCGAGTTACTGGCCCAGTCAACTACGCTGCTCAGTTAATATGCCCTGACCCACAGGTTCTGGAGCAAGGAAATGTCATCAGCTGTCACCCCTCAATTTAATGAAACGCATTCTCTTGTTAAGTATGTGAATTATAAACTTAAGGAGAAACAAATTTGTTTGAAAACTCCCTGCCTAGCTGTGTAACATGAGCCAGCGTAGAATGTAAAGTCTGCCTGAAAACTGAGAGCAGTTTCCCATCTTGGGTGTGGGTTCATGGCCAGGAGAAGCTGCTTACTGAGGAGAAGGCTGCCACTCAGTGTCACTGACTCCGCCCCTCCCTCTGCGATGGTAAAAGCGCCAGGTGACACTGAGAGGCAGCACGCAGCCTGCACACACACTGTGTAATTATAGCAGAGGCTCAGCACTGGGGAGGAGGGCTTAAGGGGCAGGCCAGCAGCAGAGGGCTGGGGAAGGCACACAGCGACGCTGCCACTTACTGTACAGGTCTGTCTCATCCAAAATTTCAGATTTGATGATTTCTTCAATCACATCTTCCAAGGTGACAATCCCCAGAACTTCATAAAATGGGTCCCCTTCACCTTCGTTGTTCACTCGCTGCACAATGGCCAGGTGAGATTTACCTTTAAAGACAGAAGACAGAGTTGAAGAGGTCATTCTCTGGTTTCCTTAGCAGGCTTCTTAGATGCCTTATTGTGTTTTCTCTTTCTGTGTGTTCTCTCACTGGGCCACACCACCATCCCAGCACCAGCACATGTGTGGGTATATGGACGTGTATGTGTGTAGGTCCAGGTCAAACACTGCTTGTCTTCCTCCATCACTCCTCACATTGAGACAGGGTCTCTAGCTGAAACTAGAGCCCACTGATTCACCAGGTTGGTTGGCCAGTGAGGGCCTCGAATCCTCCTCCTGTCTGCACCTTCCCAGTGCACACACGGCAATAGCTGGCACTCGCTCTCTCTTTCATTTGTGTGTGTATGTAAGAATGATATGTGTATGTATACCTGTTTGCACGTGTGTGGGTGCACATATGTGCATATGTGTGTGTGGAGACCTGAAGTTGACATCTGATAAGCCTCTGGATCACTCTTCTTTTTACTGAGCCAAGGTCTCCCACTAAACCCAGAGCTCACAGAATCTGGCTAGTCTAGATAGCCAGCTTATCCCAGGGTTCCTGTCTCTGCCTCCAGCAGCTACCACAACAGCCCCTTTTAGACAGGCTTTGAGGATCTCAACCATCTTTCTGATTGTGAGGCAAGCACTTTATATACTGAGCCATCTCCCTAGTCCTTGTGCCTCCTTGCTTTTTCACATGGATGCTGGGGATGCAAACTCAGTTCCTAACATCCGTGCACTGAAGCTCTTTGCTGATGGAGCTATCTTCTACAGTGCCCTGGTAGCATCGGGGGGGAGAGGAGGCAGCAAAACTTGATAACAAGTTATTAAAGCCTATGTTCCAGCATTTTTAATGGTGTTGCCAATTCCACAACCAAATGGACAAGGCTTCACGAGTCATTAAGACAGCTGAGGAGTGCTACCATAGGCTGCCCTGTACCTACCAGTTCTCTGCTTCCTAGTGGACATTCAGCACCACCAGCTCTTCCTCTGTGATGCATTAGCAATTCTCTCAAAAGGAGAAGGAACTCTACAGATCTCCAGAGAGGTCCAAGACCCTCCCTTATAAGGTCAACAGCACTTTTCCTCCCAAGGATCAAAACGCTGCTGGCCTTCACTGTGCTGATTCTGGGCCACACAGTGCAAGGATCCCTCACTTTTCGCAGAAAGCCACCATGGAAACAAGCAGTAGTCATCACTACCCACCACCATAAACCACACAAGGGGGGCAGAGCTTGTGACTCTAAGAACGTCTGCACTACAGCAGTACAAAGTAGGTCCTTACTCTGAGTGGGCATCTTTGGATATTCTACTTCACAACCCAAGACGCGCCATAACAGTCTAACATAATAATAGCTCTCTTGAGAGAAAGGCAACTTGGCTTGGTTGTAAGTTGCCTTCAACACACTGTGCACTTTGTTGTGCCAGGGAAGGAAGCCGAGCCTCACGCATGCCCGTGAAGGCTCTACCACCAAACAGGCATCCACGCAGGTCAAGTTGATTTCATTAAACATCACTTTTACTTGCTTAGAACGACTACATGAAGAACACGCTTTAGACATGGGCATCTGGGAGACATTTTCAAGGAAATGAGCAAAGTGAACTTATTTGGTTAAGAAAAACCATGGGCAAAATTTGATCTTAATGATTGAAACACTGTAATTTCAGTAGAAAATTATAATTCTAAAACACTCACATCCATCATCATGACTTTGATACCTTCTTAGTAAAATGCTTTTGTGCACATGTATGTGTATGTGTGTGTGTGTGTGTGTGTACATGCCCATGAATGTGCCACCTGTGGAGGCAAGTGTGTCTCTTCACTGATACTTCCCCCTTCCTGTTTGAGACAAGGTGTCTCATGGAACCTGAAGCTCACCAGTTGGCCAGACTGTGGCTTGTCAGCCCCTAGAGCCACCTGGCTCTGCCTCCCAGGGCTGGCATTACAGGCATGGACTGCCGTGCCCAGCTGTTTACATGAGTGCTGGAGAGCCAAGCTCAGGGCTTCATATTTCGTAGCAAGCATTTCAGCTACCAAACCATATCCTCAGCCCCTCAGTAAATACTTCTTTGATGAGATGGGTAGTGAGAGTTACCTTTAAAATATTGAAAAATCTGGTGCAGCAACTTTTAAAAGAGCTACAAAATTAGGTGAGTCAATTCATTTTAGATTGACTTTTACGTGATGGATGTTTGTCTGCATGTATGTCTGTGTATTACATGTATAGCCCATGAAGGTCAGAAGAGGGTGTTGGAGGCCCTGGGACTGGAGTTGTAAGTCAGCAATGAGGGTGCTAAGAATTGAACCCAGGTCCGTCCTGTGCAAGAGCAGCCACAGTGTTCTTAACTGCTAAGCTGGTTCTCCAGCCCTACTAATTTTTCAACTGACTATGGCAATAATGTGAAAAAATATGCAAGGATAAATAATCTGGAGTACTAGGTAGAAGAATAGACCTTTCAAAAAGTTTTTTTTTTTTTTTAAATTATGTGTACGAGAGCATGTTTGTTGTGGATCTGTGCTTGTAAGTGCAGGTGCCTGTGGAAGCCAGAAGGCATCAGATGCACTAGAGCTAGAGTTGCAGGCAGCCTGTGCAGCCCACCAAGGGCTCTGGGAGCTGGTGTCCTCTGAAGAGCATTATGTGCTCTTAACTACTGAATCATCCATTACCTTTCCAGCCCACAGCAGACTTCTCAAAGCAAACACTAACAGATGAGCAAGGGCTGAGGCAGGAGAATGCCATGAGTTCCGGGCCAGCCTGGGCTACAGAGATTGTTTCAAAAAAGAAAACCAAACAACCCAAGGGCCACAAATGGCCGCCTTGCTGCAGACTTCATAACCTAAGTTTGATCCCTGGATCCCATGGCAGAAAGAGTACTGGCTCCAAAAGTTGCTTTCTGACCTCCACACGTGTTCCTTTACATATACAGACCTGTACTTTCTCCCTGAACACACACACGCAAATAACAAATAAACAAAGTAAAACCAAAAGGAAACAATTTTAGACATACTGAAAAGTCACAAAGCCTCTACAGAGTGCTTACAGGCTCTGCACCAGGTCCCCACTGCTACACCTTGCATCACCGTGAGTCAGACAAACACACTGCCATGCATATATTATGTTTCAACTCCAGACACTGTGTTTGGACTTCACTGGTTTTTCCAAAAACAAAACAAAAACAAAACATTTTTCCCCTGCTCCACTATCCGAACCAAGCACCCAGAGACCAGCCGCACATCTCCCAGTCTCCTCAGCCCTTCTGCAGCTGCTTAATTAGTCTGTGTGTCACAACTTCGTATCAGCCCAGCCTGACGCACTGCTCAGGTCCCTCTCCAGTCACCAACCACATCCCACCTCCAAAGGAAGGAGATGAAGGAGTCGGCACTGCATGGATTGCTTGCAAAGGGGATATTTCTCAAAATTTTTCTGCAAAGATTCCAGGCAAAGGAGTGTTGACAGTTCGGACTGCCCCACACCCACAGGCAGGGTAGACAACCTGAAAGAAGCTTGTACTGTGCAGGATGTGATGGCGTGCGCCTTTGATACGGGTGCTTGGGAGGCGGAGGCAGATGGATCTCTGTGAGTCTGAGGTCAGCTGGTCTACAGAGCAAGTTCTAGCACAGCTAAGGCTAGATAAAAAGATTCTGTCTCAAAAGAAAGGAAACAGAACCTCTCCTGGGCTGGGGAAGTGGCTCAGTGTGTGCCACACTAACATGAGGACCAGAATGTGGATCAAGCCAAGCTCTTGCCTGTCGGCAATGCCAGTGTTGAGGAAGCAGAGGGAGGCAGAGTCCCGAAGTCATTAGCCAACCTGTCTGGCTGAACTGATGAGCTTCAGATACAGTGAGACTGTTCTCAAAAAATAAAAAGGGATTGAAAAGAGAGACCTCAAGGTCTGCCTCTGGCCATCACATGAACAAACATACGCACTTACACTAACAAGCACATACAATGCATCCATACCCCACACACAACAAAAGGACGTTTTGGCATAATATCCTATTTAACAAACCAAAGCGGACCTGGCCTCCAGGTTCTCCCAGCATCCTTCAGTCCTTACAGGGCATGGCTGGCATACCCCGCTCTCTACCCTGAACTCCAGCCCAGGGGCTGGGCTTTCTCTCTCCCCAAGGCTCTTCACTATGGAATCCAGACCTTCTGATTCTCTGTGTGCCTGCTTTCTCTCTGCATGCACCAGCCCCCGACCCTGCTTTTCTTAGCTGCATGGTGACTTCCCTGGCCTTGTACCTTGGGACCAGTGAACCTGCCTGAGAGCTGCCCCCAGTAAACCTGCTTTTATGCTTGAACTGGCTCATTTTGTCGATGGAAAATGCCTCTCACCTATCTGCGAGCCCAGACTTTCTCCATTTACTCCCACAGCCACAGCACTGCAGAATAAAGGTGGACGAGGGAGCATCCAGCCGCCTCTCATTCCGCTGATAACACAGACCAAACCACATATGCACTGACGCTACTCCTAGGTTTTCATTTTGGAAAACAGCTACATTTAATAAAAATGTTACTTATGTTAACACACAATGGATTCATGATTGGCCTTTAAAATGCTTGGATAGGTAAATATGTTTTCAATTTCATGGTTTTAAATTCATATACAGTAAATATCGAAAGTTCTATTTCATATAGACTGAAGTTTAAGGGTCTTTTATCATGGTTTGTGGTGTGTGTTTGTGTGTGTGTGTGTGTGTGTGTGTGTGTGTGTGTGTGTGTGTGTGT
>NW_026596125.1:6651543-6656123 GCF_907164565.1 Psammomys obesus | reverse complement strand
GTGTGTGTGTGTGTGTGTGTGTGTGTGTGTGTGTGTGTGTGTGTGTGAAGATGAACTCCTTGGAATCTGGAAGTCAGAGCTCTTCTGCCTCCAGGTGGTTTCCAGGAACTGACCTCAGGTCAGCAGGCTTTCCGGCAAGCGCCTTTACCTGCTGAGTCATCTCTCTGGCTGTCAATAATTTTTATGCGTCTAAAGGATCTGTTAAATTCAACAAATTAAAATAGATCATGTGACAATACTTTGTATTGTTGTTTTGGGGGATAGGTGAGGGCCAAGGAAGAACTTGGACTCGCAAGTTCAAGAGTCCTGGATTTGAACTCCAGCAACTGGCTGTCCTCCCTCCCCCCATGCACCCAACATCAGGACCTGATAACTGAGGAGCCACAGTAGCATTTCTGAGCTCTAGTCTCCTTATCTCAAAAACCAGGCTGTGGTAGCTGCTCCTGCTCAGGTTTGGTAGGAAGGCTGACACCCAACAGAGGCGGTGCCCACCATCCACTGGGTGATCAGTAACCGGTAACTCATGGTTATGGTGACACATTTGCCACAGTCTAACTTACTACCAGCTTATCTGGAGGAAAGAGAACCTACGTTAAACGTATATCATGATTAAGAGAGATGTTCCAGTTTCAGAATAGTCTTTTAAAACACAAAAAGACATCTCTCAAACATAATACTGGTTTTCTCAAAGCATCTAAAATATAGCTATAAAGGAAGTGAACATAAACACAACACAGAAACCTCAAAATCAGTTAGTATCTATGTAACTGTAAAAACTGACATGGCACATGAGCGGGAGGGCTTTAACTATAAGGCTGGGTAACTATAGGAGCTGGGTCAGTTCACCTGCACTCAACCAGCCCAACTACACATGTTCTCTGGAAACCAGCTGGCTCAGACCCTGGCCCTAGGGGACAGTTGGTCCTGCCGCACCTACAAATCTATGCCCCTACCCTGCTAGCACCACTGAGGTGGCAGTGTGTGCAGGTCTGGAAATTCGGATTGTTCAACAAGTAGGCTTTCTAACAGCTTTCATCCCCAGCCAGCTCCCATTCAAACAGCGAAATCCTCTGAGACTGGGGGCGAGCCACAGATAGAAAGGTTGCAGAGCCCAAGCAGCTCCGGTCTAGTCAACGGGCCAGGAGGCTTCTCACATCTGCCTTCCCAGGGACCCCACATAAGCAGTTAAAAATTCTTGGTGAATGCTGTCTGTCCAAAGTTAAATTCTTTTGCTATTCCCAGCTTGTGATCATTTAAAAGGAATTTTCCAAAGCAAGGTCTAATATTAGACACAAAATGAAGTTTCCATTGCACTGAGGCGCTACTCTCACCAAAGTAACTACTGCATAATCAGATTGTCTTGGAGCGACTCGTTTGCATGCATATGGACATACTTGAAATACCAGCTCCAAAGCACCCCCACCCCCAATCTGGGGAGGGCCTTACTCCAGGAGAAGCCATTTTTGTGACTTAGGCTTCTTGGACTGAAAATGCAGTTTTCCTCTGAGCCCTTTGCAGCCACTGTCACCCTCACTCTGAAGTTCTGAACTTCCTATCCTCTCAGCTCTGGAATTTCTGATGAGAAGTCCTGTTTCCTGAACCCACTTCTTGGTGTGCAGCACAGAGTGGGAGGGGGTGCCTTTGGAGACCCTCATTTCAGGCACCTGCACCACCAACCACTCACTGTAGGAACCTGAGCCCTCAGGCCTCATCTGGAGATAAGAGAAAACTGCAAACAACATTCTAGAAAAGAAAACTGTAAAAGTGAACTTTCTTTTTCTTTTGATTTGGGGAAGGGTCTCCTTCTGTACTTCAGACTGGCTTCAAACTCACAGCAATCTTCCTGCCTCGACCAGAACAGGACCATTCTCAGCTGTAAGGCTGGAGGAACTAAGGTGGGATGGAAAGCAGAAAAGCAACTTTGAGACAAATAAAGGGTCAATAAACTGGGTATGTGATGCAAACCTATGATCCCACCACTGGGAGGCAGGGGCAAGAGGATAAGGAATTGAGGTCATCCTTAGCTACATATCAAGTTCTTGACCAGCCTGAATCACATGAGGCTATGTCTCAAAAAAATAAAATAAAATAAACAACAAAAAAAAAACAAACGTGAAAACATGAGAAAAAAATAAAAACGGATATTCTAACTTTAAAGAAAAAAATACAGGGCTGGTGAGAAGGCTCAATGTGGAAAGGCACTTGCCAGCAGCCGGACAAACATTCACATATCCCCTCCACAATAAGCAAGTCAACAAAGTTTGTGATTTCAGGTATCAAATACTGCTACGACCTTTAAATATAGATCATAGGTTAAATAAACTAAATGAATAATTAATAAAACAAAACACAGGGCCAGAGCTCAGTTAATAGAATGCTTAGCTTCAGTCTCCAGCACAACACAGAGCAGAATGTGAGGGTACACATCTATAGCCCCAATACTAAGGAGGCAGAGATATATCACAAGTTCAAGATCATCCTCTGTTCCATATATAGCTTCAGGCTAGCCTGCCTGGGCTATATGAAACCCACTCTCAAAAAAAGGGAGGAGGCACAAATTGCTGGCCCGAGAACTTGGAGAGGGCCTTCTGTGGCCCAGGTCTAAGGTGTTTCAACATTACAACTATTTTTTAACTGTTCTGTATTTAAACCTCTAACCTTTCGCTTCCTAGTAAAAGAGGAACACCTAATCAGCCTCTCTCAAAAAACAGAGCTTTATGGCTGCATCTCTGCTCCATTCAGAATTACAAGACATGATTATGAAGTCATTTGCTGGATGGCTCCCTAACCGTATGTACCCAGGGCAAAGGCTTGCACAGCTAGGACTTAAGGAGCAAGTCTTCATTGTGAGCTAGACCAAGGGAAGTAGACTGAGGGTCAGATTTCTGCTCCATTGTCCTGTATCACAGTTTCTTATGTGTGTCTTCTCTGTGCACTGGGTAAACCTAGAGTGATGGGGGGTACCACATCAGCATGCTGCGAGACCCAAATAGATATAATCCGTATCTTGATCATCAGCCGACGTCAATACCCAACAGGACTGGGCTGACAAGAGTGTGTCATCCACTGCCTGAGGAACAGACAGCCACCTTTGCTCTTCTTCGTTGCTGGCAATGACGTGAAATTCAGCAGTAGACAAACTAAAACAGCTGGGGAAGGGATCCAAGTGGGTGGATGAAGTAGACCAAATTGGGAACAAGCACACACAGCTGTACTAATAAAAAAAATGACATCCAGTAGTCAAAAAGACCTAATGATCTGAGCACAAGGCAAGGGGAGCCTGTGGAGTCTTCAGACATGACTCAGGGCAGGAAGTAAATAAACAGGCAATCCTGTAAAGAGAAACAAGCTGGCATTTCAGAATCACCATTACTGCTGCGCTGCATGGCTCCAGGGGCCCACTGTCAGCATGGGACGTCATCATTCCCTTGCTCACCAAGCACAGAGCAAATGAAATGCTTGGCAGGCCTCCTAACAAAGCTACAGTAGGAACTCAATAAACAGATATCAATAAAGTTCCCAAGAGTCGGCTCTATGGGACTAATGATGAAAGAAATGAGTGTTCTCCAAAGCCTGAGCTCTGGTCCCATAGTACTAATAAACAACCTAAGATGTGAACTATAATGGCTGTAGTTAAGATCTCCCAAGGAAGGGCTGGAGAGATGGCTCAGCGGTCAAGAGCACTGGCTGCTCTTCCAGAGGACCTGGGTTCAATACCACATGGCAGCTCACAACTGTCTCTAACTCCGGATCCAGAGGCTCTGAAACCCTCACGCAGATATACTTGCAAGCAAAACATCAATGCACATAAAAAGAAATAAATCTAAAAAAAAAAAAAAATCTCCCAAGGAAACCAGACCTAGTATAAACTATTCAAAGAAGTCAACACACTTTAAATATCATGGTTTTAACCTGACTTAGAAGTGAACAGACTGGTCAGGAGAGATCTGCCTAGATCATCACACATAGGTCATAAAATACTCTGTAAGCATCAAGAACTCAACAGTCACATGAGTTCACTTATTCATTCAACAGATGTGTTCTAAATGTCCAGGCCCACCCCACAGGAAACAGAACAAAGCTTTGTCTCTCAAGGAACATTCTAGCAGGAAGGCAGACACTAAGAGAAATAGACAAAAAGGCACAGGGGACTGTGTGTGTTGTGAGGAGAGAAAAGGTGGTGGGGTCACATTTAATATGGAGGAAGGCCTTCCTGCCAAGCGAAACTGAGGGACACGAAGAAGCCAAACAAGTCGGCGGGCTGGGTAGTGTATGGGTAGAGGGGCAGCAGAAGCCCTGACAAGGGGATGCTTCTGTGCTGGAGGAAGAGCGACAAAGCCAGTGCAGTTGGAACAGAGCCAGCAGAGGGAAGGCGTTAAGAGGCAGGGCTGGGGCACTGCAGTGAAAAAAAATCAGATGGCTACCTTCACTGTCAACTTGACCAATTTAGAATCACCTAGGAGATTCACCTCTAGGCTTGTCTTGACAATTTCCAGGGAGGTTTTCACAGGCTAGGGTTTCCTACTGCATAAAGTGTGTGTGTGTGTGTGTGTGTGTGTGTGTGTGTGTGTGTGTGTGTG
>NW_026596125.1:6596900-6651533 GCF_907164565.1 Psammomys obesus | reverse complement strand
GTGTGTGTGTGTGTGTGTGTGTGTGTGTGTGTGTGTGTGTGTGTGTGTACCTGTGCGTCTCATGCACACGCAGGAGCACACCAACATTCAGCAATTTCTACTTCCCTAATGTAAGCACAAAGTAACAACCATCTCACACTCAGCTGCCAAGCCTTAATGGCCAGAAGGTATCCTCAAACTATGAACCAAAACAAACCCTCCTCCTTTAACTCGTGGCCAGGCACATGGCACACACCTTTAATCTCAGAACTAGGGAGGAAGAGGCAGGAGGATTGCTGTGAGTTCGAAGCCAGCCTGGTCTACAAAGAGAGTTCTGGGAAAGTCAAGGCTACACAGAAAAACCTTGTCTCAAAAAAACAAAAAACAGTGTTCTGTTAGGTATCTGGTCACAGCAGTGAAAAAGTTAACACACCAAGATACAGATGTCAGCCTTTACTCTGGGAAGGGCAGGCCCAGGTTCTGAAGGTTCTGAGCAGAACAGGGGTATGATCTCCATAGCATTTTAGTCATCCTGACTGCTGGACTGACAGTCCTGAGCAGCTGCTGGAAAAGAGCATAGCAGCAGGGTGGACGCGCCGAGGCCAGACAGAAAGATACTTCATATTTTGAGTGAGTGGAGACAGTGGCATGGAGAAAATGGCACAGGGTAAAAACACTGTGGCCAAGCATAAGGACCTGGGACCCACATGGTGGAAGCAAAGGACCACTGTCCACAAGGTGTCCTCTGCTCTCCACATATGGACTATGGCACTCGCATGACCACATACATACACAAATATAATTTTTAAGATGTATATTTGTCTTTTGGGTTTCTACTGTGTGTGTTACTAATATAAACAATAAGAAACATTAAAAAGAAATAATTTCAATCTCAGTTCCCCAATGTCCCCCACACCTCCTGGCCCACTGCTTCAGGGGTTAACTGTTTTCACAGAAATCCACCAGTTCCAGGAATGTTAAGGGGGACATTTTGAAGAGGTGACACTCCTGTCCAGGTCCCACCCAAAGATAGGTCCGGTGGAGACTCAGAATTCAAACAAAAGGGCTAGCAGCTTTACAATGACAGAGCTAACTCAAAGGGGCCAGGTGGATCTGGCTAGAGACTCACCCATGGCTTTGCAAGATACCACTGGCATGTGGCAGGACCCAAACTCCAGCACCAGAAAGGAGGGCAGACCAGAGAGGTCATCTTGGGAGTTCTGCAGTTCTCCCATGTCAGGAAGTAGGTAATATCTAGTGAGCACCAATACCTGTCACAAAACTGTGACAGACACTCAGGAAGCCTATGGGGAGATTTATTTGGCAGATGAGACCACACCACTGACAGAGACTGTGATGCAGGCACAGGCCATTCGATGGACAACCTTTATCGGCCTTCCTGACCTCAAGGCCAGACAACCTGGTCCACTTCCTGAGCAGCTAAAAGCACCACAGTGCCACATTAAAGGGACTAAAAATGAGAAGCTAGAGGGTAGGAGACTGCCCAGAGCTCCAGGGAACTGCGGGCTATACTGGGGACAGGTAGACAGCCACATAAGAGACAACACCATAGGTTTCTTGTTTAGAACCATTGATAAGGGGAAGAGATCCAGGAGACAGTCAAAGAGGGCAAGATATGGGGTCACAAAGGTCCCTGGAGTGTGAATAAGAAGACAGCACAAACCAGTTACAACTCACAACTCTGGATCCTGAGTGGGGGGGTGGGGGAGGGATGTGGTACTGATCGAGGGTGGTGGAAAAGATTTACAGTGGTCATGATAGGGCCATGGAGAAATCGTGGCTGCTGAGCCAGAGGGCTCCATTCAGCCTGGGTGGGAAGGCGGTATCGTAGAGGACGACCACCTGGGTGGTAGAGGGCAGAGCGGTTCTTCATACAGACAGTCGCCTCTTTAGAAAAGTACTAGTGGGCAGGGGGTTAGAATCTTCCATCACCTAGGACACCTTAGGTGGTCAGCATCTTGATGGCATCTGAGCCTTCCTGATTTAAAACTCTACCTATGATGCGTATCAGGCAGCTTCTCCATCTTCCCCTATGTTGAAACTCTGCCATTCTCCCAAATACCTGCTTCTCTCCACCTTACCCTGAGGTCCTTTTCCTCTCTTGTGAGGACCTTACTTCCTACTCTTCTCCCACAGCACCAAGCCCGATGCTCATTTTCAGCACAGAACAGAAGGCAGACAGAGGCTAGCAATCACAGGACCCCCAACTCCTCACTCACTACCATATGCGAGCTTGCCCTACCACGGCCACACCTGGGCTCTCAAGCGCTGTCACTCTTGATAATATAGACATGGGCCCTTTCCTCACCCACTTCCCCCTCAACTCAACAGACGCAGAAACCCTGAGAAAAACCCTCAGTTACAAGTCATACACCACACAAAGAGCAACCTTCTCATGGGTTTTTCTAGCAAATACACAGGAACACTTTTACACGTACCTTTGTAGAGTTACTGTCTGCTATGGTGATTGAACTGATATTACAATAAGAGCTACAGTGGCTTAACTTGCCAAAAAAGAAGTAATGTGAATAAATTTAATTTAGGGAGTTAACTATTTCTGTGCTTCTTAAAGCTAAAGTAAAAATAAAACAGCAAACTTCATGGGTTTTTTTTTTTTAAGTGCTTATTTTACCTTACTGTCCCCACTAGAGCTAAGTACATTTTTTCCAATTGAATTTTCCCACCATAAAGTAACCAGAAAAATGTGACACGGATCTTAAAATAGTGTTCCGTAAACAATGTGTGCGTGTATATATAGAAGCACTTGCTGTATATAGAAATCACTGGGTCTAAATGATGATAGCTGCTGCTATTCTAGGATACAAAAGCTCCCCTTTACCAAAAGCATTACTATTTCCAAAAGTCCCAAAGGCTGATGAGTAAGTGGCTATCCAAACCTCCTCCCAGGGCCGTGCTCCACACCAGGCACCGTGACGCACTCCCAGTGGGGCCTGCGCTGCCAGGGCAGCTTCAGCGAGGAGACAGGCTGTGTGGCACAGATACTCCCTCCTGATGAGACCACACAGCTGTTAGGAATCTGAGTTATCTGTACAGGGGGAGAGTGGTGGAGTCTGCAGTGGTAGGCTTGCTCCTTCCTGCCCTGTAACTGATGGAGCAACTCTTGAGATCAGAATGGTGGCAACTGACTGGGTGATCATGCCCTATGGGGTACATATGGATGGCTCAGGAAAAGCTGGGGCTGGGCCTCACTGGCAGTACAACTTTCCTGAACTGGATCCTTAGCACCCCCTGAGAAAAGCCCCCTCAAAACAGACCAAAATCCAAGAGAAACAAAGTTAAGAAGTCTTTTCTACCAGTGGCCGAGCACATAGTAGACAACCTCAGGCTGAAGCTCCTTGGCAAGACCCAACCCTACCACACTGCTGCCCTCGGGAGCCTCTCAGAGTTCCATTCCCTTCTCGTAAGTGCCTGTTTCCTAACCCTGAAGCAGAGCATGGACCCCTCCTCAATGTTCTTTAACTTAGAATCTCATGGTCTGAAAATTCCTGGGGAAACGGAAAATGACAATTGAGTTGAAGCATCTTTTTTGCAAATGTGTGGTGCTGGAGACTGAACTGGGCCTCACTCATGCCAAGCCAACACTCTACCATGAAACTACACCCTAGGCCTGCAGATACTTTTTAAGACAGTGTTTAAAAGAAATTGTTTGTGGAGTTGTTAAAATGTTTTCAAAATGATCGGTTGAATTTTATTTCTCCATGAAAAACTCTACATAGTAAGATCAGACGTGGAGACAAACCAAGGCACATGGTTACCAAAGGTATGATTCTATCAGTGGAGATTTGGGGGAGGCGTTGCTCCTTCAAGGATGTCAGCATTTTCCTAGGACAGTTCCTGAAATACACCGGATTTCACATACTGCCTGGCGCACATACATGTACACAAAAACTTAGTGTGTCAGTGACTATACAAATTAAAAATGAACTTGAATATTTGGAACACTGAGGGGCCATTTTGAGACAGAATCATAAGGAGACCTACCTACCCTCAAACTTACTATGCTACAGAGAATGACCTTGAATTCCTGATTCTTTCTGTACCGACCTCCCACGTCCTGGGATTACTGGTGTATGTCACCATGTTACTGGTAGTTGAGATCTGGGCCATGTGTTTCTAGGTTTTTATGTCTTATTCAAAGAATTGAAATAAGCACACAGAGATTTGCAAAGGTGCAAGGCAACCTTATTCAAAATTGAAGTGACAGTATAGTTCAGAAAGAAGTATGCTGTCAAAGACAGCAGGCCACATGAATGCAGGCATTCAAGGGCCTGACTATTGTTTGGAGCTTCCTTTTATAATTATACTATAAAATTATATACAATATACATTCGCTATATTCCTCCCATTTTTACTTATATTTTTTCCATGAAGTTTTTTTGAGACAAGGTCTTATAGTATAGGCTGGGCCTGAATTTACTCTATAACCAACGCTGACCTTCAACTCTTAGTCTTCTGTCTCCATCTCTTAAGTGCTAGGATATTTTGCTATCATACCCAGCAAGAGAAGCATGTTTTAAAAAGACAAGCTAGAAAATGAGTGCCCATATTATGAAAGTTTTATGGGTTTGTTTTGTTTTGCTTTTTTTTGTTTGTTTGTTTTTGTTTTTAGGCAAAGCCTCATTTACCCTAGCTGGCCTTGACTTCTCCATGCAGCCAAGGATGACCCTGAACTCCCAATTCTCACCTCAAGTCCAGGGATTACAGACATGTACCACCACACCTGATTTTATTCATGCTGGCAATCAAACCCAGAGCTTCATGTATGCTAGGCAAGCATTCTACCAACTATAGAAGAGTATTCTATCTCCAGACTCTGCATCACGCAATTAAATTTCTAATTCTGAGATTAAAAAACTCACCAACAGTTACAAGAAACAAAACTCCATACATTTTTGTTCACATGCTTTAACCGTTTTCTCTACCTGGAACACCTCGCCACACTGGAGGACAGAACAAGCAGATGCCAGCCGCCCCTGCAGGACACCTCCTCACAGTGCATTCTTCTTGCTCTTGCGCCCTGTTTTGAAACAGACTCACGTAGTGCCCCAGCTTTGCCTCAGGTTCATGGCAATCTTTCCACGCTGACCTCCCCAGCGCTACGACTACAGATGTACGCCACCATGTTCTGGCTCCAGGAGAACTATACTATTTTCTTTGATGAAATAAGCATCTAGCCTCTACTGGCTGTCGCTTTAAAATTTTACCATTTAAGTCTTAAGGAAAGAAAAAGTTGCCAGGCGTAGTGGCGCACACCTTTGATCCCAGCACTCAGGTTGCAGAGGCAGGTGGATCTCTTTGAATTTGAGGCCAGCAGCCTGGTTTACATAAATGAGTTCCAGGATAGTCAGAGCTACATAGTGAGACCCTATATCAAGGAGAAAAAAAGAAAGAAAGAAAAAGAGAGAGAGAGAAAGAGAGAGAGAGAAAGAAAGAGAGGAGAGAGAAAGAAAGAGAGAAAGAAAGAAAGAAAGAAAGAAAGAAAGAAAGAAAGAAAAAAAGAAAGAAAGGAAAGAGAAATAAAAAGTTATCAATAGAACATCTTCCAAACAAAAGAATTTGTGTCATATAAATCTTCTTTTTGAGCTACAGTCTCATTATGTGGCCCAAGCTGGTCTCCTCCTGAGCAGATGGAATTACATATGTATCTGGCTACATGAAACTTGTGAACACTGAGGGTTCAGTCTAATCCTGCTTCCCTAGCTGAAGCACACGGGAGTGTTATAAGCCATGTTCAGGCAATGCTTTTAGAGAGCAGTAGAGTCCTGAGCCGTGGCCCCCAGTGTCTGCAGAGGTACTTCTGTGGCATTATTAATTTTCCTGACTGCTTCTCCATGGCTTCTCTCAGCATGCCAAATTTAAGAGCGCCCAGCAAATCAAACCTAGGTGCTACTGTGAAGAGATTTTGTGGATGCAAGTTAAAGACTGTACTGATTTTAAGGGAATTACTCTGGGTGAGCCTGGTTCAAATAGCTGGAAGAAAGCCTTCTGAGGGGAGAAGACATTTCACCTGATGCAGACTGCTTCAGATGGTGCCTGTGGGCTCCAGCCTACAGAGGACCTTCTTTTCTTGCCTGCTAGTCCTGTTCATTTTGGATTTTTAGACAGCCCCATGAAACATAAACCAGTTCCCAAGTGCATGCACACTTGCTGGCTCTGTTTCTCTGGCTGAACCGTGACTGACAGATTCTGGACCTCTACCACAAAGAGATGTAGCAAGTAGATGCCAAAGGTAAAACTAACCCGGGATGGTGGTGGCGGTGCATGCCTACAGCTTCAATACTAACTATCAGGAGGCAGAGGCAAGAGGAGCTCTGAGTTCAAGGCCAGCCTGGTCTACAAAGCCTGTTACACAGAGGAAACCCTGGCTCAAAAAAAAAAAAAAAAAATTACAACTAAACTTAGTGTAAGAACTCAGGTCTCAAAACCAAGACAATGGGCAACAGACAAGTGAATGAGTGAGGCCACAATGAGACAGATCCACTCAGCGAACTGCCCAGTGGAAGCAGCTAACAGAGCCAATTAAGGACCCTTTCACGACAAAAGGTTAACCTAGACCTCAAGAAGCCAAGTCGCTCCCTACTATCCCATTATTTTCAGCCTTGAAACTGAGCTCCAGCCATAAGCCATGGAGGGGCTCACATTCCCACACCACCAGCAGCTCGCTGTCTGTCTTGCTTGTTCTTCAGTCTTGTGGCCAGAGCCTTTAGTTGGGAACCCAAAGTGAGGTAATTAATAGAAAATTCCAGTCAGTATGCGACTTGCTTACTGGCCTATCCAAATGATTTGTGAGAAGGTCTCATGAACCACTAGGATAGAGGCTGAAGAGTTTTTCCATTATTCCCTCTTTCTCTGAGTAGTTAAGGGCTTGGATTTTCCCATCTTTTGGGGAAATATGTTCTTATAAATAGTGAGGCATGTCGGGCATCTCCACTTCATCTTTTTTGGTGGGCTGTAACACACACTGGAATGTTTTCCTAGTAAATGATCAGCAATGGAAAATATGGCTAAGACAAAAGATGGCTCTTGGGCTGAGATGATGGGAACCTTTTCTTCTTTCCCAAGAGACAGGTGGCTCCTCTATAGAACTCAGGGCTCATTTTAAAGCCAGCAAGACTATTTTTGTCTTTCCTTTAGACTCAGCTTTGGTTAAGATGATGGATGTGGCCGGATACACTAGTTAGGTAAGTGTCCCACAGACTAGTAATGGTCCAATACAGCTGATAACAGATTTTTAGGAAGAACATACTTCCTCTGGCTTCAGTCTTATGACTCTTACTACTTCCTTGAGCTTTAATTTTCAGGCTGACAATCATTTAGAACTTTGTGAGCTGCGCATTTTATATCAGCTAACCTCACCTTTTGCATGGTTTCTACCATAAAAGTTAAGACATGCAATTATACCTTCAAGCACAAAATGGGTTCTGCTGTGATATTTCACAGTGGATCATAATGATCTAAGCACAGACACCATGCTCACAAGTACTGTACCGCAGGGTTGGGTTTGTGGCTCAATGGCGATGTGCTTGCCCAGTTTACATGAGGCTCAATCCCCAGGACCATAAACAAAAACTGAAAGAATGCTGACTACCAAGTCATAGTGTACATGTGCTAACAGTGGAAAATTTAGGACAGGAAGTCATTAATTCTTTGTAAATTGGCTTAAAAGGGACGGCCACATCAGCTTAGTGGTATGGCACTTGCTTGCAAGTTCAAGGCACTGGGTTCAATGCCCCTCTCTCCCTTTCTCTCTCTCTCTCTCTCTCACACACACACACACACACACACACACACACACACACACACAATCTGCTCAAAAGAGAAATCAAGTATGATCTTTATTATAAAAAACAAACAAACAAAAAAAAAACCCAAAAAACAAAAAAAACTTTACTAGTGTTGGGTGGGTGAGACTGCTTGTCACCTCAGCATGGTGACCTGACTTTGGATCCCCAGCACATAAAAAGCCAGGAGTGGTTGTGTTTGCCTGGAACCCCAGCATTTTCCATCCTGGTGTCTTCCCTTTTTAAGAAGTCCTTCCAGGTGAATGCAATTTGCAACAGGAACAGGTTGAAACTGCTACTGTGTCATTACATACTTCATGTACTATTATTTACAATTGCATAATACAAAGGAAAAGAGCTATCAACGGTTTGTTTTGTTTTTTGTCTCTGAATCCTGGATTTGGAAGAAACAGTCATCAAGTTCAAAACCTTATCTAATGTGGTCATCATCTCCGCTGCAAATCTTGTACACATGATAAACTTGAAAACCATGGAGGGCGAAACACTTCAAGGTTTTCCTCATTGTCGTGATTAAAATAAATTCTGGCATCTTACTCTTTTGCTTCCTGTCCCCAGAAACCTCAAACACTTCATTGTTATAAAAGAGAAAAAATGTAATCTGATGACTTTTAAAACCTACCATAAGCCCCTTTACCATCCTTTCCCACCCTTCTACTGACTGCTTCCTCTCCCATATATCTTGAAATGCACCCAAAATTATGGTTAGGATCTGAAGTACCCACCAAGATGCTGCGTGTTGAAGGCCCCTGGTGAAGCAATGTGCAGAGGCGGGCTTTGGGGAAGTGACCGGATCATGGGGATGCTGATCTCCCTGAGGACCAATCCAACAGTGAGGTCATAATCTGAGGAGTTATTGAGAATCGATGGAAGCAGGGCATGGGCCCGGCTTAAAGAGTGCATGCCACGCACACCACATGAAAGAAACAAACAAAGAAAAAGAGAGATTCTCAACTGTAGCCCTGGCTAGCCTGAAACTCCCTATGTAGACTAGACCAACCTGGCCCCAAACATACAGAGAATTTCCTGCCCTCCGTCTCCAAGTAATGGAACTAAAAAATCCACATACCAGGCTTTCAGATTCTTATTTAATCCTCTGTGCATGTGTGTCTCACATGTAAGTGACATATATTCAAGTGCCTTCCAAGCCAAGAAGGCTGGGTCGGATCCCTTGGAGCTGGAGTTACAGGTGGTCTTGAGCCACCCAATATGAGTGTTAGAAGTCAAACACTCTATGGAGGAACAGAAAAGCACTCTTTACCACTGGCACATCCCCCAGACCCAAGAGTATGTACTCGAAAGCAACATTCTGTCCTTCTCCTTCTTGCTCTCTTTGTGCTTCCTGAAGGTAAGCCCCAGCTGTCCTGTGTCACTAGAAGCCGAGGCAATGGCGCCAAGTATCTTCAGGCTGAGTCCCCCTGAAACCTCGAGCCACAGCAAGTCTTTCCCCCTCCAAATGGATTTCATCAGCTCTACTATAGTTCTGCCGGAGTTGGCTCTATCCATCCTGGGCAGCAGACTCAGGCTGTTAAGAGTTGAACACTCATGCCCCTGACTTGCTGTGTAGCCTTGAACCCCTGATCAACATGCCTCCACTTCCCAAGTTCTGGGATCACAAGCATGTGCCACCATTTCTGGCTAGTCATATAAGGCCTCCTAAAGAGCCCTCTTCAAAATGCTCAGCCTCTGCCTCTCTCCTTTGCCAAGGTGTCCACCGGCAGGCTGCGCTTAGGTGTGGACTTGCTCTGCGTGCATCAAACCCCACAAGTAGACATCACCTTAGTTGTGACAGACAGCTCAACGTGCCTCCCACTTCCCGCCTTGGGACGCCTCTTGAAACTGTAGTTATGCATTTGAGCCCAGAAATAGGGCAGAACTAATGTCCGTGGGAGGAACACTTCCCCTTCCATACTCAAGCACCGAGTTCTGAGAGCACCTCACCAGCCTCCCGGCAAGGCTGCACACTTCTTGCCTGGAGCCAAGACAAGGGTGTCTGCATTCTGCCTCTGCCTGTCACTTCACTTCCTGCTCTCTGGGATTGTGTTTCACAGGAAGAGTTCTGGCTACGCCTTTCTGTCAGACTGATGTTCAAGCTGACTTCAAGCTGAGTTGAAGTTTCTTCTATTGCTCAGTTTTTGGCTTAGCACACATGTTACATGTTCTACTTAAATGATTCCAATACCGGAAGCCTTGGACACGCTCCACATTCCAATAAAAGACAGGTCCTGCTCCTTTATGTCATGTACTACATAGGATGACTCATTGGCAGGCCACCTCTGGATGTCATTCCTACTCTGGCATGCCCAGCAATTTCCAAGCACTGGAGTAGCTGCAGACTTATAGACAGACATCACTTGGCTCAGACCAAGTGCACCCCAGCTTAATTTGCCTTATTGCTGGGTCCTCAGAATGCCTGGGATTCCTGCGGCAACAGAAAGGAGAAAAGGGGAAACTTGGGGTGGAAAGAATAACTGTGGCTTACTGTTAAAGTATCTAGGCTTGGGCTGGAGAGATGTCTCAATGGTTAAGAGCACTGTCTGCTCTTCCAAAGGACCCAGGTTCAATTCCCAGCACCCACACGGAAGCTCACAACTGTACCCTAATTCCAAGGGATCTGATACCTTCACACTAATGCACATAAAATAAAGTTAAATAAATTAAAAAAAAAAGTATCTAGGCTTTCAGGTTTTGTGAAGACATACAGTCACACAAACATACCCGCCAGAGAGCTCCCCAGGACCTAGAATGGCTCAAGCCACCAAGTGTCATGTGAGCTCCATTTACTTCCTATTATGTACTAATTTACTGATTATGTACTAACCAATAGCTGTAACAAAAGACTGACACAGTACAGACGGGAAACTCCAAGACCTACGCATCATTCTCCGCAGCCAACCTCACAAACTTTAGACATAAAAATATCCCACCTACAAAGCTGATGTAGCGACACATGCTTATAGTCCTAGCACTGGAGATGAAGGCAGGAGGCTCAGGGATTCAAGGTTATTCTCAACTATATATTAAGCTCAAGGCCAGCCTGGGATACATGAACCCCACCTCCAATCCATCTAGCCAGGCCTGGTGGTTTATGCATATAATCTTAATACTTCCGGTGCCAATCTGGGCTACTAAAACCCTACAAAAAAAATAGATTAAAAAAATATGTTCATGCAGTCATCTTTAATTGCCTCACGGGGATCCCAAATTCAACATGTTCAAAGCTAAATCTATCATCTTCTTTACCATTCCTCCTATAATCCATCACTCTGAGTCACATGTGAGTTGGCTCAATTTAATCCAGCCTTCCCTGGTGTCCTTCTGGTTTTATCCTGCTGTGACCTACTGCACTGCACTCTATTACTGTTCTGAATTGAAGGTAACTGCTTCCTGTGTGTGCCTGCCTTCACCATCCCCTCTTAGAAGCAGCCCGCTCTGGCTCTAAGCCTCCACACCCGCCTCTCCCAAGCCGCCCACCACCCTGAAATCTTTCAGACTTCATCCCCTCAAAGCATCTCTCTGCTGCCAAGGGAGTCTTTCTGAAATCAAGAAGGAATGTGAGTCCTCTGCCTTCCACCAGGGTTGTCCATTCCATGTAGGATGCCAACGCATTATGGGACCTCACCACCTGTCATGACAAGAGGCTTCTCTAGCCACGGTGTCTTAGAATCTTCTCATTCCACCAAGGCACACTTCTTGCAACTCCCAAAACTAGATATGTTATTCTCTTTGTGGCAAACATGGGCCTCCCCTGGGTTCCTTCACACATTAGTTTTCCTCAAGGACACACCGTTTATCTCATCCTCCTGGGTGGCTCTCTAACCTCACTCACACACTGGTGGGGTGCAGCAGCCTTGTTTAGCACGGCATCTTGCCACACGCAGTCACCTCTCTCCCCTGGGGCAATCTCTCTCACGCCTCTGAGGTTCTTACAGACCAGGTTAACTTTCATGGCTCAAGCCTTGGAGAGTAGAGGAGTGCCTGGCATACTGTCTCCGTACATGTTGAATAACTAGCTCAGATCAGTATCAAGAAATGGAAAGGTGTCATCAAGCTTCAAGAGAAAGGTGTTGTGCACTTTATAAGACCTTGTCGTAAGAAGAGAATTTTTCTTCCTGTAACAGAATGCTATAAATGAGGCCAGTGAGTGACTGTCAATTGACTGTAATTTTAGCAACTGTTTCCCAGAAGACTGACCAATTGTTACTTAATCTAAGGTCTTGTACATAAACAGGCATTCATTTCCTAATTTAATTGTGCTGGTTTTATCATTTTAACTCCAACTGGCACCAAATTCTAGACAAGTTACAATAGCATTTGTCCCAGACAGAGGCAGTTTAGAAAACACGTAGAAATCAAGCCTTAGGCTCCTTCCTGTTGAGGTTGAGAATATCTTCAAAGAATTTTCATTGTCTTCTTAAATATACAACATGAATTTGGCTTGGACTTCAAGACTCTAATATTCAAATAGGATGCTCTGTCAAAAAAAAAAAAAAAAAGCTGTGCATTTACTTTACCAAATAAATGAGCAAATGAATGAGTGATTGGCCAAAAGAACTCAGCATTCATTTGTTTTCATAAAGATCCTTGAAAAAAGATCTGCCTCCCTCAAAACCACCACATGCCGCAAAGCCTTAGACGAGCAGGCCTCAGGATATCACCCTGGTTCCTGGCCTACCAACCAGAAGATAGGATGTCCTTTGTCACACCAAAAAAGTCACAGTTTTTAAGAGTTCAAATATGTGTGACAGGCCCCCAGAGAACATCATCCATGATGACAAGCTGAAACTAAAATTAGACAGGGCTGGGTATAATCCAAACTGAGCAACTGAGGGCAAGTCATTTACCCTCCCCACAACCTTTCACTTCAGTCATCTGCAGAACTGAGACAAACTCCACATTTACCCTGGAAACAGTGAGGATTTGACATAGTGCCTGGCACACAGGAAGGTCTCCACAAATGATAGTGATTAGATTTACTGATGAACTTTTTCCAGGCCCTGAAAGCTAAAAGTCACGTCAAATGTACACGATACCTTCCCAGTATCTATAGAAACAAGACATTGGGTTGGGCTCTTCAGCCACAGCTAGCTTCTTCAGAAGTCTAAATGACAAGCTTTGGTCCAAGGCCATCATTTAGACCACCCGAGCACACACTCAGTCTGAGGAAAGTGTTTGTAAGGCTGTCTCAACTCACAACTCCATGAACTGCTCGCTGTTTCTCAGAACTACAACTCTGCAGCTAGGTGGGCCCCACGGGTTCTGGAGGACATCCTCCCTCCCTCTCACCTCCAGAAGCAGCTGCTCCCGCTTACTGGATGAGGCAATGGGGAGGGCGGCCATGAAGAGAGCGAGTATGGCCTTTGTCATATTTCCTCTGTGAAGAAACAGAAGACTTCCGCTCCCATTGGTTAAGCTCCAGAGCAGAGGGAAGGAAGCTTTGCATCCCTAGGACTCACACCTGTGTGTGGAGCACCGTCAACACAACTGCTGCACATCTGCTGTCGTGTCTTTGTCACAAAACTGGATGATGGTTGCACAGCTGACTTGAAACACACAGGGCAGTCAAGAAAGTTGGCAGAAAGTGGAGAAAAACTCAAAGACCAATGAAGTCAAAGAAGAAAACCCCAGGAGAGGATCAGTTACAAGCACTGTTCCCATGTAATGCTACAGGTGCAGAAGAGGAAGATCTACTTAGAGGCCCATCCTCCACAAAGACTTGGTAAAAGCTGCTAACAAATACAAACATGAAGCATATTGAATGAGGAACAAAAGAACTCTCAAAATGGAAATAGACTACATTGCTTATACCATTTGAGAAGAAAATAAAGCCACAGGTAGCATACACTTGTAGTCCTAGCACGTGGGATATGGAGGCAGAAAGACCAGTTCAAGGCCATCCTAGAATATCTGAAACCTTTATCCACCAACACAACCACCAAAAAAATCAGGGCTGGAGAGATAGCTTCATGGTTAAGAGCACACTGCTCTTCTGGAGGCCCTGTGTTCAAGTCCCGGCACCGCATGCAGGTAGCACCTGCCATGGCTGCAGTCCCATGGGATTTGGTGCCAGCTTCCGCTGTGGAGACACAATGCCCATATACATAAATAAATACATGAATATTTTAAAAATAATTTTAAAACAACAAAAATCACACACACTAACTGCAACCAGCTTTAGGAAACAGGTAAGAGCTTATTTCACTATTTGCATTTGTAATATTTTCATAATAAAAGGCTTTTAAGTTTGTCAAAGAAGTAGAAATCTGCTTTATTCCACTGTACTATTTGAGTTATGCATGTACGATTTTTCATATTTCCATACTTTGGCTAACTTGGCTGTTTACTGACTAAGAGTCAGAGGGAGAGACCCAACAATGCTGTGCTGGGGAGTGCTTAACCATCAGGCACTCAGGGAAAAAACTCTGGTTTGTAGCATGTGACAACTACCATGGTGTAAATGTTCCTACCATGGCCAAGTCCTAGCTATGCTGTCACCTAACAGACTGGAAGGATGGGCCAGCAGGAGCCAGTTCATGAGAGGGCCACTTCCAGTAGTACAGAAAGATGACCTATAGGACTTCCAATTTGGTCTCTGCCAAGTCTTCGTTTAATGGGGGCAACATTTTTCAGGTTGAAATTACTACTAACACACATGTACACCAAACAGTTACTCTTAAAAGAAACGGTACTTTCTCACTTATTTGCTAGTATTTTGTTAAGTGGATCCCATTTTTAACCCATGAATTACAGCCGCATTCTTCTGGGGTGAGAGAAATCCCATTAGAAAAGGGATGTCACCAGCAATGATGATTAACAATGATGAGTCAACTCCCTGCAGGACTGTGAGCTCCAGCAGCAGGAGCCCAGCGAAGCAGCAGAGATCAAGGGTGATGCTAGAGGAGACTCTTCCCTGTAGGTCTCATCCATCCACGTCCAATGGGGCCCAGACTTGGCAAGACCACTCCTGTCCCTCCCGGTTCACACTCAGAGTCTCGACCACTGTCTGCTTTGGAGCCAGAAAGACTATGCCCATCTGTTCGCCATTAAGAAGCTCAGCATTTTGAGTCCCATCCCTGGCTTTCCCACTAGCCTATGGCTTCCACACATACATGCCTGATAAAGACAGAAGCCCAAGGGTCTCTGGAGCTCACTCTCATCCAGCATTCCATGAATACCAGCAGGGCTGGCCTCCCTGAATCCTCAGCTGTGCCCCTTCATGACAGCTCTGTTGCCCCTCCATGCACAGGACCTGAGGAGGAGAACAGCAGCTCATAGGGGAACACCTTTTCCCAAGATGACCCTCTCCTCCATACTGCCTGCTGTCTCCTGTCTGCAAATCCTTGCATTAATAGTTTGTAGTTTTTTAGTCATTTTAGGAAAGAATAAATCTGGGCCATGAACCACAACTCTACCTAAGAAAGAGTGGGTGTTTTCTATTTTTATCTTACTGTTTCTAGAACAAATGTTCCTTGGGGACAGGGGTTCTCATCGGCTGTGCTGGCTCTATTTCTCTTTATCTAGAACAGTCGCCAATACTTGGAGCCACCCGATAGATGTGTGTTGGATAGATTAATAAAGCCTAATGCTCAGAGGAAGAATTCAAGCGACAGTCCTCACAGGGAAAGTGATGTGCATGTCCAGAACTGATCCCTCCTATGCAGAAGAGACTGTTTTAAAGGAGAAGATGCATTCTTTGTCTTATTTATTTATTTATTTATTTATTTATTTATTTATTTAGCTAGTTACTTCCTTAATGAGACAGAGCCCCATGCAGCCCAGGTTAGTCCACAACTTGCTATATAAGCAAGAACGAACTCCTGATCTTCTTGCCCCTACTCCTCAACTGGTAGATGATAGGTGTGCATTCCTGCCAGCTTACAAAAATGCTCTTTCACCTAAGTCTTGAAATGTTTCCATATTAGCCAAACTGGAACCTTGGCGTGGGTTTTTTTGTTTTGTTTTTGGTTTTGTTTTTGTTTTGAGATGTGGGTCTTACCGTGTTGTCCAGACTGGCTTCAACTTCCTAGGTCCAAAGTGATCTTCCTGCTTTAGCCTTCCTAGTAACTGAGATTTGTACACATTGCCATTCCAGCTCCCTTTTTAGTGGTTGCATAGTAGTCCAAAAGAGTAGTCCATTGGGATAATGGGGCAGCTACCCCCACTACCTCTACGCTGTTTTTCTCCTGAGTGGTTCCAGGACTTACACAGGAGGTTGAGCTACTGCCATCTTTGCAAACATTTACTTCTCCATAACCCTGTGCAACAAAAGCACTCGTGGAGACCTCCAAGGGACCTCTCATTTTGCAAGAGCCAGTGACCCATTCCTGCCTTCATCTTACTTGACCCTATTCTACTAATGCCAACTTAGATTCCACCATACTTTCATGGTCTTCTTCTCTTTCCTGAGCACTCTGTCTTGGCCCCCTTAGCTGGGCCTTCTCATGCCCCTGACTTCTAGAAAGTAGAGCTCTCGTTATCCCTTCCCATCTTGATTCACTTCTCTACTACACTTGCTCTCTCGGGTGTCCTGTATCTGTTCATGACCATCCCTGCTGTCTCTGCCCAGAATGCTCTTCCGAGTTTATATTTAAATAGCCATCTGCCAGCTAACAATATCTCTGCCATGCCTAGAAAACCTTATTTTTTTGTGAAATCTGTCTCTCATCCTAAAGATGGGGCAGATGCACCCACATTCACCCACCTATATTCCATCTTGAACTTTTCTTTATTTAATTAAAAAAAAGTTGTTTTCTTACCATCCCCAACATTGATTTCTTGATCCAAGTCAACACTCTCCCCTGAGTCACAACAGCTGAACTTACAAACTGACCCCTGCCTTACTTTTGCTCTCCCCAGTGAATTTTCTAGAGGATATAAAGTGACCCTTTCTAAAGCTGACTGGGTTTGTCACTTTGTTTCTCAAAAACCCTCAGCGGTTATAAGGACCTCCTCCTAATACCTGAACTACAAGCAATACTCGGGACGGGGTGGAAATGGTTTGGTGTGAAAGATTGTTTATCTAGCACACTGGAGTCATTGGATAGATACCGAGTATTACAAAACCAACCACACACGTGTGCACACACCACCACCAGCACCGGGAAGGTCTCACTGGTCCCTGCTCACACTTACATCATCTCCTACAGCCCTTGGTCTCACTTGCTTATCTACAGGTACTCCTTGTTGTTCCTTAAATATGCCAAGATTTCTCTTGCTCTTCCTGCCTGCACTTTTGTGGCTCACTCTTCTCTACTTCCCCACTTTATGCAGGTTTCTGCTCAAGCATCATCTCTGGCCTTCACCGACCATTCAATCTGGAAGAGCTCTCCTGATGTCCTGCCATTTATGCCTTCTTGCTGGGCCACATATACTGCACTACGGTACAGGACATTTTCTTTTAAGACAAGGTCTCACTGTGTAACCCTAACTGACCTGGAACTTACTATGTAGACCAGGCTGGCCTTGAACTCAGAGATCTGTCTCCTGAGTGCTGGGAATAAAGATGTGCACACACTACCACACCCAGTGTGACACTGTATCTTACATTTAGTCTTTTCTATGCTTAAATACAGAATCCACACAGAAAGAGACATGACTTTATTCACTGAGCACTGATTAGCATGTAGCAGGAACTCCATTCTTATGTGAGTGAACACACAATATATTCACAAAGTCGAGGAAGTACAAGATTAAAAACCAATATGGCAGGAACTTGGACAATCACTGTGCTGTGAGGACTTAGCCCAGCGAGACAAAACCTGGCCTTGTAGCCCAGTGCTAAGTATTGACATTGCTCACCCCTTGATTGGCTAACCAAAGCTGGGGCCCTAAATGAACAAAAAGCAGTGATAGTTTTCTAAGTACCCAAAGTAATGGGGTTCATTATGCTATTTTCATATATCTGAGAAAATATGAGGGCTAGGTTTTGAGAGACCTTGCCTCAAAGGAATAGACAAGAGAGTGACAGAGAAAGGACACCAGATATATTCATCCATCCTTTGAGCATGTACAAGCATACACACATGGATACACTCAGACAGGCAGGCAGGCGAGGACGGACACACACACACACACACACACACACCTTTAAATTTTGCTCACACTTTTGAAGATTTCTTGCTTTGGCTGCCTGCCTCGTCAGCTCAGGTCTGCGCTGAGGCAGAGCACCACAGTGCAAGTGTGTAGTGGAGCACAGCTGCCCACTTCACGGCAGCTGGGAAGCAGACAGACAGAAGGGACCAAGGACAAAAAAGTGCTACTGGTGAGGGACCAAGAATTTTAGAGGAAAGCATATATTTAAACCATAATATCACCTATAGAATGAAATAATAGTATCTGCACCCCCAAATCCTGATGAGGAATGAGTTAGTACATAGAAATCAACAAGACAGTTACAGAGCAAATTATAAATGCCCTATGAATGGTACCCACGATTATCATTAGCACTGTTATTCATCAAGCACCTTCAGGGCCAGAGGAGTGTCTTGTCTGCTCTTGACATTTAGTGTATGGTCTTCTATCAAGAAGGTATTGCCTGAATTTGACAGCTTACCCTCAACTTCAACAGGTTTCAAGTTATAATATATAAAGAGAACAAACAAGATAATCAGCAGAGGTGGAAATAAATGGGTTAAAAAAAAAGAGAGAGAGAAGAAAAAAGAAAAAAGAGCCCACAATTTTATGGCTTCAAAATCTGCCTCTTGGAATGGCTTTATAAGGAGACTCTCAATGTACAAGTTGCATTAGGAGAATTTGTTGGCTTTCTGTGGTAACAGTGGATCTGATCTTGACCCTTGATTTGGAATTACACCGATTTAATATGAAATTTTAGATGTCCCCCAATAAATCTCATGTAGCAGTTTACACCAGAATTAATTACCTTAACTTTTTCCAACCACTAAAACAAGTGCGAGACAGTCTTAACTCGTCCACTGTAGGCACCTTTTCTATTTTCCATTGCTTCTGCAGTTTCCCAGCAGTGTGTCCCACCGAGGTAATTACCAGCCCTTCAGATGGAAACTTTCCCTGGTAGGTTGTTCCATTCACAGCCATTTAGAAAGCACTGCTTGCGTCAGGCTCTGCTTTCTGGTTGGATAAAGGGGCTGTTACTTCAAACCCCATTCTTCTTGGCACCCCATTGTCACACCTCACCGAGTGCACAGAGTACATGCCTTCTAATTACCTTTCTGCAAAGTGCTTTCTGTAGCCCACCAGGTCAGCGGGCTTGCCTTTCCTCTGAGTTTAAATGCAGTCCCTACAGGCTCCTTTCCTTCAGACCTCCAATGACTGCACTAACAGTAATAAGCTGCACAATTATCGGGGATGTTCTGTACTCATATAATTATTCATAGAACCTCATGATGAAAAGACTATCATCAATCCCATTTTATTAGTCACAATATTCAGATTTTAAAAGGCAACTAACATTCCTAGCTTTCTCTTCTCTTCCTTCCTTCAAAGGACTCTAACAAATTAGTCAAAATAGTTTCTTCATATAAAACAAAGTGCTGTAATTACTATCCTTATCTTATAAAGTCAGGGGAAGAAGGTATGGCTAAGTTGTAGGCTTATCATGCTTCATGTCCTAAGTTCTAACCTCAACACCTCTCTCTCTCTCTCTTCCTCAGTATACAGCTAAGAAGTAAACAGAATTAGAATTCCTAATCTATACTATCACTTGACTATTCTAGTTAAACATTTAAGGAGGCTTTTCATCAAACTCCCCCTTCTACCCTCTGCTAAAGAAAAATCTGCTTGAGAGGCTGTATTGTACTTCTTGGTTCATGTGTGAAAATAGCTAAGGAAAATAAGAGAAGACAGAAAAGCCAAGGCAAACTACCTCTCCAAAAGGCCTTTCATCTTTCTTCTCAGCAGAATGTACCAAACTGGCCAGAGTCATAATGAATTATGAGTTAAGTACTGAATCTTTTCTAGAAGATTCTCCGGTGATTTCAGATCTTCAAAAATTTATTGAACTTGCCAGTAAGTAATTTCAGCCTTCCCCCACTCCTTTTCCATCAAGGTTATTTTTAAAGCACACATGTCAAGTTATGTTGGTTTGTTTGTTTGTTTGTTTGTTTGTTTGTTTGTTTGTTTTGGAGCCAGTTCCCACGGGTCACTTTGCTACATGCCCCACACCGTGTTCTACCACCACCAACCCAAACCATGCCCTGCCCCACAAACACCATGCTCTGCCCTGCTCACAGTGTTTTGAGATGAAGTCTGTGTTGATGAAGCTGGCCCTGACTCCCCGGCTCAAGCAGCCCTCCTCCCTCAGTCTCCTGAGAGGCTGGGCCTATTGCATGTCCCTCCATGCCAGGCACGCAGCTTAGGTTAAGTCAGTGGGATTTCACCATCTTTACAGATTTTCATTCTGTAATTCTTACTAGTAAGTATTTTCAAAGTCAAATCTAGTGTACAAAACTCGGTTTCACACACTTTAAAGGTACTCACTTATACCAGATTTTAACTTTTCCCTTATTTCTCTTGTCTGTGTATGAGCATCTATCTGCATGTATGTCTGCGCACCACATGTATGTGTGCAGTGCCCTTGGAGGTCAAAAGAGGACATCGATCCCCTGGGACAAGAGTCAAGCAACGCACAAGCCAACCAACACGTACGTGCTGGGAATTGAACTCAGGTCCTCTGGAAGAGCAACCAGTGCTTTTCACCACTGAGCCACCTCCCCAGCCTCCCATGTTACTCTGTAATGATGGCATCTCTATCTGCCTCTTAATTTTTTTTGTAAAAGCCTTGATTTAAGACACACTTCAAAGAAATTCATATTTCCTGAAATTAAAATCTCAAGTTCACTAAAGCATATCAACTAAAAATTATAGGCAAAGAGAATGGACATCAGAAGAAGGAGAAAAGAGGGAACAAGTCAGGAGCCTGACACAGAGGACCTCTGAAAGGCTCTGCCCTGCAGACTATCAATGCAGATACTGAGACTTACGGGCAACCTTTGGGCAGAGTGCAGGGAATCTTATGAAAGAAGTGGGAAACAGTAAGATCTGGAGAGGACAGGAACTCCACAAGGAGAGCAACAGAACCAAAAAAAATATGAGCACCGGGGTCTTTCCTGAGACTGATACTCCAACCAAGGACCGTGCATGGAGATAACCTAAGACCCCTGCACAGATGTAGCCCATGGCAGTTCAGTCTCCAAGTGTGTTCCATTGTAATAGGAACAGGGACTGTCTCTGACATGAACTGATTGGCCTGCTCTTTGATTACCTCCCCCTGAGGGGGAAGCAGCATTACCAGGCCACAGACGAAGACAATGCAGCCACTCCTGATGAGACCTAATTGACTAGGGTCAGAAGGAAGGAAAAGAAGACCTCCCCTATCAGTAGACTTGGGGAGGGGCATGCATGCAGAGGGTGGAGGAAGGGAGGAACTGGGATGGGAGGAGGGGGATACAAAGTGAATAAAGTGTAATTAATAAAGAATTAAAAAATATTAAAAAAATATTCCTGGAACTTGAACAGTACATTTTAATCTTACATTCTTACATTAAAAGTATATAACCATCTAATTCTCAGCTTGACATGATATGAAAGTAATATGTGATACAAAGCCCCACTCATGCTCTACTGTAGGAACTCATACTCCCGGATTCAGAAAATTGCTGGGATGAATTTATTTTACCAAATAAATCATGTGAACATGCCTGATGTCCTTCACAGAGTGAGTACAAACCCAGGCCTATCTTCCTGTGACTTCAACATCTGATATAATTCTGCCATCTTCACATGTAAGCAGTGCATAAAATGTGAAATTCTGTTTTACTGGCATGCCTCCAGTTGTTAGGGAGATTTAACAGTCTCACCTTAATTGGCTACTGGTATTTCCTCTTTTGTTTATATCTTGTAACTTTACTGGTGTGCTTTTTAAAGATATTTAATTTACAAGCTTTTTGTAAAGCAAAGACTCTGTGCTATCATTTATTTTGCAAATATTTATCCTGATTTTCCCTTTAACATAGTTTATAGATTACAGCCAAACCTGTCATGATTTCCTTTCGTGAATTATGGATTTTTTTTCCTTCCCAATTGAGATTACAGTAATATCTTCTCCTACAAAGACCCACCTGGGTTTCATTCCAGTTTGAGCTGCCACCTGTTCTTTTGAATGTTCTATGTGGCGCTGTGTTCTAGAACTCTTAAAATGATCTGTTTATCAGAAAGAAGCACATGTGTGGCACTCATGACTTTATAAAGTTAATTGTTTCATCCTAAGCTTTCATTTGTCTTTCCAAAAGGAAAAGTCCCAAGTCATCCTTCAAAGTTTTAAAATTACCCTTTTCTAATACAATCCTTTTCCATATTATATATGCATGGCAAGTATCAGTTTTTCAGATATAACAATTGTCTTGGTCATTGTTGTATTGCTGTGAAGAGACACCAGACGAAGGCGACTTTTATCAAAGAAAACATTAATTAATGGTTTAGTCCATTATCGGCATAGCAAGGAGCACAGCAGTGCACAGCAGCACATGGCAGGCATGGCAGCCGAGTCCAGAGGCAGCAGGAAGAGAGAGACACTGGGCCTGGCACAATGACACACCCTACTCCAACATGGCCACAGCTCCTAACCCTTTCAAATAGCCACTCCCTGTGCATTCAAATAGATGAGCCCGTGGGGGCCACTCTTATTCCAGCCACCACAATGATGTAAAGATGCTCAAGCACGTTGTCAAGCTTCCCCTTCCCTCTCCACAGTGCCCAGGACTTCAGTCACCAAACTGCGATAAGCCTTAACTCTTACTCTTTTGACACAAGTATATTCTTTAGACTTGTCCACAATTGTGCCCTTTGGTTATGTAGACACTGTGGTTAAATGAATACCAATCATATCTCGGAAATTATAACTTCTCTACATTGCTGGTAGTAATTACCATAACATTATTGAAGGCCAATTTGACTCAATCTACAAAACTGCAGATATAAGTTCAGATCTGGAATGTTGCACAAAAGCCCATGTGTTCGTGTGTTAAAGGGATGGTCCTCAATGTGACATTATCAGGAAGTGGAAGAATATTACATAAGGCAAGAAAATGTAGCCAATGGTAGAAGGCTTGTCAAGTACTCACAGAGCCCTGGGTTCAATCACCAGCACCATATATATATATGTATATTTTAAGCCAGACAGGTTTTGTGACTGTTGCCTTTTAGTGTGTATGTCTGTGCACATGGACAATCCAGGTGTCAATCCTTGCTTTCTACCTTGTTTGAAGCAGGGTCTTTATTGTTTACCACCAGGTACACCTAAAAGCATCCAGGGAAATCTATCAACACTTCTAATCTCACCACAGGAGCAGGAGATTACAGGCGAGCATCCAGCTGCAGCCGGCTGCACTGGGGTTCTGGGTACCCAAACTCAAGTCCTCACCTATGCTCAGCAGGTGCTTTACCCAGTAAACCCTCTCCTAAGCCCCCACTGGGAGGATTTAGAGAAGCTGAGGGCATGCCCTTGAAGGGACTGTAGGACCCCAGTCTTTCCCTCACTTCACAGCCGTGAGGTAAGCACCCCAACTGTGAGTGATTTTGCCCAGGCTCCTGCCATGCTGCTGCTCTCCCAGAGACTGAAAAGACACAGGGCTGCAGGCTCCGAAACAGAGTCAAAAGTCAGTTCTTTCTCTCTGTAAGTAGATTACCTCAGGTATTTCGCTACAGTTATACAGAGCTAACAAAATTGCAGACATAGGCATACCTTGATTAAAAATTTTTACTTCTAGGATTACACAAGTATGAAAAATTTGAACAGGGAAATTATTTGCTACATTACTAAGAGTGTAAATAGTTTGGAATCAATGTAAATATTCTGTGACTAGTTAAGCTGGTGTTGCTACATCAGTACTATAAACACTAAGCAAGAACAATAAAGAAGGGAATGAAGTTCCATTAAGAAAGATAGCTACAGGGCTCAGCAGTTAAGAGAGCTGCCTGTAAACAGAGAATTCTCTATAGAGGAATATAGAATGGCAGAGAAACACTTACAGAGATGTTCAAGGTCCTTAGCCATCAGAGATGTAAATCAAAATGATCCTGAGATTTCACCTTACACCCATCAAAATGGCTAAGATCAAAAACCCAAGTGAGAACACATGCTGGAGAGGTTGTGGAGAAAGGGGAACCCTCCTCCATTGCTGGTGGGAATGTAAACTTGTACAACCACTCTGGAAATCAATCTGGTGCTTTCTCAGACAACTAGGAATAGCGCTTCCTCAAGATCCAGCTATACCACTCCTAGGCATATACCCAAAATATGTTCAAGTACACAACAAGGACATTTGCTCAACCATGTTTGTAGCAGCTTTATTTGTAATAGCCAGAACCTGGAAACAACCTCAATGTCCATCAATGGAGGAATGGATACAGAAATTGTGGTGCTTTTACACAATGCAATACTACTCAGCAATTAAAAACAAGGAAATCATGAAATTTGCAGGCAAATGGTGGGATCTAGAAAAGATCATCCTGACTGAGGTATCCCAGGAGTAGAAAGACACACACGGTATACTCACTTATAAGTGGGTACTAGACCTGTAAGATAGGATAAACATACTAAAATCTGTACACCTAAAGAAGATAAACAAGAAAGAGGACCCAGGGTAAGATGATCAATCCTCACTTAGAAAGATAAATGGGATGGACATTGGATGTAGGAGAAAACAAGTAACAGGACAGGAGCCTACCACAGAGGGCTTCTGAAAGACTCTACCTAGCAGTGTATCAAAGCAGATGCTGAGACTCATAACCAAACCTTGGGCAGAGTGTAGGGAATCATATGAAAGAAGGGGGAGTTAATGTGACCTGGAGAGGACAGGAGCTCCACAAGGACCAAATATATTACAGGGCACAGGGGTCTTTTATGAGACTGTTTCTCCAACCAAGGACCATGTATAGATATAACCTAGAACCCCTGCTTGGATATAGTCCACGGTATCTCAGTATCCAAGTGGGTTCCCTAGTAAGGGAAACAGGGACTATTTCTGACTCAATGGCTGGCTCTTTGAGCTCCCCCAGCCCCCTGAGGGAGGAGCAGTCTTGCTAGGCCACAGAGGAGGACATGGCAGCCAGTCTTGAAGATACCTGATAAGCTAGGGTCAGATGGAAGGGGAGGAGGACCTCCCCTATCAGTGGACTTGAAAAGGGCCAGGGAGGAGATGAGGGAGGGAGAGTGGGATTGGGAGGGAATGAGGGAGAGGGCTACAGCTGGGATACAAAGTAAATAACCTGTGATTAATATAAAAAAAATAAAAATTATAGTTAAAAAAAAAAGTGCTGGCTGCTCTTGCGGAGGACCCAGACTCAACTCTCAGCACTCACATGGCAGCTCACAGCTGTCTGTAGCTCCAGCTCCAGGGGATCTAATAGTCTCACATAGACACATATGTAGGCAAACAATATACATAAACAACAATATACAGAAACTCAAAAAATAAATAAAATCATAGAAAGAAACTACCTCTCAGAAATCCTGCGAATGGAGGTAGCGAGGTACAGAGACGTATATGTTGCATGATATTTGCATGGAGAACAGTAGGGAGGTACACATATTCGAACAGTGTAATGACTTCTATATGAATATGAAAATGCTAGGAAGAAACTCATTACTTTGTATGAGAACTTAAATTTTTATTCTAAATATGATGATGCCAAGGAGATGGCTCAGCTAGCAAAAGCACATGCCGCACAAGTCCAGTGACCTGACTTTTATCCCCAGAGTCACAAAAAAGTCAGATGAAAAGGCACACATTTGTAAGCCCTGCACTTACAGCAAGTGGTGGAGGAGGAGAGCTTCCAAGATGCTCACAGGACAGTCAGCCTGGAGCACCCAGAGCAGAAGAAACAAGAGACAAGGCAGCAGGCGAGAATGAGTGACTCTTGGAAATTGTCCTCTGACTTCCACATGTGCAGCAAAGCATGTGCACACTTACATTTACACACACAGCACACACTCACACACGGAAATCACGGCATTTAAGAGTGGCGTGTATATAAAGGGAAGGAAATAGTAGCTACATATATAATTTGTTATTGCTCTCCTAAGGATGTACAAGATTTTCGGAGTTATCTCTACACAGCCTCACTGCAGTCAAGACAAACGGTCAACGCAAGCCGTAAGAAGCCATAGCTGGGATGGCTCGGCACACTGTTCACAGTAGAACTCCTGGAAGCAGCTATATACGGTAATGACAAAAGTGACACACAAACCAGTGAGTCCCTGGGCCTCTCTTACTGTGAAGGGACACCATGATCACTGTAGCTCTTAGAAAACATTTAGTTGGGGCTGGCTTTCAGTTCAGAGGTTTAGTCCACTAACGTTAGGGTGGGGTGCACGGTGGCACACAGGCAGACATAGTGCTGGAGGGGTAGCTCAGAGTTCAACATCTGGATCCACAGCAAGTGAACTTGAGAACTTGAGCCTCTGAGCCCTCAAAGCCCACGCCCTAGTGATGCACTTCCTCCAACAAAGCCACACTACTCCAACAAGGCCACACCTCCTAATAGTGCCACTCCCCACAGGCCAAGCAAGCATTCAGACACTTGAGTCTATGGAGGCTACCTATTCAAACCACCACAGTCCCTGATCAGATGACTATACATAGCTGCATGTGCTATATTTTCACATGAGTGTAAGTGAAGTTTTTTCACACCAGCATTATCACACACAAGTGACATATGACAGACAGGTGCAATGTCACTAGAAGGCAGGGCTTGTTAATCTCCATTACGATCTATGTGGCTACTGTTGTGTATGCAGTCTCTTCTTAACCAAAATGCCATGCAGTACATAGCTCATTTCTCTCACCATGAACAATACAGGCTCATTACATTACTTGAAGTACAGGACTAAAGAGGGAACAAAGATTGAGGGAACATCCAACCAATAACTGGCCCAACCTGAGACCTACCCCAGGGTAGAGAGCTAGCCCCTGACACTATTAATGATGCTCTGCTCTGCTTGCAGACAGGATCTAATTTGTCTGTCATCTGGGAGGCTCCAGCCAGCAGCAGATATAGACAGATGCTGGGACTTGGCAGCCAAGTATGGGGCTGAGCTCTGGGGCCCCTGTGGAAGTGTTGGGGGAAAGACGGAAGGACCTGGAGCGGACAAGAACCTCACAAGAAGACCAACCAAAACACCTAACCTAGACGCACGGGGGCTTACAGAGACTGAGACATCAACTAAGGAGCATGCATGGTCTGGACCTAAGTTCCCTGCACATGTGCGGCCAATGGGCAGCTTGGGCTTCATGTGGGTCTCCCAGCAAGTGGAGGGGAGGTTGTTTCTAACATGGACTCTTATCGCCTGCTTTTGGATCAGTGCCCCTGGCAGGGCTGCCTTGCTTGGCCTCTGGGGGTGAGGATATGCTCAGTCCTGATGTGACTTGTTGATATGGGGGCATAGGAGCTCACCTTTTCTGGGGGGAAAGGAGAGTAACAGGGAGGAGACTGGGAAGACAGGAGGGAGGAGCACCCTTGGGATGTAAATAAATGGAAATAAAATTTATAAGAAAACCATAATGAAAATCTTATTTAATTCCACTAACCAAGACAGCGTTTTCTTACTTGTCTATTGTATTGTATGATTGCTTTTTGTTTGTTTGTTTTCTAATTGCTGATGGCACGTTGCACATGCTATGGAGACGGCCCCACACCCACGTATACGCTGACACCACTAACTGGATTCAGAGGACTATTAAAAAAAAAAAAAGATTCTGAGGGAGGAGCAGCATCACCAGGCCACAGGAGAAGACAAGGCAGCTACTCCTGATGAGACCTAATTGACTAGGATCAGAAGGAAGGAAAAGAAGACCTCCCCTATCAGTGGACTTGGGGAGGGGCATGCATGCAGAGGGTGGAGGAAGGGAGGGACTGGGATGGGAGGAGGGAGGGAACCACTGGGGGGGGGGGATACAAAGTGAATAAAGTGTAATTAATAAAGAATAAAAAAAGAAAAAAAATATTTCAAGGTGCGACGGGCACTTGATGTGGAAGTCAAGGGGAACACGAGCAGGAGATTTAAGGACAAAAAAGACACAGTGTATACATGTTTGAAACTGTCAAATAATAAATACTCTAAAAAGGAGAGCTATTCATTCTGCTGTCAGATACTTCACTACAAACATATAGACATACAAGTGATTTCAGCATGCTCATGTATCCGGTTCTTGGTGACCCTTTCTTCCTTCCAATCAGTTTGCCCTTGGATCCTTTGTGTTATCTCTCAGTGGGGATGGTTTTCATGGCATCCTTTCCAGTACAGGTACCTTCTCCCTTAAGTACTATGCATTATTCATTCCAGTATAATCACACTGACAACTTCAAAACTCACACTGCTCAGAGGCGAGAAAGGTTTCTCAAGTTTCTTAGACACTATACACACATGAAGGATCTATAACCAAACAGTAGCCATAAAACGATGCTTTACAGTACAACAGCACATGGCGGTACATGCGTGCGATAGCGGAGAAAGTGGAAAGTGCTTATCTTTCAAGTATTGAGTAGCCTGTCAATTATACATACTGATGTCATTAGCCAGGCTATTCTAATTCACTTTGCCATCTATCCAACAAAGATCGGAGGGGCTTCCTGGCCCTAGGTGCAGGAGACTAGCTAGCAAGCGTTAGGAGCGAGCACTCACAGAGCACCACCCAACTGCTTCAAGTCCTAACTGCAGGAGGATAACCGTACACAGGGCTCGGGGAAAAGGCAGGGCGAATCCTCCTCTACCACAGAGACACAAGTGCTCTTAGAAAACGTTCTAAGAGCTGCCTGCCTGCGCGGCAGAAATGTAAGGTGACATCACAACAGATTTTATAGACTCTGACTTAGAAACAAATGAAAATGTCTAAATGTGGACAGAAGGTGTGGCTATTTGCGTATCCAGGTCAATAAAAGCCATGTCAAATATGTCACAGGCAGCAATTTCTCTCCTTCCACCGTGAGGGCTCCAGGCTTGGGTTACAGGCTTGGCAGCTGACACTTTTATCTTTCTAAGCTCCTTATATACATATATACACGTGTGTGTGTGTGTGTGTGTGTGTGTGTGTGTACAAACACTTCAGCTTTAAATAGTTCATAGTTTATGGCATGTGACCTCCACATTTTAGACAATGCTCTAAATATTAAAGTAAGAAAGACAGGCAGCACACTTACATATGCACATTTACACAACAGGACTGACAGCACATATGAACTCACAAAGACTGAGGCCGCAAGCACAGGGCCTCACAGGTCTAAGCCAGCTAGGGTCCCCATGCTGAGAGGGGAAGTGGATACAATCCTCATAGCTAACCCAGAAGCTGTCTCCAAATGATAATCACTTGCAAAGGAAAATTCATTTTCTCTAATGGAGTCTCACTGGGTATCCAAACATGCTTAAAGGCAGGTCCCACCCCCAGCAGTAGACGGCCAACACTCACATACGCAGAACTCAACGGTATTTTTATTTTTTTACCTTACAGATCTTTTGCTTCTTGTGGTGGTTTGAATAAGAATGGCTCCCATAGGCCATTACGTTTGAACGCTTTGTCACAAGGGAGTGGGACTCTTTGATACGATAGAAGGATTAGGAGTTTGGCCTTGTTAGAGTAGGTGTGGCCTTGTTGGAGGAAGCCAGGCTCAGTGTCCTTCTCCTGGTCTCTGCCTATGGATCAGGATGCAGCTCTCAGATCCTACAATTGTGAGCTGCCCAATATGGTCTTCTAGAAAAGCAGCAAACACCATTAACTTCTGAACCTTCTCTCCAAACCTAAACATCATTTAAATAATTTAACAAGAGGAGAAAGTGAGAGAAATGGGCACTTTAGTAATACAACTTTTCTTCTTAGACCAAAGCTTTAGTTGTGATTATGAATGACATTGTAACTGAAGAAAACTGAGTGAGCCCATCGTGGCAAAGGTCATGCTAGATGCTAGCAACTCAGATGGGTTATAGTTTTTGGAGTTCCCATGCCATGTTTCAAATTCAAACCTAAAAGAAAATTTATCTTGTACTTAGAAAAGTATCTAGTACTCGCACAGGATAACCATCATAAACAGCATTCAGGCCTAGAGGGCATGCACACTGCCCAGCTGGAAGGGACATTTATCTAATAACCTGCATTTCCAAATGCCTGGTGTGAGTTGCCTAATTAAAGTGTTTCACTCAAATTACAATTTTTCTACTTCTGAAATGAAACTTTAGGCTCCTGTGCTGGCAAGGTGGCTCAGCAGGTAAAGAGCTTGCTGTGCAGGCCAGGCTATCTGATTTTAATAACAGAAACCCATGGTGTAAGGAAACAACTGACTCCCACAAGTTGTCCTCTGATCTCTGCATTTATAATCACACACAATTAAATCAGTAACAAAAGCAAGAACACCAGGCTTGTCAGAAAGGTAAACGTACATACCATTACCAAAATCCAGCCAATCACTTCTTTCCTCATCTCTGGCATCAAGCAAGGATTCACCTTGTGGACAGGCTACTGGCTACTGCCAGGTTCCCGAGGACTTATGGGGCAATCAGTACATTCTCTACCTAAGCAGATGGCCTGTCTGCACATCCTTACTCCCCTTCACTTGACTCTGAACAGCTGTGACCTGCCACTGCAGCTACCCTGGTTACTTCCCACAACCCTTCTCCTAAAACGCTCAGCCTCAGTGTTGTCATTCTCTACCCTAGTCCTAGGCCTCGAATCTATACACTGCTTGTCCAAATGGCTCATCTTGGGGCTGGAGAGATGGCTCAGTGGTTTGGAGCATTGGCTGCTCCAGTAGGAAACCTGAGTTCAGTTCCCAGCACCCACATGGCAGCTCACAACCATTGATAACATTCCAGTTCTAGGGTATCCAATCCTCTCTTCTGGCCTACACAGGTATTTTATCCTACATTCAAACACTTAGATACATAAAACAAAATTAAAATTCTAACTGAGAACTATGTTTATGCCCTTCCTCTTCTCCCATGGGTAGGCCCCAGTATAAGAGACACTGCTCAGGGACTGGGACAGGCTGCATGGTTTCACGAAATCTAAGTGTTCCAATACTGATGGAAAAAAAGAGGGTGTTTGGGGGTGGCATTTGAGCTGAGGCTGGCTCAAACTCTATGCAGCAGATGATGATCTCTGACTCTTGATCCTCCTGCCCTCCTCTCCCAAGTACTGAAATCACAAGTGTACACCCTCTGTAGCAGAAAAAGTGGCACCATGTGGGGTCCAAACCAGTGCTGTACTTTCTTCCCCATCATTTAGTAGAGTCTAGTTCCCTTCCCCGTGGTCCTAGTTCACCCTGCTGGTTTTGCTAGTGGCCAACACAATGGCAGAGATGATGCGATTTCTGAAAGCAGCACCTCCACCTTGGCTCTCAGTTCACCAACCTCTGGGTGCTCAAGCACCAAAGATGCTTTGCCCAGCATCTACGCTCAGAGCCCAGGCAACATGCTATAGATGCCCGAGTTCTATCCAGGACTTTGAGCAGAAGTCCTCTGATGTAGTCACAGGTCGAGTCCAGCCTTCAAGACTCCCAGCCCAATCACATGTAACAAGAAGTCTCCAGATGACCCCATTCCCAGTTACTTGGGTCCTCCCAGCCCTTCAACTTTTCTCAGCTGAGTCGCCAGACTCCAGGGTACAGAACAAGCAAGCCATGTACAGGTGCCCTGTTTCAAGCACACAGAATCTCCAAGCAAAATGGAAGCTTATAAACCACTAACTCTGGGGACAGACTATTAAACCAGAATCCATGACCATGACAGAGTTCCAAAAGCCAACTGTGAATTCCAGAAAAAGAAAAGAAAAATCAAAGTGGTATGGGGGTTGGAGGGGCATTCATCTTCCAGTGATAGCTGCTTTCCAACAGCCAATACAAGTTAAAAGATCTTCAAGACACATTGATAACTCTACAACATATCAAGCACAGGGGTCAAGCTGCACAGTGAGGCCTGGCTAAAGAGGAAGAGAGAGCATTCTTTGTACTTTCTATGCATCTTTCCTTAGGGTGGTCCTTAAGGATATGTTCCTCCATCAAAAGCACAGAGTAGATTAAGAAAGGAAACATGCTAAGAGCCAAAAGACAGTCCAGGAATGCCACCACTGGAAGCAGCAGGACAACAGCTCCGAAAAGGGTCTGTGGAGAAGACAGGCCAGCTTGAAACAGCAACAGGCTCTAAGAAACAGGTTTGACGGTAGGAGGTAATAGACAACATTATAATACAGTGGCAAATCCCAATACAATTAAGAACATAAAGATGCAAATACCTCAAGGGGAGAAAGGTAATTAGGAAAAATAGCAAGAGAGAACATGTGGGGAGCTGGAGTGAAGGCTCAGCAGTTAAGAGCACTATCTGTTCCTCCAGAGGTCCTGAGTTAACAAGGTGGCTCACAACCATCTACACTGGGATCTGATGTCCTCCTCTGGAATACAGGTGTACATGCAGACAGAGCACTCATATACATTAAATAAATAAATGAATCTAAAATAAAAGGACATGTAATCAGTTTTACTTTTTAATTTTGAGACAGGTTCTCATTAAATTGATGACACTGACCTTCAACCGATGCCTTGAACTTGTGGGGCTCCTGAGTATCTGGTATGCATGTCTGTGCTACCAGGAGCCCCTTGAAGTGAACATTTATATACACATAACAACATAAGTGACTTTCAACTGTTAGATTCAGTCTTTACACAAAGCAAAGCAGTCGCATTCACGTTGGATTACAGAATAAAATTTCACCAGCTCTGATTATTCTAAAAAAATCCCCTGAAAAGTAAAAAGAAATATGACAGACTAAGAAGACAAGAGGCATGAAATAAACAGAGAAGGATGCCGGGGTACTCCCTCCAATGAGCATCAGGTGATTTAACTGATGCAGTTGACTAGGCTGGAATTCTGGTTCTCCTCGATGTTCCATACCCATCCTCTACAAAGCTGGCCATGTTCCAATCCTGAGGGCTGTTCATCCACTATTCTTCTATAAGGACTATACAAGCAGTGGAGTTCCCCCAGAAAGGTAAAGGAACTACTCTTTTTTCTCTGTTTTTGGTTTTCAATAGTGGAGAATAAATGAAGCCAAACTCTGAATCTCTCATAATGTTCAACTTCAAAAACCTCTAGAAAAACTAAGAAAAAAAGGGAGACATAATACAAACTATATATACAAAAATAATAAAAAATAATACAAACAAAAATAATATCAAGACTAAAAGAGGCCCGATGACAGACCCCAGACACTGGAAAGGGTCAGACAATACCGTGAATGATTCTACTCACATAAATTCAAGCCAGACAGCTGTATGGAGCTCTTTTGGCATTTTCATTTTAGTTTGTTGAGACAGGGTCTTGCTCTGTAGCCCAAGCCAGCCTCAGACCTGCAGTGGTTCTCATCCTTCCCCACCTCTGCTGGGATGACAGGCTTGAACCACCACGCCCAGGTCTTGGTGTTTTAATTTTAAAGAAGTAGTACATCAAAATGTGTCTGAGATGGCTGAAATCTGTAACACTACACACACACACACACACACACACACACACACACACACACACACACACATATGCTGTTCTGGAACTCTCTTTGGCCTTGAACTCATTGAACTCACAAGATCCACCTGTCTCTGCCTCCCAAGTGCTGGGAATAAAGGCATGTGCCACTATGCCCGGAAAAACATGAACTATATTAATAATTAACTGTAGTTAAAAGCCATTTCAGGGGAGGAGGAAATTCCTGACTCAGATGGTTACACTGGTAAATTTTACTTTTTTATTAATGAGACAGTCTTTCTATGAAACCTAAGTTTTCCTGAAATTCAGGAGATTTACTGCTTCCCTCTTGAGTACTGGGATTAAAACATGTATCATCATACCCATTTAACAAATGTTTTTAAAGAACTAATATCAATTAAATAGTGTCTCTAGGAAATAGAAGGTATACGTCACAACTTGTGGGGTTAGCACTAACCTGATACCTAGCCAGACAAAACACAAGGAAATTATAGAACAAAATGAGAAAACAAACAAAATATGCAGTCTAGTCTTGCCTATAAACACGTGTACAAACTCCCTCAACACAGGTATTAGCCAAGTAGATCCAGCAATACATGCAGACAACACTCCATGACCCAGTGGAATTGACCCTGAGAATAGAGGCCTTCTTCAAGAATCCCATGATGTCAACAGTCTAAAGAAACCCCACAAGATTTTATCAATAGATAATAAAATAGTTAACAAAATCCAAAACATTCTTGATATTAAAAGAAAAAAAAAAATGCTGCCCACAAACTGAAAAGATCTTGCTCACCCTCACCAGAGTATTGATAAAAACCTCCTAAGTAACATCCAACTTCATATGACTGAATGCATTCCCTTCTGACTGGGAAGGCAGCAGGGGTGGTCACCACTACTTCTTGCTTATCGCTTAACAACTTCAGCTTATTCAGAAGAAAGCATGCAGATCGAAGGAGAAAACAAATTGTCCCTATGCACAAGAATCTGACTATCTACGGAGACTTCATTAAAACAATCATGCTCTAGGGGTAGGCTGACTGCAAGAGGCAGGGCTAAACATCTGCACCCTCATCTTGAGAGCCAGGGGGCACATCTATAACTCTGTTAATATCATAAGTAGGGTGCACAGATCTCTGGGAGTTTGGGCTGTCCAGGGCTACTTAGTGAAATGTGGTCTCAAAACAGTATAACAAAAGAATCCAGACTGGTGGCGCACACCAGCGCCCGGGTAGATTTCTCTGTGAGTGGAAAACCAGCCTAGTTTACACAGTGATTTCCAGGATAGCCAGACTACAATTTGAGACCCCGTCTCTAAAAAACAAAACAATAAAACAAAAACATTCATAGTATAGCAAGTAAAGTCAGTTTTACTGTGTGTTAAATAAATAAATCACATTCCTTCACTATTCCATTATTCAAGCATGCTGTCTGTAAGAGGTCAGTACATAGAACTATATTCTAAAAACCTGAGGTCAATATGATGACAGTCACCCTTCCACAATCCCCACGCCCTCCAGGTGTAACACATTTCTAACAAACTAATGAAAATACTACAGTTAATTAAGAAGTTGCAAACTAGGGACATCTAAATCTGACAGGGTATGGTCTACATGCCCCAAAAATGTAAATTCCATTTGAAAGCCAGCCAGATGTGCTAGGGCACTCCTGTCCAGTCAGCTCATGGGGAAAGGAGACAGGAGGATCAGAAATTGAAGCTCATCCTTGGCTAGACACAGCCAGTGATGACCAGGATGGACTCCAAGATGCCTTGTTTCCAAAAAGCAATTAGATGAAAGTAAATTAAAATAGTTTCAACATTATTCTAATGGGGAAGTTATATTGGCAAGAGGGGAAAATCTCAGGTACCAGAGAAGCGGAGAGATCAGGCACTGGTGTGATGAGCCCTCTGGAGCTGGAGAGATGCTGCCAAGGGAGTTAACAGAGAATGGGGAAGAAAGCAAGGCATGGAGGAGCGGGCAACTGGCATCGTATCATCCACTCTGCTTGCTCCTCAAGTGTCTTTCCTCTGGAAACTGGGGAGTCAAAAGCTGTATTTTAAGCTGGAGAGATAGCTCACTCTGTAAAGAGTTTGCCTTTAAAACATGAAGTCAAGCCCCAGGACCGACAGGGTCAGGGGAAGGTCAAGTGGATGTGGTGGCACACTTGTAACGCTGGCACTGTGAAGGCCAGACAGTCAGATCCCCGGAGCTTGCTGGCCAGCCAGCCTAGCCTACAGCTGAATTCTGGGCCAGTGAAAGATCCTGCCTCAAAATTTATAAAAAGAAAAAGTTAAAGGTAGATGGTACCTGAATAACACCACCCCAGGATTGTCCTCTGCCCTCCACACAGGACACACTCATATGTGTACTTGTGCACACATCCACACCTACGAACATAAACAGAAATTCCATTTCCCAGACCCTAGTGCACTAAGAGCTAAAGCTCTTGGTACGGTCAGGCTTACCAATCCCATGTACTTGTGTGGTAGGAAGGAAATAAAAGGGCAGCTTCCGCTACTTGGACAGCCAGACACGGCCACAGCATCTGATGCTTCTGTAGCATCACTCACCATCGTGAGAGCAATGCCTAGGATCTAGCTCCACAGCAAGACATGTGGGGTGTGACCTTGCTGTGGGATCAAGACAGGTGGGCATGGCTCTGAAGCTGAGAGGTGTAGGGACAGTGTATGCAGAGAGATATTTAGGAACCCAGATCATAAACAATTAGAGGGAGAGTTCAGTATAAGCAAATGCAACAGATAAAACAGAAAGAAATCAAACTCCAAAGTCATCAGATAGCAGAGTTCTTTTGGAAGAAAAGCTACAACAGTCCAAATACATTTGAACACTTAAAGGCTGAAATGGGATCAACTAACCCTGCTAATGTATAACTAAAAACAAAGGTCTTACTCTTTTTCCCAGAAAAAAGTCACATTCAGAAAATCAGATAGCAACCTGAAGGAAGTCTAGAAACACTCAACAGCCAAACTAGATCAATAACTCACTGTCAGCACTGGAGATGAACCAGACACCACACTCGGAGAAACCTAAAGCCACCATCTCAAAGAAGATGCACCAGCTATGCATTCAGTGAACATCTCCTGAGTATCAAGATCTGGAAGCCAATTAAAATAAATATGACAGGGACAGGAGATTACAACAGAGTGAGGGACAACTGTGTTTGACATTGTCTTGGTCAAAGGGCTCTACTTAGAAAGACCCATGAGAGGAAAACTCATCTGCCTATGCTGTAAGTCAAGAACCCATTTACCTCCTGGCATGTGCTCACCCTAGTGAGGCTGTAATTTTGGCCCCCATTTTCTGGAGGAACATAAAGCCAGGGGAGATTCTCATAGCTGCAGAATGACAAAGCCAAGGTTCAATTTCCAAGGTTTTTATGGGCTGAGGTACACACAGAAGTAGTGATGGTCACTGAATCACATTCCCCCTCACAGTCAGGTAGGCACACAGCTCAGCCTCCCAGCAGAATTGGTGCTGGCTCCCAGAAAAAGGCTGACACCACACAACACCACACACCAACACCAAGGAGGGCACCTGGGCAATCTTTAGCAAACGCATTTACTTTGGGAGCAAGGCAAGAATGCCCAAAAAGGAAACTTCTGCCATCTGAAAGCTCCATCTGTCTGCTTTAGACACAAAGATTATTTGTTCAAATCGCCCACAGTCATTTGCTCAGGAATCACACTATAAATGCACATGTAAGTGTGTGCGCACACAGATAGAACAGTATGTGTGTATGTACATACACTGTACATATGTAAATTGTGTGCAGATAGGACAGTTTATGTACATGTACATACGGTGTACATACACATATGCAGAGAGGAATGCTAAGTTAAATTTACCTTTAATTTATGGAGAAAATGGTTTGCTAATGACAGAGGTCAGTCGTCACTTTAAAATTAAGGCTTACTGATGCCATCTGTGGTGGGATACTTAAATCTCAACATAAGGAGGCTAAGGAAAGAGGGTCCAGAGTTTGAGGCAGCTGACACAGAGACACCAGTTAAACAATTGAGAGCTTTTCTAAGTAGCCCCAAATACTTGAGAACACTGATCTACAGTTAAACAGGCGGCATGCTGTTCTCTCCCATCCTCTGCACTGGCCCGGTGTTCTGTCTCCTTGAAAGTTTAATGGAAATAGAAGGTTTGTCAGTGCTAAATGAGACGCCGCTCCTATGGTCACTAGTCATCATGAAGCATCAGAAACTTTCTAGTGAAATGGGCCAAGAGGACATTAAATAAAAGCCAATGCACTGGGCTGGAGGAGGACCCACATTCGACGTCCAGCACATAGGGCAGCTCACATTGGCTTGTAGCTCGGTTCCAGACCCGATGCCCTTCCCTACCTGGTGCGGGCTTCCGCACACACGGGGCATCTACAGATACCCATTATACTCAAGCACACACATATCCTTAATTTTTTTTAAATCGCAATACTTAGGTGAACTATTCTCTAAGCACAGTCAGTCATACTCACTCCAAGAACCCATATAAATCCAGTATCTTCTCTCACATACAAAGAAGACCAAATAAACCCTTATTTGCTGAAGGATTTCTCACCTCCTACCACACCAACCCCCTTGAAAGGATAAAAGGAAAGACAACCACATCTAAGTGTTTAGGAAAGACCACAGTTACTGGCTGAAGAGTGGTTCAGCCTTCACTAGTCACAGCTCAAAGACAATGTTATCTCAACTATTTACAACTACCAGGATGGATAAGGAGGTAGTGGAAGGTTCCCTTACTCCTCCTCACCTCCTCGCCAGGCATGGAGCAGAAGCCTGCTCACTAGGTGGCCAGAAGCTGCTTGTGAAGGCAGCTTTGTTCCCACCCACCTAATGCAACGCAGTATTCAGAATTTAAACTGCACCTGGCTTGTACACCCAGGAAGCCAAGAAAATAAGGAAAAACAAAGTGTCTTACTACAAAAGCCAACGCCGCTAACTCTAGTGTGAGCGTTTACTCTGCATTTTACGCCTCATGCCCCTGACCTATCAGCTTAATTTATTTCAGAACTCAAAACCTTTCCTTTTGAGAGAACCCATCAAGAGGTGGCTTCTGAAGCAGTTCAGGGGAAGGCTGGTGGCCAACGTGAAGTCTTGCTTCCTGGAAAACACGCTGACTGACCAACACACCGTAATGGATTAATACTCTTACCCTTGATAATGGGTGGAATAGCTTAATGTTAGTTGTAAGTATAGTGAACCGCAAAAAGGAAACACATTTGATCAAAGAGAATGTTTTAACCCACTTAACTTTTGTAAAGTCACCAAGTCATGAGCTGGGTCCATTAGATGCTCTATCTGTTCTACAGAACCTGGACAGTCCCTAAAACTGTAGTCAAAGTGTCAGTAAATCCACAGAAGACTCTACGCTTTTTTTTTTTTTTTTCAAGGAAAAGTACGTGTCTACAGTTGACAGAGGATTTCCTTATGGCCAAATGAAACCACTTTTGCAACATGTATGTTAATTTCCACCTCACACAGGTAGCTTCCAGAATTAACCATGGCCATGTTTCTGGCATACATTCCAAGACCTCAAAGAAGACAAGGACTATTGCCCCTGACTCCTGTTTACTCTCTTCAAACCCTCAGTTTCCTCTGTGTGAGAACAGTATTTGTCTCACATTTCATGCAAGCATTAGCAGTGACAACATTAAACCAAAAATGCTAATGTCTGCATCTCAGTGCCAAAGAGTATCAATGCCTCCCAAACAAGCAACAAACAGACAAGCATGAGGACCTGAGTTCAGACCCCAGCACTACGTAGACGGATGGGTGTGGCCACACCATACCCCCAGCCTGGGGGGGTGGAAACAGGAAGACAGTTGCAGCTTGCTGGCCACCACCCTGTCTCAACCGAATAAGGCACAGAGTGATACACCAGAGCACCCCGTGTCACCCTCTGGCTCCACATATACTCACACAGAGAGAGAGACAAACACAGACACACACAGAGAGAAACAAAGCAGGGAGGGCCTTTAATCTCAGAAACTCTGAGTTCAAGGTCAGCCTGGTCTATATAGTGAGTTCCAGGACAGCCAGAGCTATGTTGAAAGACCCTGTCTCAAAAACAACAAAAACAAAACCAAACCAGCACCTTACAGGAGGAGTCTTATGGGAGTTGCAGAAAAGCACACACAGCACAGGGCACCAGTACCCTGAAACCCTCATACAGCTGCATCCTACAAAACCCACACTTCTCAGAGGTAACACCTTTTTTTCTCTAGTATGTTCAGGTAACTAGTTCAACCACTCTCTTCCTCAAGCTCATTTAACACAAACTAGGGTAGATCCAAGTCCCTGTGTATACAAGCACTGGTCTTTTAAACATACAAATCACCACAAATGATAGCATTACAAAACAAAACAAACAAACAAAAACAAAACAAAAATCTAACTCTGGAGTTCTTGTACTGAATTGTACAGCCTTCCACCGTGACTCTCATTACTGCAGAACTATTTTGCACCAAGCAACCACAAACTCATTCAAACGCAGTTTTTGTCACCATACACATAGGAGCCATGACTAAACTTACAGCTCGCTATTTTCAAGGCTTGCCAACCTTATGGGACACACTGGCATTATTCTTTACCCAGCTGTCTCTTGAGGGCAGACCTGTCCTTGCTCACATGCCCCTCACTCAGCCCATTGGTAGATGTAAGCTCTGAGGGGTCTCCTTTTCCTGTCTTACAGCTCTTGCTACTTACTAAGCAGTCTCCTTTCTGAAGCAAAGGTCTTTCTGGCACATCTTTGAATCTCCAGCACATGGCACAGGCTGTCAGTGAACAGATTCTGTGTATTCTCCTCTGAGATGCCGATGTAAAGGTATCTATCTCTCTTTTACAAGCTCTGGCACCAGACTGTTATCTCTAACCCTTCTCTGGCTAACCTTGGCTGTACCAATCCCTCAGCTGCTCCTAGGGCACCTCCACCTTCCTTCTACTCAAACCTAAGTCCCAGTCACAAGCAAGTCCCTGCCCTTGGCTCTGGAAATAAAGCAATGGATACAGAGGTTTAAAAATCCCTGCCCTCGTAGGTCTTACATCCTAATAGGCAGTACACTCATATTCAGTTCAGTCTTCACCCAGAATCTATACCGATTCTTGCTTTGATTCTCTATCAATTCAAATGACTGTCTGGGTGCCTGTAACGATCATCTGAGAAGGTAACTGCCAACCATTCCTTCCCCCACACCCTGCAGGCATGCAATGGCTCATGGAAAAACAGTTTACTTGTTCTCCCTCCACCCTGAGCTGACCCGAAGTTTGCTTTTATCTCAGTAATCACCAAGTCTGGGCATGGTGGCACATACCTTTTATCTCAGCACTCAGGAGGCAAAGGCAGGCAGACCTCTGAGTTCAAGACCTGGTTTACTCGGGGAGCTCCGGACCAGCCAAAGCTACACGGCAAGAGCCTATCTGAAAGGGGGAAAGAATCAGCAGAAGTGACTGCAGTGGCAACTCCAGGTTAGACATCCCAAGACAGCAGAGACTCCACTCTCTGAAAAGGAGACCCACGTCAGAAACGCCAGCCATCCTGATAGAGAGGACATAAGAAGAAAATCCTGGAGGAGATGGCTCATGTGGCAAGGGAGGACAGCGTGGAGGTGAGCCATGTCACAGCCAGGAGCACTCCCAGCAAACACCAGAAGGAGCAGAGGCAAGCAAGTCAACTCTGACAATGCCCTGAACTGCTGCATCGGACGGCTGAGATGGCTGTTCTAGCACTGCAGCTGGAGTCGTTAGGCAGGAATTACCAGATTCTCCTCTTAACCAAAGCCAGGGACCCTAGCATCTATACTTTTAGAAAAATCTTTCATTAATCCATTGTGGTGAGGTGAAAGTAAGTATCCAATCAATACCTGAGTATTTCTAAAAATAGGTTTGAGAGATCTAAGTACAGAAGAGCAAAGTGTTTCAGAATGGTGGTCTCGAGCCATTTTTGTATGTACCAAAAGTACTGGACACATATCAACCTTTTTATGAAGTACATACAGATACCAAACACAAGTATCATCATGAAGTACACACAAAAACGAATTTTTGTATCATATATCTGTGTGTCTATCAGCTTCTCACTGGCTAGCGGCTTGTGTAACTTTCTTGGCGGCTCCTTTCTAGTTCTCTCAACTCCTTTGATTTTCTCCTTGGAGTCTTCTCCAGTAGTTCTACTTCCTGTTTCAAGCTTTTAAACATGACTTTCATATTGGATATTCTGCTCTTACGAGTCTCCAAAGCTAGAGCTATGAGCTACCTGACACGGGCTCAGACTCAAAGCCAGGTCCTCTGCAAGAGCATACGCACTCTTAACTGCAAAGCAGCTGTCCAGCCCTCTATAACAAGTTCTTAAAAACTAAAATCAATACCTGAACTAAATATATAATGAGCCACAAAATATGGATCACTTCCAACTATTTTATTTTTAAATTTTACTCTGTGTGCATGGGTGCCTTGCCTGCATGTATGTCTGTGCGCCAGCTGTGTGCCAGGCGCCTGGTGCCAGAAGGCGGCCTCAGACCCCCTGAACTGAGGTCACATACAAGATGGTTGTGAACTGCCTGTGCGTACTGGGAATTGAATCCAGGTCCTCTGGAAGATCAGCTGGTGCTCTTAACCTCTGAGCATCCCTTCAGTTCCTCTTTTAAACCTTGAGTTGGAATGATTAAACACATAGACTATGTGACGTCGTTTAGATATGAGTAGGAGTGAGACAGCTTGGTGGGTAAAGGCACTTGCTGCCAAGCCTGATGACCTGAGTTTGCTCCCTAGAACCCATATGGCTGGAGGAGAGAACCAACTCCTACAATTCGTTCTTGGACTGCCACATGTATGCTGACACATGTACACACTGAAAATAAATAAATGTAAAAACTAAAGTAATTGGGTATGGTGGTACACACTTTTAATTATAGCACTCTGAGGCATCAGGATAGTTCTATGAGTTTAAGGCCAGCATGGTGTACATAGTGAGTTCCAGGACAGCCAGAACTAAAAGTGAGATCCTGTCTCAAAAAGATAAACTAACAACTAACTAACTTAGTAGAGCTGAGGGTGCAGAGCATTGGCCAACCTGAGACTACAGGTTCCATCTCTAGAATGGGGATGCGGAGTTTAGTTTTTAACATTTAGCTCCTCTGTTCCCTTGCAGACTTTCTGTACTTTAGGTGAACTTACTTTATTTGTTTGTTTGTTTGTTTGTTTGTTTGTTTTCAAGACCGGGTCTCATTATGTAGTTCTGGCTGTCCTAGAACTCAACTCTGCAGACCAGGCAGGGGTCAAATTCACAGAGAGCCACCTGCCTCTGCCTCCTGATTAAAGGTGTGTGTCAACACATCTGGCTTAAGTTAACCTTATTAACATTAATTTTTCATACATTCCAAAGTTTACCCTGTAATACAAATTTACTGAGTATAAATTCAATCACAAAATTACACTAAAGTGCAGGAGTGAACTTAAACTGTATTCCCTGAACACTGCAAGAACTGCCATCTAATTCTGAACACAAACATTGATATACTCAAGAAGAACTACTTGTTTCCAGCTGCTCAAGCATCGTAAGAGTCAAAATCAATACACTGATTAAAAAAAACAAAACAAACAAACAAACAAAAAACAGCTGGCTAGAGCTGGAGAGACAACTCAGCAGTTAAGAGCACTGTCTGTTCTTCCAAAGGTCCTGAGTTCAATTCCCAGCAACCACATGGTGTCTACAACAACCTATAGAGAGATCTGGGGGCCCCTTCTGGCCTATTGACTCACATGCAGGCAGAACAGTATACAAGAAATTTAAAAAATAAACAACAACAAAAAACAAAACATAGCTGCCTAAAAGGCTCTAAAGCAGGGCTGGAGAGATGGCTCAGAGTATTGGCTGCTCTTTCAGCGGACCCGAGTTCAATTCTCAGCAACCACTCTATTTGCATGTATGCCTGCATGTCAGAAGAGAGTGCTTATATGTATAAATAAATAAATCTTAAAAAAAAAAAAAAGGCCCTAAAGCCAGACAAGTAGCTCCTAACCAAAGCTTTAGTAGAGGCAACACGTGCAGAACCAGCCAGGCCCCACCAAGGCAACTGCCCCCCATCCTAAAAACTGGGAGTGCTCTGTGCTCTTCCCTCCCCTCCAACACATCTTTAACAGAGTTTGCTTGTCACACAAAGCCCAACAAAAAGGAGCCCTGAAAACACCTCCTCTTCCCAAGACAGAGGCATCATAGTTATCCTGTGATAAACATTTATTGTGTGATTACTATAGCAGGCCTCAGGCTAACCTGTAGGACAGACATGGTCCTCGTCTTCTTCGAACCCACAGTCTAGTGTGATGGACCGGTAACGAACAAGAATGATCACTGTTAGGAAAGAGCAGCAGCAGGCCACTTACACATGAGACTCAAGGACAGACCTACCATGGCAAAGAACCTGGGACAATGGCATCTAAAGGGACTTCTGAAGGACACTGCAACTTGGAAATTTTTTTCTTTTTCCTGTACACTTGCACAGATAGCTTATTTTTGGTCAAGTACGTTGACAACAATTCCAAAATAGGATGTCTCTTAGTATGCAGCTGACACGTTTAAAATATAAGAAAAACACGCATTTCCATTTGCCCTCTACCTTCACAATGAGGCTGCCCCAACACAAAGCAACACTGGGCCACCTCAGTCATCCTCTCATAGATAAACCAATAGGCAGCCAGCCCAGCCACGGTCAACAGAGTCCCCAGCTCAACACTCCAGGATGTGACCAATCAGTACATGGATTGTCCAACCAGGGCTTCTCCAATGCTTAGGGGCAGCATTTGATGGGGACCGACCAGCACACATGGGTTTTAAGAAGTACAACTTTTCCTCCATTTTTCTAGAAGTACAGGAGTACATGCCCTCCAAGAATAGAGAACCAATAAACAAAAGGCACGGGGTTCCAGAGAGAAAGATTCCACAGGAAACAACAGCGGGAGCATAGTCACCTTTTGGCGGTGAGATCCCCGGCAAGAGCCGTGCAGAGCAGAGCAGGGTACAGTTCTAGAAGCTGCGCCTCTCCAAAGCTGGAGAACTCACGCAGCCTCGTGTGCTTACCATGGAATTCTGGCAGTGTGTGAGCTAATGAAATGACGGGAACAAAACAAACTTTAGGGCCAGCAAGATGGCTCTGCAGGTGATGGCACCTACCACACAAGCCTGATGACTTCAGTTCAATGCCAGAATGTTAGATTGAGAGAAGCAACTCCTTAGAAGTTGTCTTCCAACTTCCATACACATAGCATATGTGCTCACACATTCACACTCATTCTCTCTCTCTCTCTGTCTCTCTCTCTCACACACATACACACACACACACACATACACGGGGGAGGGGGGTGATAAAAAGCCAGAGTTATATATCTGTAACTCCAGCACACTGGCAGAAACAAGAAGACACATTGCCTCAAAAGCAAGAACTGACTCCAGAAAGATAGTCTGCTAACCTCCACCCACATGCCTGACAAACACACACACACAACCAAATGAAGGTGTGTGTGTGTGTGTGTGTGTGTGTGTGTGTGTGTGTTTAATATATGAACTTGGTGTTGTAATGCACCACTATAAACCACAGGAGGCCTTGAACTCCTGAGCCTCCTGCTTCCAGCAACTAAGTGCTTGGAATAGATGCACATGCCACCATTCCAACAGAGTTAACTTTTCTTTAAGGAAAAACAGAAAAATAATTCCCAAAGAGGGCAAATGTTTTAGAACAGAAATGGAAAATTGATGTAAACACCACTCAACCTAATGAGATCAGGAGCATCTGCTGACAGCTGTTACCCTGCTCCCATGAGCACTCTGCTCCAGCCCAGTGACTGTAAAAGCCTGACTGTGTGGTTCGTCTTCTAAGTCTTCAGGTACAAAGACAGCAGCCTACTAAGGCCCATTCTCATTAACACACAATAAGCACAATAGAGTGCCTGCCACTGACCCAAATGGCAGTGCTCTGTGACATCAACAGCATGTATTACAGTTGTATTAATATGTCAAGATTATTGAGGTGAACATAATTTAATTTTTCTTCACAAGGAACCTCAAAGATCCTTAGAGTATGTCGCCAAACCTCGACAGAGCTACAGCCTGAGGACAAATTATGCCCAGTTGACATGTTAATATCCACCAGAGAGTGACAAATGAGTGCTGGGCATACTTCAGCCAATGATGCCCTACACTCCAGAGGGAACAGCTCCTCAGGGAACGGCACTCAGAGTTCACGGTCCTCCTTTCTTTAATTTTCTTAGTATGGAGAGTAGTACAAGAGCCTCCTTCTACTCCAATCCAAAGACAACCAATTACAAGAAAGCAGGGCTGAGATGGTAGCTCAGTTGGCAGAGGGTTGCCTAGCATGCATGAAGCCCCAGATTGAGTCTGTGATGGCAGGAAAATCAGAAGTTCCCAGTCACCCTAGGCTACATACTAAGTTCAAGGCCAATCTGGGACACAAGAGCATACATGAGGTGGTCTTTAAATATACATATTAATAACCTGGACAAGTTGTATGATAAGGTTACCAATCTCTCAAAACACTAAAACACAGAAGTAGCACAATGAAAAAGAAGGCCAGGACTCCTATGTAAAGTATTTTAACAAACCTTCATTATATGGCCCAAACTGAGAGTCAAGGAGACAAACACGGTCCCTGCCTCCTTAGAGCATAGGTAAGAGGCCTGAAACGCACATTGCTTAGCTCCGGAACACACAGTGTGGCAGGCACCAAGGTGGGCACCTAGTGTACACCCGAGCGTCTGTGGGAATCTGTCTGTCTTCAGTGCTGCGTGAATCTTCAAAGTTCTTCATGATCTTAACCTTCTTTTCACTTTGCCACTCTTCCCCCTTTAACCCTTGCCCTTCTGTTTTGTGTGGAGAATTACCACAGTCTCTTTAGGGATCAGGCTGCTTCACTACCCTTCTCAGCACCCACACTTTCAGTCTGCTAATGACTTTATGGACACCATTGCTGCTCTCATTCATCTCTCCAGAATTTCCCGCCTCTCAAGAATGGCAATAATTCAGAATGGTTCTTCCAAAAGAAGTGGAAGTTAAGGCTGAAAATGGCCCATGGTGCCACTGGAGAGGTAGCAGGGGAGACTCTTCTCTCCCCAGAGAAAACATGCTGCAAACTGGTGATGATAAGTGTAAACCTCTAAGTGGTGGCTGGAGCCCAGAGGGACCAATTACAGTCCACCCAGACCATTTTAACTGGCCATACGTTGCTTCTCTTACTCCATAACCCTAAACTACTGCCTGCCACTTGTTACAAGATGACATACCAAAGACTTTTACCATTGGAAAGAGTCATTACAGGTTAATCATTTGGTGCAGTGGTTTGTTGACCATGATCCAGAGAAGTGCCAGCACAAGACATTCAAATGCTGTGTGCTAAAGAATTAATTTCATGGAAACTTTAGCAGAGAGCTCCTCCTACTCCCAAGTGCTTCTGTGTTTGCATGGTTTAATCACTGTGCTGTTGCTCTGTGAAGGGCTTTTGTCTTTTTAATTTCAGCCTACAGAGTTCATCGGGGCACACCTGCTCCAGCAGGCACCCTGCACATTCATAACCCCCACTCTGCCCAGTTCCATGCCAAGCACAACTGAAGCACATCCACCTGCTCATGCTCAAATACGACTACACTCAGCTGCACAATGACAAGTGTGACAGCACGTCCCTGTCGATATAGCATCCTAAAATTTGAGAGCCAACTTAAGAGTTGCGTGCGTGCGTGCGTGCGTGCGTGCATGTGTGGTTGTTGTTTTTGGAGACAGGGTTTCTCTGTGTAGCCCTGGTTGTCCTGGAATTTACTCTGGAGACCAGCCTGGCCTTGAACTCAAGAGATCCACCTGCCTCTGCCTCCCAAGTGCTGGGAATAAAGGTGTGTGCCAGCACCACCTGGCAAGTTTCTTGTTTTTTCCATTTGAGGAAAATAGGCAGTTATTAGTCCCCACCTACGACTACCCATTGTGTGTTCAACTAAGACCTTCACACCTCCAGTGAAAGGAAATTTAGCATTTTCCATGCCATCATAAGTCTTCCACAGTCACTGAGTCTTAACTGAATCACCACACACACACACACACACACACACACACACACACACACACACACGGTGGCACAAATCTTTCTTTACAACTTTTTGATGAGTTGATTATATCCTCCCTCAAGCCCTGCGATCTCCACAGTAAATACTCTCTCAGTTGGTTTTCCCTAAGTGGCTTTTTGTCTTTTTACTACCTCTAAATGCATGCCAAAATCCCTGTCCTAGAACTGGCCCCAGTTCTACAGCTGTCTCCCCCTTAATGCCTTAATGCAGAATAGCACAGAACCACTGGCTCCTCCAATTTTAGATGCAGTGAGATGTAACATTTTCTGTTGATACATCACTACTGACTCAAGTTTGGATGGGGACCAACACCCCCAAATGCTACCTCCAAGCCGCATACCCAGCAACAGCATCTTGTGCTCATTTATGCAATAGGTTCTATGACCAAAACAGCACTTACATTCATCCATTAAAACGCACTTTATCATAACTAGTCCATAATTTTGGTTTGACCAAAATATAACTATGTTCCAGTTTGGACATGAAGCTGCCCTATAGGTCTCAAATTCATTTTCTAGGGGAGAAGCCTGGTCAGGCTATGTTGTAAGGCCAAACACTGCCGCACACTCCAACTCCTCCATCCAAGTCACAGAAAACTTTAACACACATTCCTAGAATCAGTTCCTCTCCAAAGCAACACTAACGTGTGGCTCACAACGCCCTGTCGCCCAGTCCCAAGAGACCTGATGATCCGTTTTGACCTCCATGAGCAGCAGGCACCCACATGATCACAAACATACATGCAGGCAAAATACTCATACACACCAAATAAAATAATAAACATTTTTTAATTATTTTAAAAGTTATCTTACCATGATTTAATAAAAAACAAAACAAAACACCATTTTGGAAGATTAACCTGGCATTGGCATAGAAAAAAAAAAAAAGCAAAAACAAGTGCAATCAGGACACAAAAAACAGGAGCACACAAGGACCATAAAGGCCCTTTTTCTTCTTTGTGCTGAGAACTCCAGATACAAAAGTGAGGAGCTAATTGTCCACATTTTACTGAATCTAAGATGACAAGATGTGCCACTACCACCAAGGCACTTAGAATGCTGCCAGATAAAGCAGCGCATGCTGGCAGCTCAGTTCCACAGCTTGACAAGCAACAACACTGCAGCAGCCTTGAGCTTAACACTTGGCTGTTTTCAGGGCACAACAAGTCCAACTAGACAACAGCTCTCCACGTCTCTATACCTGCATATGAACAGCGAACACAGGGGAACCAGCAGCACAGCCTTCACGGTCTCAAGGAAAAATCATAGCTCCAACTGGAAAGCAGCAGTGGAATTGGCTCCACTTGCACACTATTCATTTTTAACCAGAGTTTTTTGCTTGCTTGCTTTGTTTTGTTTGAAAAGGGGTTTCTCTATGTAAGATCTCATACACATCTGCCTGCCTCTGCCTCCAGAGTGCTGGGGTTTAGGCAGAATTTTAATCAGAGTCATTAGGAAGTTGCTATTTCTCCCTTTAAACTAAAACTGATCTACCAAGAGAGCATGCCTCTCTTGGGAACTAACTTCTGCAATGCACAGTTCTTAAGATGAAAGACTGCAGTCCGGGCACAGAGGTGCGGGGGCAGTGTGCGGCAAGTTTGAGGCCAGCGCGGACTACATATAGTGTTGAAACAAAAGTATAACACCGAGTTGTCCTGATGTCCCATGATAAAGGGTCACTGAATTAGAAGATAGGTGCACTCAAAGCATGGCAGCCCTTTCTAAGCAATTCCAAGGTCAAGAGCTAGAAGTGTTAGATCTGATAACAAAAATGTAAAACCTTCTATAAGGAACAATACTATAAACATGAAAAACATGTAAATAATGAAAAAACACTTGTACATAAAGCACTAATGTCCGCAGGTAATCCTGTATAAGAGAGAAGACAGAAAGAACTCAAAGGAAACTAAGCGACTACACAAAATGCCTCCAAGTACCAAGGGCCAAAACATGCTTACTCTCACAGAAGTACCAGCAATTATGACAATGAGTGTCAAGAATGGTAAAGAGGAAGAAAAATGAAGCACACAAACATCACTGAACAGTCTAAAATGTCACCAACAGCTGTAAGCATGAATGAGCTGAATCTGTGTATATGCATAGACTAAGGTAAGCTACCATTTTTGAAAAAGAAAAACAAGCATACACTGACTCTAAGTAAGTATGTACTTGCACAAAAAAAGGTTCTAAAATCGAACTAAATTCCTAACAGTAAAACCAACAGCCAGAATCTATAGAGAGAGGGGATGACAGACTCAACTGTACTGAAATGTCTGGCTCCAGTTTTATGAGAGCACTTTACTCCCCAAAATTGTTGTTTGTTTTGTTTTCAAGACAGGGTGTCTCTGTGTAGCCCTGGCAGTCTTAGAACTCACTCTGTACACCACAGCCCTTTAACACTGCTGGCTTGTAAAATTACACATCCACTTTGGAGAACAGTTCATTTCCTAAAATGTTAAGTACACACATACATACTCTAAGACCTACAATTTTACTCCTAGACATCTTCCCAAGAAAGATGAAAATGTATCTACCCCAACGTTTATGCAAATGTCCACAGGAGCATTCTTCAAAACAGCTTCCAATCTGAAAACAATACAAATCCCATCAACCATCAAGTAGATAAATGCAAAGTGCCTGATCCACAGGACAGAATTATCAGAAAAAGGAGCAACTACTGACACATCCTAAACAACGCCTTAGCTCCCAACCACTGCTCCTAGTACAAACAGCCAGACAGAAAAAAAAGACTGCATTTACAGGAAGTGTGTAGATAAAGTAGATCTGTAAAAACAGCCAACCAGTGACTGCTTGGGGCTAGAGATGCAAGCAGATTGGCTGTAAACCAAGAGGAGAAGACTTCCAGGCATACAGCAAATGCTTCCAAGCAGGGATGGTGGGGTGGCTGTACAATTCTATAATTTACTGTAAATTGGATAGTGAAAAGGAGTAGATTTTATGGTATGTAAATATCACTTCAATTTGAAGAGAGGGACTCTCAGAGCTGGAAAGACCCACTAGTTTGAAGCTCACATAGTTCTCTGTACTCTGCAGGTACTTCCTTGATGCTAAGCCTTTGTTCCACCAAGGAAGACAACTTCCTTGGCCAATCACCTCCTAGAACTTCTCCAGGCACAGGCTCTACTTCCAAGCCTCTCATAGTAATTATGCCTACCTTTGAAACTTCCAGGACAAAGAGCATATGTATCTTGATCTCCTTTACTCCTAACTTGATTAATCTCCTGATGAATTCCTTGGACAGAGGAAGAATTATGATATTGTCAGTCCAGTCTTTACTACATATCCCTCATGCAAAATCTTTGTAATACTGTCCTAGTCAGGGTTTCTATTGCTATGATGAAACACCATGACCAAAAGTAACCGCAGGAGGAAAGAGTTTATTTGCCTTCTGCCTCCACATCACTGTTCATCACTGAAGGAAGTCAGGATAGAAACTCAAACAGGACAGGAGCATGTAGGCAAGGGCTGATGCAGAGGCCACAGTGGAGAGCTGCTTACTGGCTTGCTCCTCATGACTTGTTCAAACTGCTTCTAGAACCCAGGAACACCAGGCCAGGGGTGGCAGCACCCACAGTGGTCTGGGCCCTCCCCCATCAATCACTAACCAGGAAAATGTTCTATAAACTTGCCAAAAGCTTGATCTTTTGGAGACATTTTCTCAGTCAAGGTTCTCTTCTCTCAGATGACTACAGCTTGGGTCAAGTTAACATAAAACTAGTCTGCACAAATACTGAGTCACAAAAACTATACTGAAAGGCACCATTTAAATAAGATTCATCCCATGTTATCGGGAACAATGGCAAAAATGAATACTTTTAAAATTCCTAGGGCCGACAAGATGGCAAAGGCACCTGTACATTTTGAAGACCTGAGCTCAAACCCCAGGTCCCACAAGAAAGAACTGACTCCCACAAGTTGCTCCTTCACCTCCATACACATATGTGCATAAACAAAATAAATTGTAATTTTAAAAAATGTAAGTCCTACCACCCTCTCATCCAAATAATTATCTAATTCCCTTACATTTTTTCAGGAAACAGTTTAGTTTATTAATTCCAGAGGTTCCCTCCCCGCTTCCAATCTAAGCTGACACATACCGATGTGATATTTCTTCTTTCTCTCTCTCTCTTTTGTTTGGTTTGGTCTTTTGAGACAGGGTTTCTCTGTGTAGCCTTGGCTGTCCTGGACTCACTTTGTAGACCAGGTTGGCCTCGAACTCATATAGATCCACCTACCTCTGTCTTCCTGAGTGCTGAGATTAAAGGCATCTGCTACCACCACCGGGCATGTGCAAACAAATCTTTGACAAGTGAACAAGAAACCTACCAACTGTCAAAGCATAGGTCTTTGTAGTCAGTGTATTCATAGCTTCAGTAGCATCGATGTCCTCCACTTAACATGAAGCTGGACCTCTCCTTCAAGCACCATGAGAGTCAAAAATACATGGCTCCATACACCTCAACCAAGTCATAATTTTAATCAACACAAAAGCCCCAATTAGAAACATCACCTTAGACAGGCCTTCTGCTGGGACTCAGCCTAGAATGAAGGCTTTCGCTGTGACAATAGCACCTATCTCCTCACGTCATCAGCACCTAATGATCTTCCCGAACAGGACAACAGACTTCAAGGCTTAGAGAATCCTGGAGAAACTTCAGCAACCTCAGTGTGTAGACATTGGTTTTCTGCTTCTTAAATAACTTCTGGAAAATATTGCTTTTATTCTCAAAGAACATCACAAATCATCTTCAAACCAAATGCCTCACAGAGACAGAACTTATCAAGGCCTGCTCACCATAAAACTGCCGACTTGCTGGGCACGGTGGCACACAACTATAGTCCCAGCACCCAGGTAGGCAGAGGTAGATGGCTCTCTGTGAGTTCGAAGCCAGCCTGGTCTACAAAGCAAGTCCAGGACAACCAGGGTTACACAAAGAAACCCTGTCTCAAAGAGAAAAAAAAAAGACCTCCCAACTTAAGCTGGGCAGTGGTGGCATACTCCTTTAAATCCTAGAACTTGAGAGGCAGAAGCAGGCAGATCTCTGAGTTTGAGGCCAGCCTTGTCTACAGAGTGAGTTCCAGGATAGCTACACAGAGAAACCCTGTCTCAAACAAACAAACAAACAAAACAACAACAAAAACCCAACCTTGCCGACTTGTCACTTTAGAAAAACAAGCTTCAGGACAGTAGGGCCAGCGCTACTGGGATTCAATGCCATCTCGGGCCCTCTCTAATGAAGCTGTCACTGAGATTAATAAGCTCAGTTGAGGGGGAACAGCAGGTATTAACTACTGGAACAATGAGGGAGGCAGACAACTACGGGGGGCAGGGTGCCACTCTTCTGATTTAGGCTTCCAAAAAATAAAAGTATGAAATGTCTGTAATCTTATTAAATTACCTCAACTTGACAGTGAGAGGCACACCCTAAAGAAGGAGAGGTGCTGTGGTGGGGTGGGGGCTGAGAGCCTGCGCATTTCATTTCTAATGGCTGCTCCTGGGAGTGGGTAGGAGGAGGGCTGGAGGACAGCAGAATAACACATCCTTAGCTGAGAACTAACATCAGATGCTCCGCACACACCCTGTTCTGTGCTATTATAATGGAATAGTTGACAATTTGGAAAGAACAGAAACTCACTTCCATGGTTCTAGAAGCCATAGCATCCAAGCTTAAGACAGCAGCAAGTTCCACACCCGGCGAAAGCCAGTCTCCCTTGTTAACACAGCCCGGACCGAGGACAGCTGGACTTCACATGGCACAAGAGCAGAGAGGCCGCAGCTGCTCCAGACTCCTTTATGAGCACCTGCGTCCCACCCACAAGCGAACCTGTGGACTAATGGCCGCTTACAGGTGCCACCTCTTAAGATTCTCAGACCAACCTTTATGTATCATCACCTGAATTTGGAGGTGGCATATTTAAACCTCAATACACAACTCACTTAATCCTAACAAGGCTCCTCTAGGCATTTAAACGGTGGGAAGACTAAGACACAGAAAAGAAAGTAAGTTTAACCTGGCTGGAAACTATGAAACAACAGACAAGCTTTGTTTCTACCATTTCATATCTCTTAGGCTGAATTTGGCGAATTAACTAGCCCCAGGAATTGGTCAATCACAGGCCACCTGGCAAAAGACTACTGCCATTTCTCAATTAACATCTAATTAGCCCTAATTAACTGTGTATGTCAAGTAATTTTAATGTTACATTATGTTGTTTACAAAATTACCCTTCATTAAAGTTGGCAAACTGTAAAGGCCCCGAGGGCAGACCCAACAAACACTTGCAGAATACTGTTTAAAAGATTGGGATGTAGACACCCACTACTTGCAGGAAAGGTGGATAAATATTTGCCTTTTTCTGTTATTGAAAGCAAAGTAGAGCAAGGGCCTATCTGCCTAATTTTTGAGAAACAACTCCAAGACCAGAAATAGCCAGTCTAGTTCCCACACTTGTACCTGTGCCTTTGAGTGTTTGCCACCTTACGTTTGTTTTTAAACCATTTTGCCTGTGCTCTGCCTCCTCTCCATAACATGGAGGAACTTTAATATACTTCTTAGCATCCAATATAGACTCCACAGAATGTTTAATTGATAAAAAAAAAAATACCTCTTTTTCCCCAATGTTTTTGTCGTACAGATGCTTAAAATCAATCTGCTTAATTAAAAAGTAAAATAAATAAATACAAATGTCTGCAATAAGAATGAGATTCCCCGTCAACAACCAGCCTTGAATCAAAGTTGACCTGTGTCATCAGGTTCTAATTAAGAACGGCAGATAGAGCAGAAGGAGGACAGCTTTAAGCCTCATGCTAAGTTGATACTGCTCCGGTGAAAACACAGAAAAATTGTTTGGACAAGCCAACTGAACAAACACGATATTGGCTGTCTAGAGGAAAGCTGTTCTTAAAGAGTCTACTTTCCAGTAGATGGCTATCTGGACCTCAACTGATAGCTGGTTGAAGGGGAAGGGCCCACGATGTTGCTAACATTCCAGCCAGGCCGGGTGAGGGTGGGTATGGGGGGGCGTGCTCCCCCCCCCTTAAAAACATTTTCTTATTTTATGTGTATGAGTGTTTTGGCTGCTCTTGTGTATGTGCGCCACATGCATGGCTGGTGCCCACAGAGCCACAGGAGAGCAATGGATTCCTGGAGCTGG